>NC_135803.1:7024030-7336331 GCF_964213995.1 Mustelus asterias
CACTCTGTCACGGACATGCTCTCACTGTGCGCTCGGTCACGGACTTGCTCTCACTGTGCACTCTGTCGCGGACATGCGCTCGCTGTGCACTCTGTCGCGGACATGCTCTCACTGTGCACTCTGTCGCGGACATGCTCTCACTGTGCACTCTGTCGTGGACATGCTCTCACTCTGCGCTCTGTTGCGGACATGCTTTCGCTGTGTACACTGTCGCGGACATGCTCACGCTGTGCGCTCTGTCGCGGACATGCTCTCACTGTGTACACTGTCGCGGACATGCTCTCACTGTGCTCTCTGTCGCGGACATGCTCACACTGTGCGCTCTTTCGCGGACATGCTCTCGCAGTGCGCTATGTCGCGGACGTGCTCTCACTGTGCACTCTGTCGCGGACATGCTCTCACTGTGCACTCTGTCGCGGACATGCTGTCACTGTGCGCTCTGTCGCGGACATGCTCTCACTGTGCGCTCTGTCGCGGACATGCTCTCACTGTGCGCTCTGTCCCGGAAGTGCTGTCACTGTGCACTCTGTCGCGGACACGCTCTCACTGTGCGCACTGTCGCGGACATGCTCTCACTGTGCACTCTGTTGCGAACATGCTCTCACTGTGCGCTCTGTCGCGGACATGCTCTCACTGTTCACTCTGTCGCGGACATGCTCTCACTGTGCGCTCTGTCGCAGACATGCTCTCACTGTGCGCTCTGTCGCGGACATGCTCTCACTGTGCGCTCTGTCGCGGACGTGCTCTCACTGCACTCTGTCACGGACATGCTCCCACTGTGCGCTCTGTCGCGGACATGCTGTCACTGTGCACTCTGTCGCGGACATGCTCTCACTGTGCGCTCTGTCGCGGACATGCTCTCACTGTGCGCTCTGTCGCGGACATGCTCTCACTGGGCGCTCTGTCGCAGACATGTTCTCACTGTGCGCTCTGTCGCGGACATGTCTCATTGTGCACTCTGTCGCGGACATGCTCCCACTGTGCACTCTGTCGCGGACATGCTCTCACTGTGCACTCTGTCGCGGACATGCTCTCGCTGTGTACACTGTCACGGACATGCTCTCGCTGTGTACACTGTCGCGGACATGCTGTCACTGTGCACTCTGTCGCGGACATGCTCTCACTGTGCGCTCTGTCGCGGACATGCTCTCAGTGTGCGCTCTGTCGCGGACATGCTCTCACTGTGCGCTCTGTCGCGGACATGCTCTCACTGTGCGCTCTGTCGCGGACATGCTCTCACTGTGCGCTCTGTCGCGGACATGCTCTCACTGTGCGCT
Organism: Mustelus asterias; assembly: GCF_964213995.1. Taxonomy (NCBI): domain Eukaryota; kingdom Metazoa; phylum Chordata; class Chondrichthyes; order Carcharhiniformes; family Triakidae; genus Mustelus; species Mustelus asterias. The sequence continues at coordinate 7,025,308 of NC_135803.1, forward strand.
CTGTCGCGGTCATGCTCTCACTGTGCACTCTGTCGCGGACATGCGCTCGCTGTGCACTCTGTCGCGGACATGCTCTCACTGTGCACTCTGTCGTGGACATGCTCTCACTCTGCGCTCTGTTGCGGACATGCTTTCGCTGTGTACACTGTCGCGGACATGCTCACGCTGTGCGCTCTGTCGCGGACATGCTCTCACTGTGTACACTGTCGCGGACATGCTCTCACTGTGCTCTCTGTCGCGGACATGCTCACACTGTGCGCTCTTTCGCGGACATGCTCTCGCAGTGCGCTATGTCGCGGACGTGCTCTCACTGTGCACTCTGTCGCGGACATGCTCTCACTGTGCGCTCTGTCGCGGACGTGCTCTCACTGCACTCTGTCACGGACATGCTCCCACTGTGCGCTCTGTCGCGGACATGCTGTCACTGTGCACTCTGTCGCGGACATGCTCTCACTGTGCGCTCTGTCGCGGACATGCTCTCACTGTGCGCTCTGTCGCGGACATGCTCTCACTGTGCGCTCTGTCATGGACATGCTCTCACTGTGCGCTCTGTCGCGGACATGCTGTCACTGTGCGCTCTGTCGCGGACATGCTCTCACTGTGCGCTCTGTCGCGGACATGCTCTCACTGTGCCCTCTGTCGCGGACATGCTCTCACTGTGCACTCTGTCGCGGACATGCTGTCACTGTGCGCTCTGCCGCGGACATGCTCTCACTGTGCGCTCTGTCGCGGACATGCTCTCACTGTGCGCTCTGTCGCGGACATGCTCTCACTGTGCGCTCTGTCGCGGACATGCTCTCGCTGTGTACATTGTTGCGGACATGCGGTCACTGTGTGTTCTGTCGCGGACATGCTCTCATTGTGCACTCTGTCGCGGACATGCTCTCACTGTGCACTCTGTCGCGGACATGCTCTCGCTGTGTACACTGTCACGGACATGCTCTCGCTGTGTACACTGTCGCGGACATGCTGTCACTGTGCGCACTGTCGCGGACATGCTCTCGCTGTGCACTCCGTAGTGGACATGCTCTCGCTGTGCACACTGAGAGCGGACATGCTCTCGCTGTGCACACTGTCGCGGACATGCTCTCGCTATGTACACTGTCGCGGACATGCTCTCACTGTGCATTCTGTCGTGGACATGCTCTCACTGCGCGCTCTGTCGCGGACTTGCTCTCGCTGTGTACACTGTCGCGGACATGCTCTCGCTGTGTACACTTTCACGGACATGCTCTCACTGTGTACACTGTTGCGGACATGCTCTCACTGTGCGCTCTGTCACGGACATGCGCTCGCTGTTCGCTCTGTCGTGGACATGCTCTCACAGTGCGCTCTGTCGCGGACATGCTCTCACTGTGCGCTCTGTCGCGGACATGCTCTCGCTGTGTACACTTTCACGGACATGCTCTCACTGTGTACACTGTTGCGGACATGCTCTCACTGTGCGCTCTGTCACGGACATGCGCTCGCTGTTCGCTCTGTCGTGGACATGCTCTCACAGTGCGCTCTGTCGCGGACATGCTCTCACTGTGCGCTCTGTCGCGGACATGCTCTTACTGTGCGCTCTGTCGCGCACATGCTCTCGCTGTGTACACTGTCGCGGACATGCTCTCGCTGTGTACACTGTTGCGGACATGCTGTCACTGTGTGTTGTGTCGCGGGCATGCTCTCAATGCGCGCTCTGTCGCGGACATGCTGTCACTGTGCACTCTGCCGCGGACACGCTGTCACTGTGCACTCTGCCGCGGACATGCTCTCGCTGTGTACACTGTCGCGGAAATGCTCTCGCGGTGTACACTGTTGCGGACAAGCAGTCACTGTGTGTTCTGTCGCGGACATGCACCCACTGTGCGCTCTGTCGCGGACATGCTCTCACTGTGCGCTCTGTCGCGGACATGCTCTCACTGTGCGCTCTGTCGCGGACATGCTCTCACTGTGCTCTCTGTCGCGGACATCCTCTCACTGTGCACTCTGTCGCAGACATGCTCTCACTGTGCGCTCTGTCGCAGACATGCTCTCGCTGTGCGCTCTGTCGCAGACATGCTCTCGCTGTGCGCTCTGTCGCAGACATGGTCTCACTGTGCGCTCTGTCGCAGACATGCTCTCGCTGTGCGCTCTGTCGCAGACAGGCTCTCACTGTGCACTCTGTCGCGGACATGATCTCACTGTGCGCTCTGTCACGGACATGCTGTCACTGTGCACTCTGTCGCGGACATGCTCTCGATGTGTACACTGTCGCGGACATGCTCCCACTGTGCACTCTGTCGCGGACATGCTCCCACTGTGCACTCTGTCGCGGACATGCTCCCACTGTGCACTCTGTCGCGGACATGCTGGCACTGTGCACTCTGTCGTGGACATGCTGTCACTGTGCACTCTGTCGCGGACATGCTGTCACTGTGCACTCTGTCGCGGACATGCTCTCACTGTGCACTCTGTCGCGGACATGCTCTCACTGTGCACTCTGTCGCGGACATGCTCTCACTGTGCACTCTGTCGCGGACATGCTGTCACTGTGCACTCTGTCGCGGACATGCTCTCACTGTGCACTCTGTCGCGGACATGCTCTCGGTGTGTACACTGTCGCGGACATTCTCTCAGTGTGCACTCTGCCACGGACATGCTCTCAGTGTGCACTCTGCCGCGGACATGCTCTCACTGTGCACTCTGTCGCGGACATGCTGTCACTGTGTGTTCTGTCGCGGACATGCTCTCACTGTGTGCTCTGTCGCGGTCATGCTCTCACTGTGTGCTCTGTCGCGGAAATGCCCTCACTGTGCTCTCTGTCGCGGACATGCTCTCACTGTGCGCTCTTTCGCGACATGCTCTCACTGCACTCTGTCGCGGACATGCTCTCGCTGTGTACATTGTTGCGGACATGCTGTCACTGTGCGCTCTGTCGCGGACATGCTCTCACTGTGCGCTCTGTCGCGGACATGCTGTCACTGTGTGTTCTGTCGCGGACATGCTCTCACTGTGCGCTCTGTCGCGGACATGCTCTCACTGTGCGCTCTGTCGCGGACATGCTCTCACTGTGCACTCTGTCGCGGACATGCTCTCACTGTGCACTCTGTCGCGGACATGCTGTCACTGTGCGCTCTGTCGCGGACATGCTGTCACTGTGCGCTCTGTCGCGGACATGCTCTCACTGTGCACTCTGTCGCGGACATGCACTCGATGTGTACACTGTCGCGGTCATTCTCTCAGTGTGCACTCTTTCGCGGACATGCTGTCACTGTGCACTCTGTCGCGGACATGCTGTCACTGTGCACTCTGTCACGGACATGCTATCACTGTGCACTCTGTCGCGGACATGCTCTCACTGTGCGCTCTGTCGCGGACGTGCTCTCACTGTGCACTCTGTCGCGGACATGCCCTCACTGTGCTCTCTGTCGCGGACATGCTCTCACTGTGCACTCTGTCACGGACATGCTCTCACTGTGCGCTCGGTCACGGACTTGCTCTCGCTGTGCACTCTTTTGCGGACATGCTCTCACTGTGCGCTCTGTCACGGACATCCTGTCACTGTGCCCACTGTCGCGGACATGCTCTCACTGTGCACTCTGTCACAGACATGCTCTCACTGTGCACTCTGTCGCAGACATGCTCTCACTGTGCATTCTGTCGCAGACATGCTCTCGCTGTGTACACTGTCGCGGACATTCTCTCAGTGTGCACTCTGCCGCGGACATGCTCTCAGTGTGCACTCTGTCGCGGTCATGCTCTCACTGTGCACTCTGTCGCGGTCATGCTCTCACTGTGCACTCTGTAGCGGACATGCTCTCACTGTGCGTTCTGTTGCGGACATGCTCTCGCTGTGTACACTGTCGCGGACATGCTCTCGCTGTGAACACTGTCGCGGACATGCTCTCGCTGTGTACACCGTTGCCAACATGCTCTCACTGTGCACTCTGTCGCGGACATGCTCTCACTGTGCGCTCTGTCGCGGACATGCTCTCACTGTGCGCTCTGTCGCGGACATGCTCTCACTGTGCGCTCTGTCCCGGAAGTGCTGTCACTGTGCACTCTGTCGCGGACATGCTCTCGCTGTGTAATCTGTCGCGGACATGCTCTCGATGTGTACACTGTCGCGGACATGCTCTCGCTGTGTACTCTGTTGCGGACATGCTGTCACTGTGTGTTCTGTCGCGGACCAGCTCTCACTGTGCGCTCTGTCGCGGACATGCTCTCGCTGTGCACTCTGTCGCGGACATGCTCTCACTGTGCGCTCTGTCGCGGACATGCTCTCACTGTGCGCTCTGTCGCGGACATGCTCTCACTGTGCGCTCTGTCGCGGACATGCTCTCACTGTGCGCTCTGTCGCGGACATGCTCTCACTGTGCGCTCTGTCGCGGACATGCTCTCACTGTGCGCTCTGTCGCGGACATGCTCTCACTGTGCGCTCTGTCGCGGACATGCTCTCACTGTGCGCTCTGTCGCGGACATGCTCTCGATGTGTACACTGTTGCGGAGATTCTCTCAGTGTGCACTGTGCCGCGGACATGCTCTCACTGTGCACTCTGTCGCGGACGTGCTCTCACTGTGCGCTCTGTCGCGGACATGCTCTCACTGTGCACTCTGTCGCGGACATGCTCTCACTGTGCACTCTGTCACGGACATGCTCTCGCTGTGCACTCTTTTGCGGACATGCTCTCACTGTGCGCTCTGTCGCGGACATGCTCTCGCTGTGTACACTGTCGCGGACATGCTCTCGCTGTGCACTCTGTCGCGGACATGCTCGCGCTGTGTACACTGTTGCGGACATGCTGTCACTGTGCACTCTGTCGCGGACATGCTCTCACTGTGTGTTCTGTCGCGGACATGCTCTCACTGTGCGCTCTGTCGCGGACATGCTCTCACTGTGCACTCTGTTGCGGACATGTTCTCGATGTGTACACTGTCGCGGACATTCTCTCAGTGTGCACTCTGCCGCGGACATGCTCTCAGTGTGCACTCTGCCGCGGACATGCTCTCACTGTGCGCTCTGTCGCGGACATGCTCTCACTGTGCACTCTGTCGCAGACATGCTCTCAATGTGCGCTCTGTCGCGGACATGCTCTCACTGTGCGCTCTGTCGCGGACATGCTCTCACTGTGCGCTCTGTCGCGGACATGCTCTCACTGTGCGCTCTGTCGCGGACATGCTCTCACTGTGCACTCTGTCGCGGACATGCTCTCACAGTGCGCTCTGTCGCGGACATGCTCTCACTGTGCGCTCTGTCGCGGACATGCTCTCACTGTGCGCTCTGTCCCGGAAGTGCTGTCACTGTGCACTCTGTCGCGGACATGCTCTCGCTGTGTAATCTGTCGCGGACATGCTCTCGATGTGTACACTGTCGCGGACATGCTCTCGCTGTGTACTCTGTTGCGGACATGCTGTCACTGTGTGTTCTGTCGCGGACCTGCTCTCACTGTGCGCTCTGTCGCGGACATGCTCTCGCTGTGCGCTCTGTCGCGGACATGCTCTCGAAGTGTACACTGCTGCGGAGATTCTCTCAGTGTGCACTGTGCCGCGGACATGCTCTCACTGTGCACTCTGTCGCGGACGTGCTCTCACTGTGCGCTCTGTCGCGGACATGCTCTCACTGTGCACTCTGTCGCGGACATGCTCTCACTGTGCACTCTGTCACGGACATGCTCTCGCTGTGCACTCTTTTGCGGACATGCTCTCACTGTGCGCTCTGTCGCGGACATGCTCTCGCTGTGCACTCTGTCGCGGACATGCTCTCACTGTGCGCTCTGTCGCGGACATGCTCTCACTGTGCGCTCTGTCGCGGACATGCTCTCACTGTGCGCTCTGTCGTGGACATGCTCTCACTGTGCACTCTGTCGCGGACATGCTCTCACTGTGCGCTCTGTCGGGGACATGCTGTCACTGTGCACTCTGTCGCGGACATGCGCTCGCTGTGCACTCTGTCGCGGACATGCTCTCACTGTGCGCTCTGTCACGGACATGCTCTCGCTGTGTACACTGTCGCGGACATGCTCTCGCTGTGTACACTGTCACGGACATGCTCTCACTGTGCGCTCGGTCACGGACTTGCTCTCGCTGTGCACTCTTTTGCGGACATGCTCTCACTGTGCGCTCTGTCACGGACATCCTGTCACTGTGCCCACTGTCGCGGACATGCTCTCACTGTGCACTCTGTCACAGACATGCTCTCACTGTGCACTCTGTCGCAGACATGCTCTCACTGTGCATTCTGTCGCAGACATGCTCTCGCTGTGTACACTGTCGCGGACATTCTCTCAGTGTGCACTCTGCCGCGGACATGCTCTCAGTGTGCACTCTGTCGCGGTCATGCTCTCACTGTGCACTCTGTCGCGGTCATGCTCTCACTGTGCACTCTGTAGCGGACATGCTCTCACTGTGCGTTCTGTTGCGGACATGCTCTCGCTGTGTACACTGTCGCGGACATGCTCTCGCTGTGAACACTGTCGCGGACATGCTCTCGCTGTGTACACCGTTGCCAACATGCTCTCACTGTGCACTCTGTCGCGGACATGCTCTCACTGTGCGCTCTGTCGCGGACATGCTCTCACTGTGCGCTCTGTCGCGGACATGCTCTCACTGTGCGCTCTGTCCCGGAAGTGCTGTCACTGTGCACTCTGTCGCGGACATGCTCTCACTGTGCGCTCTGTCGCGGACATGCTCTCACTGTGCGCTCTGTCGTGGACATGCTCTCACTGTGCACTCTGTCGCGGACATGCTCTCACTGTGCGCTCTGTCGGGGACATGCTGTCACTGTGCACTCTGTCGCGGACATGCGCTCGCTGTGCACTCTGTCGCGGACATGCTCTCACTGTGCGCTCTGTCGCGGACATGCTCTCACTGTGCGCTCTGTCGTGGACATGCTCTCACTGTGCGCTCTGTCGCGGACATGCTCTCACTGTGCGCTCTGTCGCGGACATGCTCTCGAAGTGTACACTGCTGCGGAGATTCTCTCAGTGTGCACTGTGCCGCGGACATGCTCTCACTGTGCACTCTGTCGCGGACGTGCTCTCACTGTGCGCTCTGTCGCGGACATGCTCTCACTGTGCACTCTGTCGCGGACATGCTCTCACTGTGCACTCTGTCACGGACATGCTCTCGCTGTGCACTCTTTTGCGGACATGCTCTCACTGTGCGCTCTGTCGTGGACATGCTCTCACTGTGCACTCTGTCGCGGACATGCTCTCACTGTGCGCTCTGTCGCGGACATGCTCTCACTGTGCGCTCTGTCGCGGACATGCTCTCACTGTGCGCTCTGTCGTGGACATGCTCTCACTGTGCACTCTGTCGCGGACATGCTCTCACTGTGCGCTCTGTCGGGGACATGCTGTCACTGTGCACTCTGTCGCGGACATGCGCTCGCTGTGCACTCTGTCGCGGACATGCTCTCACTGTGCGCTCTGTCACGGACATGCTCTCGCTGTGTACACTGTCGCGGACATGCTCTCGCTGTGTACACTGTCACGGACATGCTCTCACTGTGCGCTCGGTCACGGACTTGCTCTCGCTGTGCACTCTTTTGCGGACATGCTCTCACTGTGCGCTCTGTCACGGACATCCTGTCACTGTGCCCACTGTCGCGGACATGCTCTCACTGTGCACTCTGTCACAGACATGCTCTCACTGTGCACTCTGTCGCAGACATGCTCTCACTGTGCATTCTGTCGCAGACATGCTCTCGCTGTGTACACTGTCGCGGACATTCTCTCAGTGTGCACTCTGCCGCGGACATGCTCTCAGTGTGCACTCTGTCGCGGTCATGCTCTCACTGTGCACTCTGTCGCGGTCATGCTCTCACTGTGCACTCTGTAGCGGACATGCTCTCACTGTGCGTTCTGTTGCGGACATGCTCTCGCTGTGTACACTGTCGCGGACATGCTCTCGCTGTGAACACTGTCGCGGACATGCTCTCGCTGTGTACACCGTTGCCAACATGCTCTCACTGTGCACTCTGTCGCGGACATGCTCTCACTGTGCGCTCTGTCGCGGACATGCTCTCACTGTGCGCTCTGTCGCGGACATGCTCTCACTGTGCGCTCTGTCCCGGAAGTGCTGTCACTGTGCACTCTGTCGCGGACATGCTCTCGCTGTGTAATCTGTCGCGGACATGCTCTCGATGTGTACACTGTCGCGGACATGCTCTCGCTGTGTACTCTGTTGCGGACATGCTGTCACTGTGTGTTCTGTCGCGGACCAGCTCTCACTGTGCGCTCTGTCGCGGACATGCTCTCGCTGTGCACTCTGTCGCGGACATGCTCTCACTGTGCGCTCTGTCGCGGACATGCTCTCACTGTGCGCTCTGTCGCGGACATGCTCTCACTGTGCGCTCTGTCGCGGACATGCTCTCACTGTGCGCTCTGTCGTGGACATGCTCTCACTGTGCGCACTGTCGCGGACATGCTCTCACTGTGCGCTCTGTCGCGGACATGCTCTCACTGTGCGCTCTGTCGCGGACATGCTCTCACTGTGCGCTCTGTCGCGGACATGCTCTCGATGTGTACACTGTTGCGGAGATTCTCTCAGTGTGCACTGTGCCGCGGACATGCTCTCACTGTGCACTCTGTCGCGGACGTGCTCTCACTGTGCGCTCTGTCGCGGACATGCTCTCACTGTGCACTCTGTCGCGGACATGCTCTCACTGTGCACTCTGTCACGGACATGCTCTCGCTGTGCACTCTTTTGCGGACATGCTCTCACTGTGCGCTCTGTCGCGGACATGCTCTCGCTGTGTACACTGTCGCGGACATGCTCTCGCTGTGCACTCTGTCGCGGACATGCTCGCGCTGTGTACACTGTTGCGGACATGCTGTCACTGTGCACTCTGTCGCGGACATGCTCTCACTGTGTGTTCTGTCGCGGACATGCTCTCACTGTGCGCTCTGCCGCGGACATGCTCTCAGTGTGCACTCTGCCGCGGACATGCTCTCACTGTGCGCTCTGTCGCGGACATGCTCTCACTGTGCACTCTGTCGCGGACATGCTCTCAATGTGCGCTCTGTCGCGGACATGCTCTCACTGTGCGCTCTGTCGCGGACATGCTCTCACTGTGCGCTCTGTCGCGGACATGCTCTCACTGTGCGCTCTGTCGCGGACATGCTCTCACTGTGCACTCTGTCGCGGACATGCTCTCACAGTGCGCTCTGTCGCGGACATGCTCTCACTGTGCGCTCTGTCGCGGACATGCTCTCACTGTGCGCTCTGTCCCGGAAGTGCTGTCACTGTGCACTCTGTCGCGGACATGCTCTCGCTGTGTAATCTGTCGCGGACATGCTCTCGATGTGTACACTGTCGCGGACATGCTCTCGCTGTGTACTCTGTTGCGGACATGCTGTCACTGTGTGTTCTGTCGCGGACCTGCTCTCACTGTGCGCTCTGTCGCGGACATGCTCTCGCTGTGTACACTGTCCCGGATATGCTCTCGCTATGTACACTGTCGCGGACATGCTCTCGCTGTGTACTCTGTTGCGGACATGCTGTCACTGTGTGTTCTGTTGCGGACATGCTGTCACTGTGTGTTCTGTCGCGGACATGCTCTCACTGTGCGCTCTGTCGCGGACATGCTCTCACTGTGCACTCTGTCGCGGACATGCTCTCACTGTGCGCTCTGTCGCGGACATGCTCTCACTGTGCGCTCTGTCGCGGACATGCTCTCACTGTGCGCTCTGTCGTGGACATGCTCTCACTGTGCGCTCTGTCGCGGACATGCTCTCACTGTGCGCTCTGTCGCGGACATGCTCTCGAAGTGTACACTGCTGCGGAGATTCTCTCAGTGTGCACTGTGCCGCGGACATGCTCTCACTGTGCACTCTGTCGCGGACGTGCTCTCACTGTGCGCTCTGTCGCGGACATGCTCTCACTGTGCACTCTGTCGCGGACATGCTCTCACTGTGCACTCTGTCACGGACATGCTCTCGCTGTGCACTCTTTTGCGGACATGCTCTCACTGTGCGCTCTGTCGCGGACATGCTCTCACTGTGCGCTCTGTCGCGGACATGCTCTCACTGTGCGCTCTGTCGTGGACATGCTCTCACTGTGCACTCTGTCGCGGACATGCTCTCACTGTGCGCTCTGTCGGGGACATGCTGTCACTGTGCACTCTGTCGCGGACATGCGCTCGCTGTGCACTCTGTCGCGGACATGCTCTCACTGTGCGCTCTGTCACGGACATGCTCTCGCTGTGTACACTGTCGCGGACATGCTCTCGCTGTGCACTCTGTTGCGGACATGCTCTCACTCTGCGCTCTGTTGCGGACATGCTCTCACTGTGCACTCTGTCAGGGACATCCTGTCACTGTGCCCACTGTCGCGGACATGCTCTCACTGTGCACTCTGTTGCGGACATGCTCTCGATGTGTACACTGTCGCGGACATTCTCTCAGTGTGTACACTGTCGCGGACATTCTCTCAGTGTGCACTCTGCCGCGGACATGCTCTCAGTGTGCACTCTGCCGCGGACATGCTCTCACTGTGCGCTCTGTCGCGGACATACTCTCGCTGTGTACACTGTCGCGGACATGCTCTCGCTGTGCACTCTGTAGTGGACATGCTCTCACTCTGCGCTCTGTTGCGGACATGCTTTCGCTGTGTACACTGTCGCGGACATGCTCACGCTGTGCGCTCTGTCGCGGACATGCTGTCACTGTGTGTTCTGTCGCGGACATGCTCTCACTGTGCTCTCTGTCGCGGACATGCTCTCACTGTGCTCTCTGTCGCGGACATGCTCTCACTGTGTACACTGTCGCGGACATGCTCTCACTGTGCACTCTGTCGCGGACATGCTCACACTGTGCGCTCTTTCGCGGACATGCTCTAGCAGTGCGCTCTGTCGCGGACGTGCTCTCACTGTGCACTCTGTCGCGGACATGCTGTCACTGTGCGCTCTGTCGCGGACATGCTCTCGCTGTGTACACTGTCGCGGACATGCTGTCACTGTGCGCTCTGTCGCGGACATGCTGTCACTGTGCGCTCTGTCGCGGACATGCTCTCACTGTGCACTCTGTCGCGGACATGCTGTCACTGTGCGCTCTGTCGCGGACATGCTCTCGCTGTGTACTCTGTCGCGGACATGCTCTCGCTGTGTACTCTGTCGCGGACACGCTCTCACTGTGCGCACTGTCGCGGACATGCTCTCACTGTGCACTCTGTTGCGAACATGCTCTCACTGTGCACTCTGTCGCGGACATGCTGTCACTGTGCGCTCTGTCGCGGACATACTCTCACTGTGCGCTCTGTCCCGGAAGTGCTGTCACTGTGCACTCTGTCGCGGACATGCTCTCGCTGTGTAATCTGTCGCGGACATGCTCTCGCTGTGTACTCTGTCGCGGACATGCTCTCACTGTGCGCTCTGTCGCGGACAAGCTCTCACTGTGCGCTCTGTCGCGGACATGCTGTCACTGTGCGCTCTGTCGCGGACATGCTGTCACTGTGCGCTCTGTCGCGGACATGCTCTCACTGTGCACTCTGTCGCGGACATGCTCTCACTGTGCACTCTGTCACGGACATGCTCTCACTGTGCACTCTGTCACGGACATGCTCTCACTGTGCACTCTGTCGCGGACATGCTCTCACTGTGCACTCTGTCACGGACATGCTCTCACTGTGCACTCTGTCGCGGACATGCTCTCACTGTGCACTCTGTCACGGACATGCTCTCACTGTGCACTCTGTCGCGGACATGCTCTCACAGTGCGCTCTGTCGCGGACATGCTCTCACTGTGCGCTCTGTCGTGGACATGCTCTCACTGTGCGCTCTGTCGCGGACATGCTCTCACTGTGCGCTCTGTCGCGGACATGCTCTCGAAGTGTACACTGCTGCGGAGATTCTCTCAGTGTGCACTGTGCCGCGGACATGCTCTCACTGTGCACTCTGTCGCGGACATGCTCTCACTGTGCACTCTGTCACGGACATGCTCTCGCTGTGCACTCTTTTGCGGACATGCTCTCACTGTGCGCTCTGTCGCGGACATGCTCTCGCTGTGCACTCTGTCGCGGACATGCTCTCACTGTGCGCTCTGTCACGGACATGCTCTCGCTGTGTACACTGTCGCGGACATGCTCTCGCTGTGCACTCTGTTGCGGACATGCTCTCACTCTGCGCTCTGTTGCGGACATGCTCTCACTGTGCACTCTGTCACGGACATCCTGTCACTGTGCCCACTGTCGCGGACATGCTCTCACTGTGCACTCTGTTGCGGACATGCTCTCGATGTGTACACTGTCGCGGACATTCTCTCAGTGTGTACACTGTCGCGGACATTCTCTCAGTGTGCACTCTGCCGCGGACATGCTCTCAGTGTGCACTCTGCCGCGGACATGCTCTCACTGTGCGCTCTGTCGCGGACATACTCTCGCTGTGTACACTGTCGCGGACATGCTCTCGCTGTGCACTCTGTAGTGGACATGCTCTCACTCTGCGCTCTGTTGCGGACATGCTTTCGCTGTGTACACTGTCGCGGACATGCTCACGCTGTGCGCTCTGTCGCGGACATGCTGTCACTGTGTGTTCTGTCGCGGACATGCTCTCACTGTGCTCTCTGTCGCGGACATGCTCTCACTGTGCTCTCTGTCGCGGACATGCTCTCACTGTGTACACTGTCGCGGACATGCTCTCACTGTGCACTCTGTCGCGGACATGCTCACACTGTGCGCTCTTTCGCGGACATGCTCTAGCAGTGCGCTCTGTCGCGGACGTGCTCTCACTGTGCACTCTGTCGCGGACATGCTGTCACTGTGCGCTCTGTCGCGGACATGCTCTCGCTGTGTACACTGTCGCGGACATGCTGTCACTGTGCGCTCTGTCGCGGACATGCTGTCACTGTGCACTCTGTCGCGGACATGCTCTCACTGTGCACTCTGTCGCGGACATGCTGTCACTGTGCGCTCTGTCGCGGACAGGCTCTCGCTGTGTACTCTGTCGCGGACATGCTCTCGCTGTGTACTCTGTCGCGGACACGCTCTCACTGTGCGCACTGTCGCGGACATGCTCTCACTGTGCACTCTGTTGCGAACATGCTCTCACTGTGCACTCTGTCGCGGACATGCTGTCACTGTGCGCTCTGTCGCGGACATACTCTCACTGTGCGCTCTGTCCCGGAAGTGCTGTCACTGTGCACTCTGTCGCGGACATGCTCTCGCTGTGTAATCTGTCGCGGACATGCTCTCGCTGTGTACTCTGTCGCGGACACGCTCTCACTGTGCGCACTGTCGCGGACATGCTCTCACTGTGCACTCTGTTGCGAACATGCTCTCACTGTGCACTCTGTCACGTACATGCTCTCACTGTGCGCTCTGTCGCGGACATGCTCTCACTGTGCGCTCTGTCGCGGACGTGCTCTCACTGCACTCTGTCACGGACATGCTCCCACTGTGCGCTCTGTCGCGGACATGCTCTCACTGTGCGCTCTGTCGCGGACAAGCTCTCACTGTGCGCTCTGTCGCGGACATGCTCTCACTGTGCGCTCTGTCGCGGACATGCTGTCACTGTGCGCTCTGTCGCGGACATGCTCTCACTGTGCGCTCTGTCGCGGTCATGCTCTCACTGTGCGCTCTGTCGCGGACATGCTCTCACTTTGCACTCTGTCGCGGACATGCTGTCACTGTGCGCTGTGTCGCGGACATGCTCTCACTGTGCACTCTGTCTTGGACATGCTCTCACTGTGCGCTCTGTCGCGGACATGCTCTCGCTGTGTACATTGTTGCGGACATGCTGTCACTGTGCACTCTGTCGCGGACATGCTCTCACTGTGTGTTCTGTCGCGGACATGCTCTCACTGTGCGCTCTGTCGCGGACATGCTCGCGCTGTGTACACTGTTGCGGACATGCTGTCACTGTGCACTCTGTCGCGGACATGCTCTCACTGTGTGTTCTGTCGCGGACATGCTCTCACTGTGCGCTCTGTCGCGGACATGCTCTCACTGTGCACTCTGTTGCGGACATGCTCTCGATGTGTACACTGTCGCGGACATTCTCTCAGTGTGCACTCTGCCGCGGACATGCTCTCAGTGTGCACTCTGCCGCGGACATGCTCTCACTGTGCGCTCTGTCGCGGACATGCTCTCACTGTGCACTCTGTCGCGGACATGCTCTCAATGTGCGCTCTGTCGCGGACATGCTCTCACTGTGCGCTCTGTCGCGGACATGCTCTCACTGTGCGCTCTGTCGCGGACATGCTCTCACTGTGCGCTCTGTCGCGGACATGCTCTCACTGTGCACTCTGTCACGGACATGCTCTCACAGTGCGCTCTGTCACGGACATGCTCTCACTGTGCGCTCTGTCGCGGACATGCTCTCACTGTGCGCTCTGTCCCGGAAGTGCTGTCACTGTGCACTCTGTCGCGGACATGCTCTCACTGTGCGCTCTGTCCCGGAAGTGCTGTCACTGTGCACTTTGTCGCGGACATGCTCTCGCTGTGTAATCTGTCGCGGACATGCTCTCGCTGTGTACTCTGTCGCGGACACGCTCTCACCGTGCGCACTGTCGCGGACATGCTCTCACTGTGCACTCTGTTGCGAACATGCTCTCACTGTGCACTCTGTCACGTACATGCTCTCACTGTGCGCTCTGTCGCGGACATGCTCTCACTGTGCGCTCTGTCGCGGACGTGCTCTCACTGCACTCTGTCACGGACATGCTCCCACTGTGCGCTCTGTCGCGGACATGCTGTCACTGTGCACTCTGTCGCGGACATGCTCTCACTGTGCGCTCTGTCGCGGACATGCTCTCACTGTGCGCTCTGTCGCGGACAAGCTCTCACTGTGCGCTCTGTCGCGGACATGCTCTCACTGTGCGCTCTGTCGCGGACATGCTGTCACTGTGCGCTCTGTCGCGGACATGCTCTCACTGTGCGCTCTGTCGCGGTCATGCTCTCACTGTGCGCTCTGTCGCGGACATGCTCTCACTGTGCACTCTGTCGCGGACATGCGTCATTGTGCACTCTGCCGCGGACATGCTCTCACTGTGCGCTCTGTCGCGGACATGCTCTCACTGTGCGCTCTGTCGCGGACATGCTCTCACTTTGCACTCTGTCGCGGACATGCTGTCACTGTGCGCTGTGTCGCGGACATGCTCTCACTGTGCACTCTGTCTTGGACATGCTCTCACTGTGCGCTCTGTCGCGGACATGCTCTCGCTGTGTACATTGTTGCGGACATGCTGTCACTGTGCACTCTGTCGCGGACATGCTCTCACTGTGTGTTCTGTCGCGGACATGCTCTCACTGTGCGCTCTGTCGCGGACATGCTCGCGCTGTGTACACTGTTGCGGACATGCTGTCACTGTGCACTCTGTCGCGGACATGCTCTCACTGTGTGTTCTGTCGCGGACATGCTCTCACTGTGCGCTCTGTCGCGGACATGCTCTCACTGTGCACTCTGTTGCGGACATGCTCTCGATGTGTACACTGTCGCGGACATTCTCTCAGTGTGCACTCTGCCGCGGACATGCTCTCAGTGTGCACTCTGCCGCGGACATGCTCTCACTGTGCGCTCTGTCGCGGACATGCTCTCACTGTGCACTCTGTCGCGGACATGCTCTCAATGTGCGCTCTGTCGCGGACATGCTCTCTCTGTGCGCTCTGTCGCGGACATGCTGTCACTGTGCGCTCTGTCGCGGACATGCTCTCACTGTGCGCTCTGTCGCGGTCATGCTCTCACTGTGCGCTCTGTCGCGGACATGCTCTCACTGTGCACTCTGTCGCGGACATGCGTCATTGTGCACTCTGCCGCGGACATGCTCTCATTGTGCGCTCTGTCGCGGACATGCTCTCACTGTGCGCTCTGTCGCGGACATGCTCTCACTTTGCACTCTGTCGCGGACATGCTGTCACTGTGCGCTGTGTCGCGGACATGCTCTCACTGTGCACTCTGTCTTGGACATGCTCTCACTGTGCGCTCTGTCGCGGACATGCTCTCGCTGTGTACATTGTTGCGGACATGCTGTCACTGTGCACTCTGTCGCGGACATGCTCTCACTGTGTGTTCTGTCGCGGACATGCTCTCACTGTGCGCTCTGTCGCGGACATGCTCGCGCTGTGTACACTGTTGCGGACATGCTGTCACTGTGCACTCTGTCGCGGACATGCTCTCACTGTGTGTTCTGTCGCGGACATGCTCTCACTGTGCGCTCTGTCGCGGACATGCTCTCACTGTGCACTCTGTTGCGGACATGCTCTCGATGTGTACACTGTCGCGGACATTCTCTCAGTGTGCACTCTGCCGCGGACATGCTCTCAGTGTGCACTCTGCCGCGGACATGCTCTCACTGTGCGCTCTGTCGCGGACATGCTCTCACTGTGCACTCTGTCGCGGACATGCTCTCAATGTGCGCTCTGTCGCGGACATGCTCTCACTGTGCGCTCTGTCGCGGACATGCTCTCACTGTGCGCTCTGTCGCGGACATGCTCTCACTGTGCGCTCTGTCGCGGACATGCTCTCACTGTGCACTCTGTCGCGGACATGCTCTCACAGTGCGCTCTGTCGCGGACATGCTCTCACTGTGCGCTCTGTCGCGGACATGCTCTCACTGTGCGCTCTGTCCCGGAAGTGCTGTCACTGTGCACTCTGTCGCGGACATGCTCTCGCTGTGTAATCTGTCGCGGACATGCTCTCGATGTGTACACTGTCGCGGACATGCTCTCGCTGTGTACTCTGTTGCGGACATGCTGTCACTGTGTGTTCTGTCGCGGACCTGCTCTCACTGTGCGCTCTGTCGCGGACATGCTCTCGCTGTGTACACTGTCCCGGATATGCTCTCGCTGTGTACACTGTCGCGGACATGCTCTCGCTGTGTACTCTGTTGCGGACATGCTGTCACTGTGTGTTCTGTTGCGGACATGCTGTCACTGTGTGTTCTGTCGCGGACATGCTCTCACTGTGCGCTCTGTCGCGGACATGCTCTCACTGTGCGCTCTGTCGCGGACATGCTCTCACTGTGCGCTCTGTCGCGGACATGCTCTCACTGTGCGCTCTGTCGCGGACATGCTCTCACTGTGCGCTCTGTCGTGGACATGCTCTCACTGTGCGCTCTGTCGCGGACATGCTCTCACTGTGCGCTCTGTCGCGGACATGCTCTCGAAGTGTACACTGCTGCGGAGATTCTCTCAGTGTGCACTGTGCCGCGGACATGCTCTCACTGTGCACTCTGTCGCGGACGTGCTCTCACTGTGCGCTCTGTCGCGGACATGCTCTCACTGTGCACTCTGTCGCGGACATGCTCTCACTGTGCGCTCTGTCGCGGACATGCTCTCACTGTGCACTCTGTCGCGGACATGCGCTCGCTGTGCACTCTGTCGCGGACATGCTCTCACTGTGCGCTCTGTCACGGACATGCTCTCGCTGTGTACACTGTCGCGGACATGCTCTCGCTGTGCACTCTGTTGCGGACATGCTCTCACTCTGCGCTCTGTTGCGGACATGCTCTCACTGTGCACTCTGTCACGGACATCCTGTCACTGTGCCCACTGTCGCGGACATGCTCTCACTGTGCACTCTGTTGCGGACATGCTCTCGATGTGTACACTGTCGCGGACATTCTCTCAGTGTGCACTCTGCCGCGGACATGCTCTCAGTGTGCACTCTGCCGCGGACATGCTCTCACTGTGCGCTCTGTCGCGGACATACTCTCGCTGTGTACACTGTCGCGGACATGCTCTCGCTGTGCACTCTGTCGCGGACATGCTCTCACTGTGCGCTCTGTCGCGGACATGCTCTCACTGTGCGCTCTGTCGCGGACATGCTCTCACTGTGCGCTCTGTCGCGGACATGCTCTCACTGTGCGCTCTGTCGCGGACAAGCTCTCACTGTGCGCTCTGTCGCGGACATGCTCTCACTGTGCGCTCTGTCGCGGACATGCTCTCACTGTGCGCTCTGTCGCGGACATGCTCTCACTGTGCACTCTGTCGCGGACATGCGTCATTGTGCACTCTGCCGCGGACATGCTCTCATTGTGCGCTCTGTCGCGGACATGCTCTCACTGTGCGCTCTGTCGCGGACATGCTCTCACTGTGCGCTCTGTCGCGGACATGCTCTCACTGTGCACTCTGTCGCGGACATGCTGTCACTGTGCGCTGTGTCGCGGACATGCTCTCACTGTGCACTCTGTCTTGGACATGCTCTCACTGTGCGCTCTGTCGCGGACATGCTCTCGCTGTGTACATTGTTGCGGACATGCTGTCACTGTGCACTCTGTCGCGGACATGCTCTCACTGTGTGTTCTGTCGCGGACATGCTCTCACTGTGCGCTCTGTCGCGGACATGCTCGCGCTGTGTACACTGTTGCGGACATGCTGTCACTGTGCACTCTGTCGCGGACATGCTCTCACTGTGTGTTCTGTCGCGGACATGCTCTCACTGTGCGCTCTGTCGCGGACATGCTCTCACTGTGCACTCTGTCGCGGACATGCTCTCGATGTGTACACTGCCGCGGACATGCTCTCAGTGTGCACTCTGCCGCGGACATGCTCTCACTGTGCGCTCTGTCGCGGACATGCTCTCAATGTGCGCTCTGTCGCGGACATGCTCTCACTGTGCGCTCTGTCGCGGACATGCTCTCACTGTGCGCTCTGTCGCGGACATGCTCTCACTGTGCGCTCTGTCGCGGACATGCTCTCACTGTGCACTCTGTGGCGGACATGCTCTCACAGTGCGCTCTGTCGCGGACATGCTCTCACTGTGCACTCAGTCGCGGACATGCTCACACTGTGCGCTCTTTCGCGGACATGCTCTAGCAGTGCGCTCTGTCGCGGACGTGCTCTCACTGTGCACTCTGTCGCGGACATGCTGTCACTGTGCGCTCTGTCGCGGACATGCTCTCGCTGTGTACACTGTTGCGGACATGCTGTCACTGTGCGCTCTGTCGCGGACATGCTGTCACTGTGCGCTCTGTCGCGGACATGCTCTCACTGTGCACTCTGTCGCGGACATGCTGTCACTGTGCGCTCTGTCGCGGACATGCTCTCGCTGTGTACTCTGTCGCGGACATGCTCTCGCTGTGTACTCTGTCGCGGACACGCTCTCACTGTGCGCACTGTCGCGGACATGCTCTCACTGTGCACTCTGTTGCGAACATGCTCTCACTGTGCACTCTGTCGCGGACATGCTGTCACTGTGCGCTCTGTCGCGGACATGCTCTCACTGTGCGCTCTGTCCCGGAAGTGCTGTCACTGTGCACTCTGTCGCGGACATGCTCTCGCTGTGTAATCTGTCGCGGACATGCTCTCGCTGTGTACTCTGTCGCGGACACGCTCTCACCGTGCGCACTGTCGCGGACATGCTCTCACTGTGCACTCTGTTGCGAACATGCTCTCACTGTGCACTCTGTCACGTACATGCTCTCACTGTGCGCTCTGTCGCGGACATGCTCTCACTGTGCGCTCTGTCGCGGACGTGCTCTCACTGCACTCTGTCACGGACATGCTCCCACTGTGCGCTCTGTCGCGGACATGCTGTCACTGTGCACTCTGTCGCGGACATGCTCTCACTGTGCGCTCTGTCGCGGACATGCTCTCACTGTGCGCTCTGTCGCGGACAAGCTCTCACTGTGCGCTCTGTCGCGGACATGCTCTCACTGTGCGCTCTGTCGCGGACATGCTGTCACTGTGCGCTCTGTCGCGGACATGCTGTCACTGTGCGCTCTGTCGCGGTCATGCTCTCACTGTGCGCTCTGTCGCGGACATGCTCTCACTGTGCACTCTGTCGCGGACATGCGTCATTGTGCACTCTGCCGCGGACATGCTCTCATTGTGCGCTCTGTCGCGGACATGCTCTCACTGTGCGCTCTGTCGCGGACATGCTCTCACTTTGCACTCTGTCGCGGACATGCTGTCACTGTGCGCTGTGTCGCGGACATGCTCTCACTGTGCACTCTGTCTTGGACATGCTCTCACTGTGCGCTCTGTCGCGGACATGCTCTCGCTGTGTACATTGTTGCGGACATGCTGTCACTGTGCACTCTGTCGCGGACATGCTCTCACTGTGTGTTCTGTCGCGGACATGCTCTCACTGTGCTCTCTGTCGCGGACATGCTCGCGCTGTGTACACTGTTGCGGACATGCTGTCACTGTGCACTCTGTCGCGGACATGCTCTCACTGTGTGTTCTGTCGCGGACATGCTCTCACTGTGCGCTCTGTCGCGGACATGCTCTCACTGTGCACTCTGTTGCGGACATGCTCTCGATGTGTACACTGTCGCGGACATTCTCTCAGTGTGCACTCTGCCGCGGACATGCTCTCAGTGTGCACTCTGCCGCGGACATGCTCTCACTGTGCGCTCTGTCGCGGACATGCTCTCACTGTGCACTCTGTCGCGGACATGCTCTCAATGTGCGCTCTGTCGCGGACATGCTCTCACTGTGCGCTCTGTCGCGGACATGCTCTCACTGTGCGCTCTGTCGCGGACATGCTCTCACTGTGCGCTCTGTCGCGGACATGCTCTCACAGTGCGCTCTGTCGCGGACATGCTCTCACTGTGCGCTCTGTCGCGGACATGCTCTCACTGTGCGCTCTGTCGCGGACATGCTCTCACTGTGCGCTCTGTCCCGGAAGTGCTGTCACTCTGCACTCTGTCGCGGACATGCTCTCGCTGTGTAATCTGTCGCGGACATGCTCTCGATGTGTACACTGTCGCGGACATGCTCTCGCTGTGTACTCTGTTGCGGACATGCTGTCACTGTGTGTTCTGTCGCGGACCTGCTCTCACTGTGCGCTCTGTCGCGGACATGCTCTCGCTGTGTACACTGTCGCGGACATGCTCTCGCTGTGTACTCTGTTGCGGACATGCTGTCACTGTGTGTTCTGTTGCGGACATGCTGTCACTGTGTGTTCTGTCGCGGACATGCTCTCACTGTGCGCTCTGTCGCGGACATGCTCTCACTGTGCGCTCTGTCGCGGACATGCTCTCACTGTGCGCTCTGTCGCGGACATGCTCTCACTGTGCGCTCTGTCGCGGACATGCTCTCACTGTGCGCTCTGTCGTGGACATGCTCTCACTGTGCGCTCTGTCGCGGACATGCTCTCACTGTGCGCTCTGTCGCGGACATGCTCTCGAAGTGTACACTGCTGCGGAGATTCTCTCAGTGTGCACTGTGCCGCGGACATGCTCTCACTGTGCACTCTGTCGCGGACGTGCTCTCACTGTGCGCTCTGTCGCGGACATGCTCTCACTGTGCACTCTGTCGCGGACATGCTCTCACTGTGCACTCTGTCACGGACATGCTCTCGCTGTGCACTCTTTTGCGGACATGCTCTCACTGTGCGCTCTGTCGCGGACATGCTCTCACTGTGCGCTCTGTCGTGGACATGCTCTCACTGTGCACTCTGTCGCGGACATGCTCTCACTGTGCGCTCTGTCGCGGACATGCTCTCACTGTGCACTCTGTCGCGGACATGCGCTCGCTGTGCACTCTGTCGCGGACATGCTCTCACTGTGCGCTCTGTCACGGACATGCTCTCGCTGTGTACACTGTCGCGGACATGCTCTCGCTGTGCACTCTGTTGCGGACATGCTCTCACTCTGCGCTCTGTTGCGGACATGCTCTCACTGTGCACTCTGTCACGGACATCCTGTCACTGTGCCCACTGTCGCGGACATGCTCTCACTGTGCACTCTGTTGCGGACATGCTCTCGATGTGTACACTGTCGCGGACATTCTCTCAGTGTGTACACTGTCGCGGACATTCTCTCAGTGTGCACTCTGCCGCGGACATGCTCTCAGTGTGCACTCTGCCGCGGACATGCTCTCACTGTGCGCTCTGTCGCGGACATACTCTCGCTGTGTACACTGTCGCGGACATGCTCTCGCTGTGCACTCTGTCGCGGACATGCTCTCACTGTGCGCTCTGTCGCGGACATGCTCTCACTGTGCGCTCTGTCGCGGACATGCTCTCACTGTGCGCTCTGTCGCGGACATGCTCTCACTGTGCGCTCTGTCGCGGACAAGCTCTCACTGTGCGCTCTGTCGCGGACATGCTCTCACTGTGCGCTCTGTCGCGGACATGCTCTCACTGTGCGCTCTGTCGCGGACATGCTCTCACTGTGCACTCTGTCGCGGACATGCGTCATTGTGCACTCTGCCGCGGACATGCTCTCATTGTGCGCTCTGTCGCGGACATGCTCTCACTGTGCGCTCTGTCGCGGACATGCTCTCACTGTGCACTCTGTCGCGGACATGCTGTCACTGTGCGCTGTGTCGCGGACATGCTCTCACTGTGCACTCTGTCTTGGACATGCTCTCACTGTGCGCTCTGTCGCGGACATGCTCTCGCTGTGTACATTGTTGCGGACATGCTGTCACTGTGCATTCTGTCGCGGACATGCTCTCACTGTGTGTTCTGTCGCGGACATGCTCTCACTGTGCGCTCTGTCGCGGACATGCTCGCGCTGTGTACACTGTTGCGGACATGCTGTCACTGTGCACTCTGTCGCGGACATGCTCTCACTGTGTGTTCTGTCGCGGACATGCTCTCACTGTGCGCTCTGTCGCGGACATGCTCTCACTGTGCACTCTGTTGCGGACATGCTCTCGATGTGTACACTGTCGCGGACATTCTCTCAGTGTGCACTCTGCCGCGGACATGCTCTCAGTGTGCACTCTGCCGCGGACATGCTCTCACTGTGCGCTCTGTCGCGGACATGCTCTCAATGTGCGCTCTGTCGCGGACATGCTTTCACTGTGCGCTCTGTCGCGGACATGCTCTCACTGTGCGCTCTGTCCCGGACATGCTCTCACTGTGCGCTCTGTCGCGGACATGCTCTCACTGTGCACTCTGTCGCGGACATGCTCTCACAGTGCGCTCTGTCGCGGACATGCTCTCACTGTGCGCTCTGTCGCGGACATGCTCTCACTGTGCACTCTGTCACGGACATCCTGTCACTGTGCCCACTGTCGCGGACATGCTCTCACTGTGCACTCTGTTGCGGACATGCTCTCGATGTGTACACTGTCGCGGACATTCTCTCAGTGTGTACACTGTCGCGGACATTCTCTCAGTGTGCACTCTGCCGCGGACATGCTCTCAGTGTGCACTCTGCCGCGGACATGCTCTCACTGTGCGCTCTGTCGCGGACATACTCTCGCTGTGTACACTGTCGCGGACATGCTCTCGCTGTGCACTCTGTAGTGGACATGCTCTCACTCTGCGCTCTGTTGCGGACATGCTTTCGCTGTGTACACTGTCGCGGACATGCTCACGCTGTGCGCTCTGTCGCGGACATGCTGTCACTGTGTGTTCTGTCGCGGACATGCTCTCACTGTGCTCTCTGTCGCGGACATGCTCTCACTGTGCTCTCTGTCGCGGACATGCTCTCACTGTGTACACTGTCGCGGACATGCTCTCACTGTGCACTCTGTCGCGGACATGCTCACACTGTGCGCTCTTTCGCGGACATGCTCTAGCAGTGCGCTCTGTCGCGGACGTGCTCTCACTGTGCACTCTGTCGCGGACATGCTGTCACTGTGCGCTCTGTCGCGGACATGCTCTCGCTGTGTACACTGTCGCGGACATGCTGTCACTGTGCGCTCTGTCTTGGACATGCTCTCACTGTGCGCTCTGTCGCGGACATGCTCTCACTGTGTACTCTGTCGCGGACATGCTCTCGCTGTGTACTCTGTCGCGGACACGCTCTCACTGTGCGCACTGTCGCGGACATGCTCTCACTGTGCACTCTGTTGCGAACATGCTCTCACTGTGCACTCTGTCGCGGACATGCTGTCACTGTGCGCTCTGTCGCGGACATGCTCTCACTGTGCGCTCTGTCCCGGAAGTGCTGTCACTGTGCACTCTGTCGCGGACATGCTCTCGCTGTGTAATCTGTCGCGGACATGCTCTCGCTGTGTACTCTGTAGCGGACACGCTCTCACTGTGCGCACTGTCGCGGACATGCTCTCACTGTGCACTCTGTTGCGAACATGCTCTCACTGTGCACTCTGTCACGTACATGCTCTCACTGTGCGCTCTGTCGCGGACATGCTCTCACTGTGCGCTCTGTCGCGGACGTGCTCTCACTGCACTCTGTCACGGACATGCTCCCACTGTGCGCTCTGTCGCGGACATGCTGTCACTGTGCACTCTGACACGGACATGCTCTCACTGTGCGCTCTGTCGCGGACATGCTCTCACTGTGCGCTCTGTCGCGGACAAGCTCTCACTGTGCGCTCTGTCGCGGACATGCTCTCACTGTGCGCTCTGTCGCGGACATGCTGTCACTGTGCGCTCTGCCGCGGACATGCTCTCACTGTGCGCTCTGTCGCGGTCATGCTCTCACTGTGCGCTCTGTCGCGGACATGCTCTCACTGTGCACTCTGTCGCGGACATGCGTCATTGTGCACTCTGCCGCGGACATGCTCTCATTGTGCGCTCTGTCGCGGACATGCTCTCACTGTGCGCTCTGTCGCGGACATGCTCTCACTGTGCGCTCTGTCGCGGACATGCTGTCACTGTGCGCTGTGTCGCGGACATGCTCTCACTGTGCACTCTTTCTTGGATATGCTCTCACTGTGCGCTCTGTCGCGGACATGCTCGCGCTGTGTACACTGTTGCGGACATGCTGTCACTGTGCACTCTGTCGCGGACATGCTCTCACTGTGTGTTCTGTCGCGGACATGCTCTCACTGTGCGCTCTGTCGCGGACATGCTCTCACTGTGCACTCTGTTGCGGACATGCTCTTGATGTGTACACTGTCGCGGACATTCTCTCAGTGTGCACTCTGCCGCGGACATGCTCTCAGTGTGCACTCTGCCGCGGACATGCTCTCACTGTGCGCTCTGTCGCGGACATGCTCTCAATGTGCGCTCTGTCGCGGACATGCTCTCACTGTGCGCTCTGTCGCGGACATGCTCTCACTGTGCGCTCTGTCGCGGACATGCTCTCACTGTGCGCTCTGTCGCGGACATGCTCTCACTGTGCACTCTGTCGCGGACATGCTCTCACAGTGCGCTCTGTCGCGGACATGCTCTCACTGTGCGCTCTGTCGCGGACATGCTCTCACTGTGCGCTCTGTCCCGGAAGTGCTGTCACTGTGCACTCTGTCGCGGACATGCTCTCGCTGTGTAATCTGTCGCGGACATGCTCTCGATGTGTACACTGTCGCGGACATGCTCTCGCTGTGTACTCTGTTGCGGACATGCTGTCACTGTGTGTTCTGTCGCGGACCTGCTCTCACTGTGCGCTCTGTCGCGGACATGCTCTCGCTGTGTACACTGTCCCGGATATGCTCTCGCTGTGTACACTGTCGCGGACATGCTCTCGCTGTGTACTCTGTTGCGGACATGCTGTCACTGTGTGTTCTGTTGCGGACATGCTGTCACTGTGTGTTCTGTCGCGGACATGCTCTCACTGTGCGCTCTGTCGCGGACATGCTCTCACTGTGCACTCTGTCGCGGACATGCTCTCACTGTGCGCTCTGTCGCGGACATGCTCTCACTGTGCGCTCTGTCGCGGACATGCTCTCACTGTGCGCTCTGTCGTGGACATGCTCTCACTGTGCGCTCTGTCGCGGACATGCTCTCACTGTGTGTTCTGTCGCGGACATGCTCTCACTGTGCGCTCTGTCGCGGACATGCTCTCACTGTGCACTCTGTTGCGGACATGCTCTTGATGTGTACACTGTCGCGGACATTCTCTCAGTGTGCACTCTGCCGCGGACATGCTCTCAGTGTGCACTCTGCCGCGGACATGCTCTCACTGTGCGCTCTGTCGCGGACATGCTCTCAATGTGCGCTCTGTCGCGGACATGCTCTCACTGTGCGCTCTGTCGCGGACATGCTCTCACTGTGCGCTCTGTCGCGGACATGCTCTCACTGTGCGCTCTGTCGCGGACATGCTCTCACTGTGCACTCTGTCGCGGACATGCTCTCACAGTGCGCTCTGTCGCGGACATGCTCTCACTGTGCGCTCTGTCGCGGACATGCTCTCACTGTGCGCTCTGTCCCGGAAGTGCTGTCACTGTGCACTCTGTCGCGGACATGCTCTCGCTGTGTAATCTGTCGCGGACATGCTCTCGATGTGTACACTGTCGCGGACATGCTCTCGCTGTGTACTCTGTTGCGGACATGCTGTCACTGTGTGTTCTGTCGCGGACCTGCTCTCACTGTGCGCTCTGTCGCGGACATGCTCTCGCTGTGTACACTGTCCCGGATATGCTCTCGCTGTGTACACTGTCGCGGACATGCTCTCGCTGTGTACTCTGTTGCGGACATGCTGTCACTGTGTGTTCTGTTGCGGACATGCTGTCACTGTGTGTTCTGTCGCGGACATGCTCTCACTGTGCGCTCTGTCGCGGACATGCTCTCACTGTGCACTCTGTCGCGGACATGCTCTCACTGTGCGCTCTGTCGCGGACATGCTCTCACTGTGCGCTCTGTCGCGGACATGCTCTCACTGTGCGCTCTGTCGTGGACATGCTCTCACTGTGCGCTCTGTCGCGGACATGCTCTCACTGTGCGCTCTGTCGCGGACATGCTCTCGA
The DNA here is from genome assembly GCF_964213995.1 of Mustelus asterias. Classification (NCBI taxonomy): domain Eukaryota; kingdom Metazoa; phylum Chordata; class Chondrichthyes; order Carcharhiniformes; family Triakidae; genus Mustelus; species Mustelus asterias. The sequence goes on from NC_135803.1 coordinate 7,051,759, forward strand.
AGTGTACACTGCTGCGGAGATTCTCTCAGTGTGCACTGTGCCGCGGACATGCTCTCACTGTGCACTCTGTCGCGGACGTGCTCTCACTGTGCGCTCTGTCGCGGACGTGCTCTCGAAGTGTACACTGCTGCGGAGATTCTCTCAGTGTGCACTGTGTCGCGGACATGCTCTCACTGTGCACTCTGTCGCGGACGTGCTCTCACTGTGCGCTCTGTCGCGGACATGCTCTCACTGTGCACTCTGTCGCGGACATGCTCTCACTGTGCACTCTTTTGCGGACATGCTCTCACTGTGCGCTCTGTCGCGGACATGCTCTCGCTGTGCACTCTGTCGCGGACATGCTCTCACTGTGCGCTCTGTCGCGGACATGCTCTCACTGTGCGCTCTGTCGCGGACATGCTCTCACTGTGCGCTCTGTCGCGGACATGCTCTCACTGTGCACTCTGTCTTGGACATGCTCTCACTGTGCGCTCTGTCGCGGACATGCTCTCGCTGTGTACACTGTCGCGGACATGCTCTCGCTGTGCACTCTGTAGTGGACATGCTCTCACTCTGCGCTCTGTTGCGGACATGCTTTCGCTGTGTACAATGTCGCGGACATTCTCACGCTGTGCGCTCTGTCGCGGACACGCTCTCACTGTGCGCACTGTCGCGGACATGCTCTCACTGTGCACTCTGTTGCGGACATGCTGTCACTGTGCGCTCTGTCGCGGACATGCTGTCACTGTGCGCTCTGTCGCGGACATGCTCTCACTGTGCGCTCTGTCCCGGAAGTGCTGTCACTGTGCACTCTGTCGCGGACATGCTCTCGCTGTGTAATCTGTCGCGGACATGCTCTCGCTGTGTACTCTGTCGCGGACATGCTCTCGCTGTGTAATCTGTCGCGGACATGCTCTCGCTGTGTACTCTGTCGCGGACATGCTCTCACTGTGCACTCTGCCGCGGACATGCTCTCACTGTGCGCTCTGTCGCGGACATACTCTCGCTGTGTACACTGTCGCGGACATGCTCTCGCTGTGCACTCTGTAGTGGACATGCTCTCACTCTGCGCTCTGTTGCGGACATGCTTTCGCTGTGTACACTGTCGCGGACATGCTCACGCTGTGCGCTCTGTCGCGGACATGCTGTCACTGTGTGTTCTGTCGCGGACATGCTCTCACTGTGCTCTCTGTCGTGGACATGCTCTCGCTGTGCTCTCTGTCGCGGACATGCTCTCACTGTGTACACTGTCGCGGACATGCTCTCACTGTGCACTCTGTCGCGGACATGCTCACACTGTGCGCTCTTTCGCGGACATGCTCTAGCAGTGCGCTCTGTCGCGGACGTGCTCTCACTGTGCACTCTGTCGCGGACATGCTGTCACTGTGCGCTCTGTCGCGGACATGCTCTCGCTGTGTACACTGTCGCGGACATGCTGTCACTGTGCGCTCTGTCGCGGACATGCTGTCACTGTGCGCTCTGTCGCGGACATGCTCTCACTGTGCACTCTGTCGCGGACATGCTCTCGCTGTGTGCTCTGTCGCGGACATGCTCTCGCTGTGTACTCTGTCGCGGACATGCTCTCGCTGTGTACTCTGTCGCGGACACGCTCTCACTGTGCGCACTGTCGCGGACATGCTCTCACTGTGCACTCTGTTGCGAACATGCTCTCACTGTGCACTCTGTCGCGGACATGCTGTCACTGTGCGCTCTGTCGCGGACATGCTCTCACTGTGCGCTCTGTCCCGGAAGTGCTGTCAGTGTGCACTCTGTCGCGGACATGCTCTCGCTGTGTAATCTGTCGCGGACATGCTCTCGCTGTGTACTCTGTCGCGGACACGCTCTCACTGTGCGCACTGTCGCGGACATGCTCTCACTGTGCACTCTGTTGCGAACATGCTCTCACTGTGCACTCTGTCACGTACATGCTCTCACTGTGCGCTCTGTCGCGGACATGCTCTCACTGTGCGCTCTGTCGCGGACGTGCTCTCACTGCACTCTGTCACGGACATGCTCCCACTGTGCGCTCTGTCGCGGACATGCTGTCACTGTGCACTCTGTCGCGGACATGCTCTCACTGTGCGCTCTGTCGCGGACATGCTCTCACTGTGCGCTCTGTCGCGGACAAGCTCTCACTGTGCGCTCTGTCGCGGACATGCTCTCACTGTGCGCTCTGTCGTGGACATGCTGTCACTGTGCGCTCTGTCGCGGACATGCTCTCACTGTGCGCTCTGTCGCGGTCATGCTCTCACTGTGCGCTCTGTCGCGGACATGCTCTCACTGTGCACTCTGTCGCGGACATGCGTCATTGTGCACTCTGCCGCGGACATGCTCTCATTGTGCGCTCTGTCGCGGACATGCTCTCACTGTGCGCTCTGTCGCGGACATGCTCTCACTGTGCACTCTGTCGCGGACATGCTGTCAATGTGCGCTGTGTCGCGGACATGCTCTCACTGTGCACTCTGTCTTGGACATGCTCTCACTGCTCTCTGTCGCGGACATGCTCTCGCTGTGCACATTGTTGCGGACATGCTGTCACTGTGCACTCTGTCGCGGACATGCTCTCACTGTGTGTTCTTTCGCGGACATGCTCTCACTGTGCGCTCTGTCGCGGACATGCTCGCGCTGTGTACACTGTTGCGGACATGCTGTCACTGTGCACTCTGTCGCGGACATGCTCTCGATGTGTACACTGTCGCGGACATTCTCTCAGTGTGCACTCTGCCGCGGACATGCTCTCAGTGTGCACTCTGCCGCGGACATGCTCTCACTGTGCGCTCTGTCGCGGACATGCTCTCACTGTGCACTCTGTCGCGGACATGCTCTCAATGTGCGCTCTGTCGCGGACATGCTCTCACTGTGCGCTCTGTCGCGGACATGCTCTCACTGTGCGCTCTGTCGCGGACATGCTCTCACTGTGCGCTCTGTCGCGGACATGCTCTCACTGTGCACTCTGTCGCGGACATGCTCTCACAGTGCGCTCTGTCGCGGACATGCTCTCACTGTGCGCTCTGTCGCGGACATGCTCTCACTGTGCGCTCTGTCCCGGAAGTGCTGTCACTGTGCACTCTGTCGCGGACATGCTCTCGCTGTGTAATCTGTCGCGGACATGCTCTCGATGTGTACACTGTCACGGACATGCTCTCGCTGTGTACTCTGTTGCGGACATGCTGTCACTGTGTTTTCTGTCGCGGACCTGCTCTCACTGTGCGCTCTGTCGCGGACATGCTCTCGCTGTGTACACTGTCCCGGATATGCTCTCGCTGTGTACACTGTCGCGGACATGCTCGCGCTGTGTACTCTGTTGCGGACATGCTGTCACTGTGTGTTCTGTTGCGGACATGCTGTCACTGTGTGTTCTGTCGCGGACATGCTCTCACTGTGCGCTCTGTCGCGGACATGCTCTCACTGTGCACTCTGTCGCGGACATGCTCTCACTGTGCGCTCTGTCGCGGACATGCTCTCACTGTGCGCTCTGTCGCGGACATGCTCTCACTGTGCGCTCTGTCGTGGACATGCTCTCACTGTGCGCTCTGTCGCGGACATGCTCTCACTGTGCGCTCTGTCGCGGACATGCTCTCGAAGTGTACACTGCTGCGGAGATTCTCTCAGTGAGCACTGTGCCGCGGACATGCTCTCACTGTGCACTCTGTCGCGGACGTGCTCTCACTGTGCGCTCTGTCGCGGACATGCTCTCACTGTGCACTCTGTCGCGGACATGCTCTCACTGTGCACTCTGTCACGGACATGCTCTCGCTGTGCACTCTTTTGCGGACATGCTCTCACTGTGCGCTCTGTCGCGGACATGCTCTCGCTGTGCACTCTGTCGCGGACATGCTCTCACTGTGCGCTCTGTCGCGGACATGCTCTCACTGTGCGCTCTGTCGCGGACATGCTCTCACTGTGCGCTCTGTCGCGGACATGCTCTCACTGTGCACTCTGTCGCGGACATGCTCTCACTGTGCGCTCTGTCGCGGACATGCTCTCACTGTGCACTCTGTCGCGGACATGCGCTCGCTGTGCACTCTGTCGCGGACATGCTCTCACTGTGCGCTCTGTCACGGACATGCTCTCGCTGTGTACACTGTCGCGGACATGCTCTCGCTGTGCACTCTGTTGCGGACATGCTCTCACTCTGCGCTCTGTTGCGGACATGCTCTCACTGTGCACTCTGTCACGGACATCCTGTCACTGTGCCCACTGTCGCGGACATGCTCTCACTGTGCAATCTGTTGCGGACATGCTCTCGATGTGTACACTGTCGCGGACATTCTCTCAGTGTGTACACTGTCGCGGACATTCTCTCAGTGTGCACTCTGCCGCTGACATGCTCTCAGTGTGCACTCTGCCGCGGACATGCTCTCACTGTGCGCTCTGTCGCGGACATACTCTCGCTGTGTACACTGTCGCGGACATGCTCTCGCTGTGCACTCTGTAGTGGACATGCTCTCACTCTGCGCTCTGTTGCGGACATGCTTTCGCTGTGTACACTGTCGCGGACATGCTCACGCTGTGCGCTCTGTCGCGGACATGCTGTCACTGTGTGTTCTGTCGCGGACATGCTCTCACTGTGCTCTCTGTCGCGGACATGCTCTCACTGTGCTCTCTGTCGCGGACATGCTCTCACTGTGTACACTGTCGCGGACATGCTCTCACTGTGCACTCTGTCGCGGACATGCTCACACTGTGCGCTCTTTCGCGGACATGCTCTAGCAGTGCGCTCTGTCGCGGACGTGCTCTCACTGTGCACTCTGTCGCGGACATGCTGTCACTGTGCGCTCTGTCGCGGACATGCTCTCGCTGTGTACACTGTCGCGGACATGCTGTCACTGTGCGCTCTGTCGCGGACATGCTGTCACTGTGCGCTCTGTCGCGGACATGCTGTCACTGTGCGCTCTGTCGCGGACATGCTCTCACTGTGCACTCTGTCGCGGACATGCTGTCACTGTGCGCTCTGTCGCGGACATGCTCTCGCTGTGTACTCTGTCGCGGACATGCTCTCGCTGTGTACTCTGTCGCGGACACGCTCTCACTGTGCGCACTGTCGCGGACATGCTCTCACTGTGCACTCTGTTGCGAACATGCTCTCACTGTGCACTCTGTCGCGGACATGCTGTCACTGTGCGCTCTGTCGCGGACTTGCTCTCACTGTGCGCTCTGTCCCGGAAGTGCTGTCACTGTGCACTCTGTCGCGGACATGCTCTCGCTGTGTAATCTGTCGCGGACATGCTCTCGCTGTGTACTCTGTCGCGGACACGCTCTCACTGTGCGCACTGTCGCGGACATGCTCTCACTGTGCACTCTGTTGCGAACATGCTCTCACTGTGCACTCTGTCACGTACATGCTCTCACTGTGCGCTCTGTCGCGGACATGCTCTCACTGTGCGCTCTGTCGCGGACGTGCTCTCACTGCACTCTGTCACGGACATGCTCCCACTGTGCGCTCTGTCGCGGACATGCTGTCACTGTGCACTCTGTCGCGGACATGCTCTCACTGTGCGCTCTGTCGCGGACATGCTCTCACTGTGCGCTCTGTCGCGGACAAGCTCTCACTGTGCGCTCTGTCGCGGACATGCTCTCACTGTGCGCTCTGTCGCGGACATGCTGTCACTGTGCGCTCTGTCGCGGACATGCTCTCACTGTGCGCTCTGTCGCGGTCATGCTCTCACTGTGCGCTCTGTCGCGGACATGCTCTCACTGTGCGCTCTGTCGCGGACATGCTCTCACTGTGCGCTCTGTCGCGGACATGCTCTCACTGTGCGCTCTGTCGCGGACATGCTCTCACTGTGCGCTCTGTCGCGGACATGCTCTCACTGTGCACTCTGTCGCGGACATGCTCTCACAGTGCGCTCTGTCGCGGACATGCTCTCACTGTGCGCACTGTCGCGGACATGCTCTCACTGTGCGCTCTGTCCCGGAAGTGCTGTCACTGTGCACTCTGTCGCGGACATGCTCTCGCTGTGTAATCTGTCGCGGACATGCTCTCGATGTGTACACTGTCGCGGACATGCTCTCGCTGTGTACTCTGTTGCGGACATGCTGTCACTGTGTGTTCTGTCGCGGACCTGCTCTCACTGTGCGCTCTGTCGCGGACATGCTCTCGCTGTGTACACTGTCCCGGATATGCTCTCGCTGTGTACACTGTCGCGGACATGCTCTCGCTGTGTACTCTGTTGCGGACATGCTGTCACTGTGTGTTCTGTTGCGGACATGCTGTCACTGTGTGTTCTGTCGCGGACATGCTCTCACTGTGCGCTCTGTCGCGGACATGCTCTCACTGTGCACTCTGTCGCGGACATGCTCTCACTGTGCGCTCTGTCGCGGACATGCTCTCACTGTGCGCTCTGTCGCGGACATGCTCTCACTGTGCGCTCTGTCGTGGACATGCTCTCACTGTGCGCTCTGTCGCGGACATGCTCTCACTGTGCGCTCTGTCGCGGACATGCTCTCGATGTGTACACTGCTGCGGAGATTCTCTCAGTGTGCACTGTGCCGCGGACATGCTCTCACTGTGCACTCTGTCGCGGACGTGCTCTCACTGTGCGCTCTGTCGCGGACATGCTCTCACTGTGCACTCTGTCGTGGACATGCTCTCACTGTGCGCTCTGTCGCGGACATGCTCTCGCTGTGCACTCTGTCGCGGACATGCTCTCACTGTGCGCTCTGTCGCGGACATGCTCTCACTGTGCGCTCTGTCGCGGACATGCTCTCACTGTGCGCTCTGTCGTGGACATGCTCTCACTGTGCACTCTGTCGCGGACATGCGCTCGCTGTGCACTCTTTTGCGGACATGCTCTCACTGTGCGCTCTGTCGCGGACATGCTCTCGCTGTGCACTCTGTCGCGGACATGCTCTCACTGTGCGCTCTGTCGCGGACATGCTCTCACTGTGCGCTCTGTCGCGGACATGCTCTCACTGTGCGCTCTGTCGTGGACATGCTCTCACTGTGCACTCTGTCGCGGACATGCGCTCGCTGTGCACTCTGTCGCGGACATGCTCTCACTGTGCGCTCTGTCACGGACATGCTCTCGCTGTGTACACTGTCGCGGACATGCTCTCGCTGTGCACTCTGTTGCGGACATGCTCTCACTCTGCGCTCTGTTGCGGACATGCTCTCACTGTGCACTCTGTCACGGACATCCTGTCACTGTGCCCACTGTCGCGGACATGCTCTCACTGTGCACTCTGTTGCGGACATGCTCTCGATGTGTACACTGTCGCGGACATTCTCTCAGTGTGTACACTGTCGCGGACATTCTCTCAGTGTGCACTCTGCCGCGGACATGCTCTCAGTGTGCACTCTGCCGGGGACATGCTCTCACTGTGCGCTCTGTCGCGGACATACTCTCGCTGTGTACACTGTCGCGGACATGCTCTCGCTGTGCACTCTGTAGTGGACATGCTCTCACTCTGCGCTCTGTTGCGGACATGCTTTCGCTGTGTACACTGTCGCGGACATGCTCACGCTGTGCGCTCTGTCGCGGACATGCTGTCACTGTGTGTTCTGTCGCGGACATGCTCTCATTGTGCTCTCTGTCGCGGACATGCTCTCACTGTGCTCTCTGTCGCGGACATGCTCTCACTGTGCACTCTGTCGCGGACATGCTCTCACTGTGCACTCTGTCGCGGACATGCTCACACTGTGCGCTCTTTCGCGGACATGCTCTAGCAGTGCGCTCTGTCGCGGACGTGCTCTCACTGTGCACTCTGTCGCGGACATGCTCTCGCTGTGTACTCTGTCGCGGACATGCTCTCGCTGTGTACTCTGTCGCGGACACGCTCTCACTGTGCGCACTGTCGCGGACATGCTCTCACTGTGCACTCTGTTGCGAACATGCTCTCACTGTGCACTCTGTCACGTACATGCTCTCACTGTGCGCTCTGTCGCGGACATGCTCTCACTGTGCGCTCTGTCGCGGACGTGCTCTCACTGCACTCTGTCACGGACATGCTCCCACTGTGCGCTCTGTCGCGGACATGCTGTCACTGTGCACTCTGTCGCGGACATGCTGTCACTGTGCGCTCTGTCGCGGACATGCTCTCACTGTGCGCTCTGTCGCGGACATGCTGTCACTGTGCGCTCTGTCGCGGACATGCTCTCACTGTGCGCTCTGTCGCGGTCATGCTCTCACTGTGCGCTCTGTCGCGGACATGCTCTCACTGTGCACTCTGTCGCGGACATGCTCTCAATGTGCGCTCTGTCGCGGACATGCTCTCACTGTGCGCTCTGTCGCGGACATGCTCTCACTGTGCGCTCTGTCGCGGACATGCTCTCACTGTGCGCTCTGTCGCGGACATGCTCTCACTGTGCACTCTGTCGCGGACATGCTCTCACAGTGCGCTCTGTCGCGGACATGCTCTCACTGTGCGCTCTGTCGCGGACATGCTCTCACTGTGCGCTCTGTCCCGGAAGTGCTGTCACTGTGCACTCTGTCGCGGACATGCTCTCGCTGTGTAATCTGTCGCGGACATGCTCTCGATGTGTACACTGTCGCGGACATGCTCTCGCTGTGTACTCTGTCGCGGACATGCTGTCACTGTGTGTTCTGTCGCGGACCTGCTCTCACTGTGCGCTCTGTCGCGGACATGCTCTCGCTGTGTACACTGTCCCGGATATGCTCTCGCTGTGTACACTGTCGCGGACATGCTCTCGCTGTGTACTCTGTTGCGGACATGCTGTCACTGTGTGTTCTGTTGCGGACATGCTGTCACTGTGTGTTCTGTCGCGGACATGCTCTCACTGTGCGCTCTGTCGCGGACATGCTCTCACTGTGCACTCTGTCGCGGACATGCTCTCACTGTGCGCTCTGTCGCGGACATGCTCTCACTGTGCGCTCTGTCGCGGACATGCTCTCACTGTGCGCTCTGTCGTGGACATGCTCTCACTGTGCGCTCTTTCGCGGACATGCTCTAGCAGTGCGCTCTGTCGCGGACGTGCTCTCACTGTGCACTCTGTCGCGGACATGCTGTCACTGTGCGCTCTGTCGCGGACATGCTCTCGCTGTGTACACTGTCGCGGACATGCTGTCACTGTGCGCTCTGTCGCGGACATGCTGTCACTGTGCGCTCTGTCGCGGACATGCTCTCACTGTGCACTCTGTCGCGGACATGCTGTCACTGTGCGCTCTGTCGCGGACATGCTCTCGCTGTGTACTCTGTCGCGGACATGCTCTCGCTGTGTACTCTGTCGCGGACACGCTCTCACTGTGCGCACTGTCGCGGACATGCTCTCACTGTGCACTCTGTTGCGGACATGCTGTCACTGTGCGCTCTGTCGCGGACATGCTGTCACTGTGCGCTCTGTCGCGGACATGCTCTCACTGTGCGCTCTGTCCCGGAAGTGCTGTCACTGTGCACTCTGTCGCGGACATGCTCTCGCTGTGTAATCTGTCGCGGACATGCTCTCGCTGTGTACTCTGTCGCGGACATGCTCTCGCTGTGTAATCTGTCGCGGTCATGCTCTCGCTGTGTACTCTGTCGCGGACATGCTCTCAGTGTGCACTCTGCCGCGGACATGCTCTCACTGTGCGCTCTGTCGCGGACATACTCTCGCTGTGTACACTGTCGCGGACATGCTCTCGCTGTGCACTCTGTAGTGGACATGCTCTCACTCTGCGCTCTGTTGCGGACATGCTTTCGCTGTGTACACTGTCGCGGACATGCTCACGCTGTGCGCTCTGTCGCGGACATGCTGTCACTGTGTGTTCTGTCGCGGACATGCTCTCACTGTGCTCTCTGTCGCGGACATGCTCTCGCTGTGCTCTCTGTCGCGGACATGCTCTCACTGTGTACACTGTCGCGGACATGCTCTCACTGTGCACTCTGTCGCGGACATGCTCACACTGTGCGCTCTTTCGCGGACATGCTCTAGCAGTGCGCTCTGTCGCGGACGTGCTCTCACTGTGCACTCTGTCGCGGACATGCTGTCACTGTGCGCTCTGTCGCGGACATGCTCTCGCTGTGTACACTGTCGCGGACATGCTGTCACTGTGCGCTCTGTCGCGGACATGCTGTCACTGTGCGCTCTGTCGCGGACATGCTCTCACTGTGCACTCTGTCGCGGACATGCTGTCACTGTGCGCTCTGTCGCGGACATGCTCTCGCTGTGTACTCTGTCGCGGACATGCTCTCGCTGTGTACTCTGTCGCGGACACGCTCTCACTGTGCGCACTGTCGCGGACATGCTCTCACTGTGCACTCTGTTGCGAACATGCTCTCACTGTGCACTCTGTCGCGGACATGCTGTCACTGTGCGCTCTGTCGCGGACATGCTCTCACTGTGCGCTCTGTCCCGGAAGTGCTGTCACTGTGCACTCTGTCGCGGACATGCTCTCGCTGTGTAATCTGTCGCGGACATGCTCTCGCTGTGTACTCTGTCGCGGACACGCTCTCACTGTGCGCACTGTCGCGGACATGCTCTCACTGTGCACTCTGTTGCGAACATGCTCTCACTGTGCACTCTGTCACGTACATGCTCTCACTGTGCGCTCTGTCGCGGACATGCTCTCACTGTGCGCTCTGTCGCGGACGTGCTCTCACTGCACTCTGTCACGGACATGCTCCCACTGTGCGCTCTGTCGCGGACATGCTGTCACTGTGCACTCTGTCGCGGACATGCTCTCACTGTGCGCTCTGTCGCGGACATGCTCTCACTGTGCGCTCTGTCGCGGACAAGCTCTCACTGTGCGCTCTGTCGCGGACATGCTCTCACTGTGCGCTCTGTCGCGGACATGCTGTCACTGTGCGCTCTGTCGCGGACATGCTCTCACTGTGCGCTCTGTCGCGGTCATGCTCTCACTGTGCGCTCTGTCGCGGACATGCTCTCACTGTGCACTCTGTCGCGGACATGCTCTCAATGTGCGCTCTGTCGCGGACATGCTCTCACTGTGCGCTCTGTCGCGGACATGCTCTCACTGTGCGCTCTGTCGCGGACATGCTCTCACTGTGCGCTCTGTCGCGGACATGCTCTCACTGTGCACTCTGTCGCGGACATGCTCTCACAGTGCGCTCTGTCGCGGACATGCTCTCACTGTGCGCTCTGTCGCGGACATGCTCTCACTGTGCGCTCTGTCCCGGAAGTGCTGTCACTGTGCACTCTGTCGCGGACATGCTCTCGCTGTGTAATCTGTCGCGGACATGCTCTCGATGTGTACACTGTCGCGGACATGCTCTCGCTGTGTACTCTGTCGCGGACATGCTGTCACTGTGTGTTCTGTCGCGGACCTGCTCTCACTGTGCGCTCTGTCGCGGACATGCTCTCGCTGTGTACACTGTCCCGGATATGCTCTCGCTGTGTACACTGTCGCGGACATGCTCTCGCTGTGTACTCTGTTGCGGACATGCTGTCACTGTGTGTTCTGTTGCGGACATGCTGTCACTGTGTGTTCTGTCGCGGACATGCTCTCACTGTGCGCTCTGTCGCGGACATGCTCTCACTGTGCACTCTGTCGCGGACATGCTCTCACTGTGCGCTCTGTCGCGGACATGCTCTCACTGTGCGCTCTGTCGCGGACATGCTCTCACTGTGCGCTCTGTCGTGGACATGCTCTCACTGTGCGCTCTGTCGCGGACATGCTCTCACTGTGCGCTCTGTCGCGGACATGCTCTCGATGTGTACACTGCTGCGGAGATTCTCTCAGTGTGCACTGTGCCGCGGACATGCTCTCACTGTGCGCTCTGTCGCGGACATGCTCTCACTGTGCACTCTGTCGCGGACATGCTCTCACTGTGCACTCTGTCATGGACATGCTCTCGCTGTGCACTCTTTTGCGGACATGCTCTCACTGTGCGCTCTGTCGCGGACATGCTCTCGCTGTGCACTCTGTCGCGGACATGCTCTCACTGTGCGCTCTGTCGCGGACATGCTCTCACTGTGCGCTCTGTCGCGGACATGCTCTCACTGTGCGCTCTGTCGTGGACATGCTCTCACTGTGCACTCTGTCGCGGACATGCTCTCACTGTGCGCTCTGTCGCGGACATGCTCTCACTGTGCACTCTGTCGCGGACATGCGCTCGCTGTGCACTCTGTCGCGGACATGCTCTCACTGTGCGCTCTGTCACGGACATGCTCTCGCTGTGTACACTGTCGCGGACATGCTCTCGCTGTGCACTCTGTTGCGGACATGCTCTCACTCTGCGCTCTGTTGCGGACATGCTCTCACTGTGCACTCTGTCACGGACATCCTGTCACTGTGCCCACTGTCGCGGACATCCTCTCACTGTGCACTCTGTTGCGGACATGCTCTCGATGTGTACACTGTCGCGGACATTCTCTCAGTGTGTACACTGTCGCGGACATTCTCTCAGTGTGCACTCTGCCGCGGACATGCTCTCAGTGTGCACTCTGCCGGGGACATGCTCTCACTGTGCGCTCTGTCGCGGACATACTCTCGCTGTGTACACTGTCGCGGACATGCTCTCGCTGTGCACTCTGTAGTGGACATGCTCTCACTCTGCGCTCTGTTGCGGACATGCTTTCGCTGTGTACACTGTCGCGGACATGCTCTCACTGTGCTCTCTGTCGCGGACATGCTCTCACTGTGCTCTCTGTCGCGGACATGCTCTCACTGTGTACACTGTCGCGGACATGCTCTCACTGTGCACTCTGTCGCGGACATGCTCACACTGTGCGCTCTTTCGCGGACATGCTCTAGCAGTGCGCTCTGTCGCGGACGTGCTCTCACTGTGCACTCTGTCGCGGACATGCTGTCACTGTGCGCTCTGTCGCGGACATGCTCTCGCTGTGTACTCTGTCGCGGACATGCTGTCACTGTGCGCTCTGTCGCGGACATGCTGTCACTGTGCGCTCTGTCGCGGACATGCTCTCACTGTGCACTCTGTCGCGGACATGCTGTCACTGTGCGCTCTGTCGCGGACATGCTCTCGCTGTGTACTCTGTCGCGGACATGCTCTCGCTGTGTACTCTGTCGCGGACACGCTCTCACTGTGCGCACTGTCGCGGACATGCTCTCACTGTGCACTCTGTTGCGAACATGCTCTCACTGTGCACTCTGTCGCGGACATGCTGTCACTGTGCGCTCTGTCGCGGACATGCTCTCACTGTGCGCTCTGTCCCGGAAGTGCTTTCACTGTGCACTCTGTCGCGGACATGCTCTCGCTGTGTAATCTGTCGCGGACATGCTCTCGCTGTGTACTCTGTCGCGGACACGCTCTCACTGTGCGCACTGTCGCGGACATGCTCTCACTGTGCACTCTGTTGCGAACATGCTCTCACTGTGCACTCTGTCACGTACATGCTCTCACTGTGCGCTCTGTCGCGGACATGCTCTCACTGTGCGCTCTGTCGCGGACGTGCTCTCACTGCACTCTGTCACGGACATGCTCCCACTGTGCGCTCTGTCGCGGACATGCTGTCACTGTGCACTCTGTCGCGGACATGCTCTCACTGTGCGCTCTGTCGCGGACATGCTCTCACTGTGCGCTCTGTCGCGGACAAGCTCTCACTGTGCGCTCTGTCGCGGACATGCTCTCACTGTGCGCTCTGTCGCGGACATGCTGTCACTGTGCGCTCTGTCGCGGACATGCTCTCACTGTGCGCTCTGTCGCGGTCATGCTCTCACTGTGCGCTCTGTCGCGGACATGCTCTCACTGTGCACTCTGTCGCGGACATGCGTCATTGTGCACTCTGCCGCGGACATGCTCTCATTGTGCGCTCTGTCGCGGACATGCTCTCACTGTGCGCTCTGTCGCGGACATGCTCTCACTGTGCACTCTGTCGCGGACATGCTGTCACTGTGCGCTGTGTCGCGGACATGCTCTCACTGTGCACTCTGTCACGGACATGCTCTCACTGGGCGCTCTGTCGCGGACATGTTCTCACTGTGCGCTCTGTCGCGGACATGCTCTCATTGTGCGCTCTGTCGCGGACATGCTCCCACTGTGCACTCTGTCGCGGACATGCTCTCACTGTGCACTCTGTCGCGGACATGCTCTCGCTGTGTACACTGTCACGGACATGCTCTCGCTGTGTACACTGTCGCGGACATGCTGTCACTGTGCGCTCTGTCGCGGACATGCTCTCACTGTGCACTCTGTCGCGGACATGCACTCGATGTGTACACTGTCGCGGTCATTCTCTCAGTGTGCACTCTTTTGCGGACATGCTCTCACTGTGCGCTCTGTCGCGGACATGGTCTCGCTGTGTACACTGTCGCGGACATGCTCTCACTGTGCACTCTGTAGTGGACATGCTCTCACTGTGTGCTCTGTCGCGGACATGCTCTCGCTGTGCACACTGTCGCGGACATGCTCTCGCTGTGCACACTGTCGCGGACATGCTCTCGCTATGTACACTGTCGCGGACATGCTCTCACTGTGCATTCTGTCGCGGACATGCTCTCACTGTGCGCTCTGTCGCGGACGTGCTCTCACTGCACTCTGTCACGGACATGCTCCCACTGTGCGCTCTGTCGCGGACATGCTGTCACTGTGCACTCTGTCGCGGACATGCTCTCACTGTGCGCTCTGTCGCGGACATGCTCTCACTGTGCGCTCTGTCGCGGACATGCTCTCACTGTGCGCTCTGTCGCGGACATGCTCTCACTGTGCGCTCTGTCGCGGACATGCTGTCACTGTGCGCTCTGTCGCGGACATGCTCTCACTGTGCACTCTGTCGCGGACATGCTGTCACTGTGCGCTCTGTCGCGGACATGCTCTCACTGTGCGCTCTGTCCCGGAAGTGCTGTCACTGTGCACTCTGTCGCGGACATGCTCTCGCTGTGTAATCTGTCGCGGACATGCTCTCGCTGTGTACTCTGTCGCGGACACGCTCTCACTGTGCGCACTGTCGCGGACATGCTCTCACTGTGCACTCTGTCACGTACATGCTCTCACTGTGCGCTCTGTCGCGGACATGCTCTCACTGTGCGCTCTGTCGCGGACGTGCTCTCACTGCACTCTGTCACGGACATGCTCCCACTGTGCGCTCTGTCGCGGACATGCTGTCACTGTGCACTCTGTCGCGGACATGCTCTCACTGTGCGCTCTGTCGCGGACATGCTCTCACTGTGCGCTCTGTCGCGGACATGCTCTCACTGTGCGCTCTGTCGCGGACATGCTGTCACTGTGCGCTCTGTCGCGGACATGCTGTCACTGTGCGCTCTGTCGCGGTCATGCTCTCACTGTGCGCTCTGTCGCGGACATGCTCTCACTGTGCACTCTGTCGCGGACATGCGTCACTGTGCACTCTGCCGCGGACATGCTCTCACTGTGCGCTCTGTCGCGGACATGCTCTCACTGTGCGCTCTGTCGCGGACATGCTCTCACTGTGCACTCTGTCGCGGACATGCTGTCACTGTGCGCTGTGTCGCGGACATGCTCTCACTGTGCACTCTGTCATGGACATGCTCTCACTGTGCCCTCTGTCGCGGACATGCTCTCGCTGTGTACATTGTTGCGGACATGCTGTCACTGTGTGTTCTGTCGCGGACATGCTCTCACTGTGCGCTCTGTCGCGGACATGCTCTCACTGTGCACTCTGTCGCGGACATGCTGTCACTGTGCGCTGTGTCGCGGACATGCTCTCACTGTGCACTCTGTCACGGACATGCTCTCACTGGGCGCTCTGTCGCGGACATGTTCTCACTGTGCGCTCTGTCGCGGACATGTTCTCACTGTGCGCTCTGTCGCGGACATGCTCTCATTGTGCACTCTGTCGCGGACATGCTCCCACTGTGCACTCTGTCGCGGACATGCTCTCACTGTGCACTCTGTCGCGGACATGCTCTCGCTGTGTACACTGTCACGGACATGCTCTCGCTGTGTACACTGTCGCAGACACGCTATCACTGTGCGCTCTGTCGCGGACATGGTCTCGCTGTGCACACTGTCGCGGACATGCTCTCGCTGTGCACACTGTCGCGGACATGCTCTCGCTATGTACACTGTCGCGGACATGCTCTCACTGTGCATTCTGTCGCGGACATGCTCTCACTGTGCGCTCTGTCGCGGACGTGCTCTCACTGCACTCTGTCACGGACATGCTCCCACTGTGCGCACTGTCGCGGACATGCTCTCACTGTGCACTCTGTTGCGAACATGCTCTCACTGTGCGCTCAGTCGCGGACATGCTCTCGCTGTGCACACTGTCGCGGACATGCTCTCGCTATGTACACTGTCGCGGACATGCTCTCACTGTGCATTCTGTCGCGGACATGCTCTCACTGCGCGCTCTGTCGCGGACTTGCTCTCGCTGTGTACACTGTCGCGGACATGCTCTCGCTGTGTACACTTTCACGGACATGCTCTCACTGTGTACACTGTTGCGGACATGCTCTCACTGTGCACTCTGTCACGGACATGCTCTCGCTGTTCGCTCTGTCGTGGACATGCTCTCACAGCACACTCTGTCGTGGACATGCTCTCACAGTGCGCTCTGTCGCGGAAATGCTCTCACTGTGCACTCTGTCGCGGGCATGCTGTCACTGTGCACTCTGTCGCGGACATGCTGTCACTGTGCACTCTGTCACCGACATGCTCTCACTGTGCACTCTGTCGCGGACATGCTTTCACTGTGCACTCTGTCGCGGACACGCTGTCACTGTGCACTCTGCCGCGGACA
The DNA here is from genome assembly GCF_964213995.1 of Mustelus asterias. Taxonomy (NCBI): domain Eukaryota; kingdom Metazoa; phylum Chordata; class Chondrichthyes; order Carcharhiniformes; family Triakidae; genus Mustelus; species Mustelus asterias. Next base: position 7,068,317 of record NC_135803.1, read on the forward strand.
TGCTCTCGCTGTGTACTCTGTCGCGGAAATGCTCTCGCGGTGCGCTCTGTCGCGGACATGCCCTCATTGAGTACACTGTCACGGACATGCTGACACTGTGTACACTGTCACGGACATGCTCGCGCTGTGTACACTGTTGCGGACATGCAGTCACTGTGTGTTCTGTCGCGGACATGCTCTCACTGTGCGCTCTGTCGCGGACATGCTCTCACTGTGCACTCTGTCGCGGACATGCTCTCACTGTGCGCTCTGTCGCGGACATGCTCTCACTGTGCGTCTGTCGCGGACATGCTCTCACTGTGCGCTCTGTCGCGGACATGCTCTCACTGTGCACTCTGTCGCGGACATGCTCTCACTGTGCGCTCTGTCGCGGACATGCTCTCACTGTGCACTCTGTCGCGGACATGCGCTCGCTGTGCACTCTGTCGCGGACATGCTCTCACTGTGCACTCTGTCGTGGACATGCTCTTACTGTGCACTCTGTCGCGGACACGCTCTCGCTGTGCACTCTGTTGCGGACATGCTCTCGCTGTGCGCTCTGTTGCGGACATGCTCTCGCTGTGTACACTGTCGCGGACATGCTCTCATTGTGCACTCTGTCGCGGACATGCTGTCACTGTGCACTCTGTCGCGGACATGCTGTCACTGTGCACTATGTCGTGGACATGCTCTCACTGTGCACTCTGTCACGGACATCCTGTCACTGTGCCCACTGTCGCGGACATGCTCTCACTGTGCACTCTGTTGTGGACATGCTCTCGATGTGTACACTGTCGCGGACATTCTCTCAGTGTGTACACTGTCGCGGACATTCTCTCAGTGTGCACTCTGCCGCGGACATGCTCTCAGTGTGCACTCTGTCGCGGACATACTCTCACTGTGCGCTCTGTCGCGGACATACTCTCGCTGTGTACACTGTCGCGGACATGCTCTCGCTGTGCACTCTGTAGCGGACATGCTCTCACTCTGCGCTCTGTTGCGGACATGCTTTCGCTGTGTACACTGTCGCGGACATGCTCACGCTGTGCACTCTGTCGCGGACATGCTGTCACTGTGCGCTCTGTCACGGACATGCTCTCACTGTGCTCTCTGTCGCGGACATGCTCTCACTGTGCTCTCTGTCGCGGGCATGCTCTCACTGTGCTCTCTGTCACGGACATGCTCTCACTGTGTACACTGTCGCGGACATGCTCTCACTGTGCTCTCTGTCGCGGACATGCTCTCACTGTGCACTCTGTCATGGACATGCTCTCACTGTGCGCTCTGTCGCGGACATGCTCTCGCTGTGTACATTGTTGCGGACATGCTGTCACTGTGTGTTCCGTCGCGGACATGCTCTCACTGTGCGCTCTGTCGCGGACATGCTCTCACTGTGCACTCTGTCGCGGACATGCTGTCACTGTGCGCTGTGTCGCGGACATGCTCTCACTGTGCACTCTGTCACGGACATGCTCTCATTGTGCACTCTGTCGCGGACATGCTCCCACTGTGCACTCTGTCGCGGACATGCTCTCACTGTGCACTCTGTCGCGGACATGCTCTCGCTGTGTACACTGTCACGGACATGCTCTCGCTGTGTACACTGTCGCGGACATGCTGTCACTGTGCGCTCTGTCGCGGACATGCTCTCACTGTGCACTCTGTCGCGGACATGCACTCGATGTGTACACTGTCGCGGTCATTCTCTCAGTGTGCACTCTTTTGCGGACATGCTCTCACTGTGCGCTCTGTCGCGGACATGGTCTCGCTGTGTACACTGTCGCGGACATGCTCTCACTGTGCACTCTGTAGTGGACATGCTCTCACTGTGTGCTCTGTCGCGGACATGCTCTCGCTGTGCACACTGTCGCGGACATGCTCTCGCTGTGCACACTGTCGCGGACATGCTCTCGCTATGTACACTGTCGCGGACATGCTCTCGCTATGTACACTGTCGCGGACATGCTCTCACTGTGCATTCTGTCGCGGACATGCTCTCACTGTGCGCTCTGTCGCGGACGTGCTCTCACTGCACTCTGTCACGGACATGCTCCCACTGTGCGCTCTGTCGCGGACATGCTGTCACTGTGCGCTCTGTCGCGGACATGCTGTCACTGTGCGCTCTGTCGCGGACATGCTCTCACTGTGCGCTCTGTCGCGGACATGCTCTCACTGTGCGCTCTGTCGCGGACATGCTGTCACTGTGCGCTCTGTCGCGGACATGCTCTCACTGTGCACTCTGTCGCGGACATGCTGTCACTGTGCGCTCTGTCGCGGACATGCTCTCACTGTGCGCTCTGTCCCGGAAGTGCTGTCACTGTGCACTCTGTCGCGGACATGCTCTCGCTGTGTCATCTGTCGCGGACATGCTCTCGCTGTGTACTCTGTCGCGGACACGCTCTCACTGTGCGCACTGTCGCGGACATGCTCTCACTGTGCACTCTGTCACGTACATGCTCTCACTGTGCGCTCTGTCGCGGACATGCTCTCACTGTGCGCTCTGTCGCGGACGTGCTCTCACTGCACTCTGTCACGGACATGCTCCCACTGTGCGCTCTGTCGCGGACATGCTGTCACTGTGCACTCTGTCGCGGACATGCTCTCACTGTGCGCTCTGTCGCGGACATGCTCTCACTGTGCGCTCTGTCGCGGACAAGCTCTCACTGTGCGCTCTGTCGCGGACATGCTCTCACTGTGCGCTCTGTCGCGGACATGCTGTCACTGTGCGCTCTGTCGCGGACATGCTCTCACTGTGCGCTCTGTCGCGGTCATGCTCTCACTGTGCGCTCTGTCGCGGACATGCTCTCACTGTGCACTCTGTCGCGGACATGCTCTCAATGTGCGCTCTGTCGCGGACATGCTCTCACTGTGCGCTCTGTCGCGGACATGCTCTCACTGTGCGCTCTGTCGCGGACATGCTCTCACTGTGCGCTCTGTCGTGGACATGCTCTCGATGTGTACACTGTCGCGGACATGCTCTCGCTGTGCACTCTGTAGCGGACATGCTCTCACTCTGCGCTCTGTTGCGGACATGCTTTCGCTGTGTACACTGTCGCGGACATGCTCACGCTGTGCACTCTGTCGCGGACATGCTGTCACTGTGCGCTCTGTCACGGACATGCTCTCACTGTGCTCTCTGTCGCGGACATGCTCTCACTGTGCTCTCTGTCGCGGGCATGCTCTCACTGTGCTCTCTGTCACGGACATGCTCTCACTGTGTACACTGTCGCGGACATGCTCTCACTGTGCTCTCTGTCGCGGACATGCTCTCACTGTGCACTCTGTCATGGACATGCTCTCACTGTGCGCTCTGTCGCGGACATGCTCTCGCTGTGTACATTGTTGCGGACAGGCTGTCACTGTGTGTTCCGTCGCGGACATGCTCTCACTGTGCGCTCTGTCGCGGACATGCTCTCACTGTGCACTCTGTCGCGGACATGCTGTCACTGTGCGCTGTGTCGCGGACATGCTCTCACTGTGCACTCTGTCACGGACATGCTCTCATTGTGCACTCTGTCGCGGACATGCTCCCACTGTGCACTCTGTCGCGGACATGCTCTCACTGTGCACTCTGTCGCGGACATGCTCTCGCTGTGTACACTGTCACGGACATGCTCTCGCTGTGTACACTGTCGCGGACATGCTGTCACTGTGCGCTCTGTCGCGGACATGCTCTCACTGTGCACTCTGTCGCGGACATGCACTCGATGTGTACACTGTCGCGGTCATTCTCTCAGTGTGCACTCTTTTGCGGACATGCTCTCACTGTGCGCTCTGTCGCGGACATGGTCTCGCTGTGTACACTGTCGCGGACATGCTCTCACTGTGCACTCTGTAGTGGACATGCTCTCACTGTGTGCTCTGTCGCGGACATGCTCTCGCTGTGCACACTGTCGCGGACATGCTCTCGCTGTGCACACTGTCGCGGACATGCTCTCGCTATGTACACTGTCGCGGACATGCTCTCACTGTGCATTCTGTCGCGGACATGCTCTCACTGTGCGCTCTGTCGCGGACGTGCTCTCACTGCACTCTGTCACGGACATGCTCCCACTGTGCGCTCTGTCGCGGACATGCTGTCACTGTGCACTCTGTCGCGGACACGCTGTCACTGTGCGCTCTGTCGCGGACATGCTCTCACTGTGCGCTCTGTCGCGGACATGCTCTCACTGTGCGCTCTGTCGCGGACATGCTGTCACTGTGCGCTCTGTCGCGGACATGCTCTCACTGTGCACTCTGTCGCGGACATGCTGTCACTGTGCGCTCTGTCGCGGACATGCTCTCACTGTGCGCTCTGTCCCGGAAGTGCTGTCACTGTGCACTCTGTCGCGGACATGCTCTCGCTGTGTAATCTGTCGCGGACATGCTCTCGCTGTGTACTCTGTCGCGGACACGCTCTCACTGTGCGCACTGTCGCGGACATGCTCTCACTGTGCACTCTGTCACGTACATGCTCTCACTGTGCGCTCTGTCGCGGACATGCTCTCACTGTGCGCTCTGTCGCGGACGTGCTCTCACTGCACTCTGTCACGGACATGCTCCCACTGTGCGCTCTGTCGCGGACATGCTGTCACTGTGCACTCTGTCGCGGACATGCTCTCACTGTGCGCTCTGTCGCGGACATGCTCTCACTGTGCGCTCTGTCGCGGACATGCTGTCACTGTGCGCTCTGTCGCGGACATGCTCTCACTGTGCGCTCTGTCGCGGTCATGCTCTCACTGTGCGCTCTGTCGCGGACATGCTCTCACTGTGCACTCTGTCGCGGACATGCGTCACTGTGCACTCTGCCGCGGACATGCTCTCACTGTGCGCTCTGTCGCGGACATGCTCTCACTGTGCGCTCTGTCGCGGACATGCTCTCACTGTGCACTCTGTCGCGGACATGCTGTCACTGTGCGCTGTGTCGCGGACATGCTCTCACTGTGCACTCTGTCATGGACATGCTCTCACTGTGCGCTCTGTCGCGGACATGCTCTCGCTGTGTACATTGTTGCGGACATGCTGTCACTGTGTGTTCTGTCGCGGACATGCTCTCACTGTGCGCTCTGTCGCGGACATGCTCTCACTGTGCACTCTGTCGCGGACATGCTGTCACTGTGCGCTGTGTCGCGGACATGCTCTCACTGTGCACTCTGTCACGGACATGCTCTCACTGGGCGCTCTGTCGCGGACATGTTCTCACTGTGCGCTCTGTCGTGGACATGTTCTCACTGTGCGCTCTGTCGCGGACATGCTCTCATTGTGCACTCTGTCGCGGACATGCTCCCACTGTGCACTCTGTCGCGGACATGCTCTCACTGTGCACTCTGTCGCGGACATGCTCTCGCTGTGTACACTGTCACGGACATGCTCTCGCTGTGTACACTGTCGCGGACATGCTATCACTGTGCGCTCTGTCGCGGACATGGTCTCGCTGTGTACACTGTCGCGGACATTCTCTCGCTGTGCACACTGTCGCGGACATGCTCTCGCTGTGCACACTGTCGCGGACATGCTCTCGCTATGTACACTGTCGCGGACATGCTCTCACTGTGCATTCTGTCGCGGACATGCTCTCACTGTGCGCTCTGTCGCGGACGTGCTCTCACTGCACTCTGTCACGGACATGCTCCCACTGTGCGCACTGTCGCGGACATGCTCTCACTGTGCACTCTGTTGCGAACATGCTCTCACTGTGCGCTCAGTCGCGGACATGCTCTCGCTGTGCACACTGTCGCGGACATGCTCTCGCTATGTACACTGTCGCGGACATGCTCTCACTGTGCATTCTGTCGCGGACATGCTCTCACTGCGCGCTCTGTCGCGGACTTGCTCTCGCTGTGTACACTGTCGCGGACATGCTCTCGCTGTGTACACTTTCACGGACATGCTCTCACTGTGTACACTGTTGCGGACATGCTCTCACTGTGCACTCTGTCACGGACATGCTCTCGCTGTTCGCTCTGTCGTGGACATGCTCTCACAGCACACTCTGTCGTGGACATGCTCTCACAGTGCGCTCTGTCGCGGAAATGCTCTCACTGTGCACTCTGTCGCGGGCATGCTGTCACTGTGCACTCTGTCGCGGACATGCTGTCACTGTGCACTCTGTCACCGACATGCTCTCACTGTGCACTCTGTCGCGGACATGCTTTCACTGTGCACTCTGTCGCGGACACGCTGTCACTGTGCACTCTGCCGCGGACATGCTCTCGCTGTGTACACTGTCGCGGAAATGCTCTCGCGGTGCGCTCTGTCGCGGACATGCCCTCATTGAGTACACTGTCACGGACATGCTGACACTGTGTACACTGTCACGGACATGCTCGCGCTGTGTACACTGTTGCGGACATGCAGTCACTGTGTGTTCTGTCGCGGACATGCTCTCACTGTGCGCTCTGTCGCGGACATGCTCTCACTGTGCACTCTGTCGCGGACATGCTCTCACTGTGCGCTCTGTCGCGGACATGCTCTCACTGTGCGTCTGTCGCGGACATGCTCTCACTGTGCGCTCTGTCGCGGACATGCTCTCACTGTGCACTCTGTCGCGGACATGCTCTCACTGTGCGCTCTGTCGCGGACATGCTCTCACTGTGCACTCTGTCGCGGACATGCGCTCGCTGTGCACTCTGTCGCGGACATGCTCTCACTGTGCACTCTGTCGTGGACATGCTCTTACTGTGCACTCTGTCGCGGACACGCTCTCGCTGTGCACTCTGTTGCGGACATGCTCTCGCTGTGCGCTCTGTTGCGGACATGCTCTCGCTGTGTACACTGTCGCGGACATGCTCTCATTGTGCACTCTGTCGCGGACATGCTCTCACTGTGCACTCTGTCGCGGACATGCTGTCACTGTGCACTATGTCGTGGACATGCTCTCACTGTGCACTCTGTCACGGACATCCTGTCACTGTGCCCACTGTCGCGGACATGCTCTCACTGTGCACTCTGTTGTGGACATGCTCTCGATGTGTACACTGTCGCGGACATTCTCTCAGTGTATACACTGTCGCGGACATTCTCTCAGTGTGCACTCTGCCGCGGACATGCTCTCAGTGTGCACTCTGTCGCGGACATACTCTCACTGTGCGCTCTGTCGCGGACATGCTCTCACTCTGCGCTCTGTTGCGGACATGCTTTCGCTGTGTACACTGTCGCGGACATGCTCACGCTGTGCACTCTGTCGCGGACATGCTGTCACTGTGCGCTCTGTCACGGACATGCTCTCACTGTGCGCTCTGTCGCGGACAAGCTCTCACTGTGCGCTCTGTCGCGGACATGCTCTCACTGTGCGCTCTGTCGCGGACATGCTGTCACTGTGCGCTCTGTCGCGGACATGCTCTCACTGTGCGCTCTGTCGCGGTCATGCTCTCACTGTGCGCTCTGTCGCGGACATGCTCTCACTGTGCACTCTGTCGCGGACATGCTCTCAATGTGCGCTCTGTCGCGGACATGCTCTCACTGTGCGCTCTGTCGCGGACATGCTCTCACTGTGCGCTCTGTCGCGGACATGCTCTCACTGTGCGCTCTGTCGTGGACATGCTCTCGATGTGTACACTGTCGCGGACATGCTCTCGCTGTGCACTCTGTAGCGGACATGCTCTCACTCTGCGCTCTGTTGCGGACATGCTTTCGCTGTGTACACTGTCGCGGACATGCTCACGCTGTGCACTCTGTCGCGGACATGCTGTCACTGTGCGCTCTGTCACGGACATGCTCTCACTGTGCTCTCTGTCGCGGACATGCTCTCACTGTGCTCTCTGTCGCGGGCATGCTCTCACTGTGCTCTCTGTCACGGACATGCTCTCACTGTGTACACTGTCGCGGACATGCTCTCACTGTGCTCTCTGTCGCGGACATGCTCTCACTGTGCACTCTGTCATGGACATGCTCTCACTGTGCGCTCTGTCGCGGACATGCTCTCGCTGTGTACATTGTTGCGGACTGGCTGTCACTGTGTGTTCCGTCGCGGACATGCTCTCACTGTGCGCTCTGTCGCGGACATGCTCTCACTGTGCACTCTGTCGCGGACATGCTGTCACTGTGCGCTGTGTCGCGGACATGCTCTCACTGTGCACTCTGTCACGGACATGCTCTCATTGTGCACTCTGTCGCGGACATGCTCCCACTGTGCACTCTGTCGCGGACATGCTCTCACTGTGCACTCTGTCGCGGACATGCTCTCGCTGTGTACACTGTCACGGACATGCTCTCGCTGTGTACACTGTCGCGGACATGCTGTCACTGTGCGCTCTGTCGCGGACATGCTCTCACTGTGCACTCTGTCGCGGACATGCACTCGATGTGTACACTGTCGCGGTCATTCTCTCAGTGTGCACTCTTTTGCGGACATGCTCTCACTGTGCGCTCTGTCGCGGACATGGTCTCGCTGTGTACACTGTCGCGGACATGCTCTCACTGTGCACTCTGTAGTGGACATGCTCTCACTGTGTGCTCTGTCGCGGACATGCTCTCGCTGTGCACACTGTCGCGGACATGCTCTCGCTGTGCACACTGTCGCGGACATGCTCTCGCTATGTACACTGTCGCGGACATGCTCTCACTGTGCATTCTGTCGCGGACATGCTCTCACTGTGCGCTCTGTCGCGGACATGCTCTCACTGTGCACTCTGTCGCGGACATGCTGTCACTGTGCGCTGTGTCGCGGACATGCTCTCACTGTGCACTCTGTCATGGACATGCTCTCACTGTGCGCTCTGTCGCGGACATGCTCTCGCTGTGTACATTGTTGCGGACATGCTGTCACTGTGTGTTCTGTCGCGGACATGCTCTCACTGTGCGCTCTGTCGCGGACATGCTCTCACTGTGCACTCTGTCGTGGACATGCTGTCACTGTGCGCTGTGTCGCGGACATGCTCTCACTGTGCACTCTGTCACGGACATGCTCTCACTGGGCGCTCTGTCGCGGACATGTTCTCACTGTGCGCTCTGTCGTGGACATGTTCTCACTGTGCGCTCTGTCGCGGACATGCTCTCATTGTGCACTCTGTCGCGGACATGCTCCCACTGTGCACTCTGTCGCGGACATGCTCTCACTGTGCACTCTGTCGCGGACATGCTCTCGCTGTGTACACTGTCACGGACATGCTCTCGCTGTGTACACTGTCGCGGACATGCTATCACTGTGCGCTCTGTCGCGGACATGGTCTCGCTGTGTACACTGTCGCGGACATTCTCTCGCTGTGCACACTGTCGCGGACATGCTCTCGCTGTGCACACTGTCGCGGACATGCTCTCGCTATGTACACTGTCGCGGACATGCTCTCACTGTGCATTCTGTCGCGGACATGCTCTCACTGTGCGCTCTGTCGCGGACGTGCTCTCACTGCACTCTGTCACGGACATGCTCCCACTGTGCGCACTGTCGCGGACATGCTCTCACTGTGCACTCTGTTGCGAACATGCTCTCACTGTGCGCTCAGTCGCGGACATGCTCTCGCTGTGCACACTGTCGCGGACATGCTCTCGCTATGTACACTGTCGCGGACATGCTCTCACTGTGCATTCTGTCGCGGACATGCTCTCACTGCGCGCTCTGTCGCGGACTTGCTCTCGCTGTGTACACTGTCGCGGACATGCTCTCGCTGTGTACACTTTCACGGACATGCTCTCACTGTGTACACTGTTGCGGACATGCTCTCACTGTGCACTCTGTCACGGACATGCTCTCGCTGTTCGCTCTGTCGTGGACATGCTCTCACAGCACACTCTGTCGTGGACATGCTCTCACAGTGCGCTCTGTCGCGGAAATGCTCTCACTGTGCACTCTGTCGCGGGCATGCTGTCACTGTGCACTCTGTCGCGGACATGCTGTCACTGTGCACTCTGTCACCGACATGCTCTCACTGTGCACTCTGTCGCGGACATGCTTTCACTGTGCACTCTGTCGCGGACACGCTGTCACTGTGCACTCTGCCGCGGACATGCTCTCGCTGTGTACACTGTCGCGGAAATGCTCTCGCGGTGCGCTCTGTCGCGGACATGCCCTCATTGAGTACACTGTCACGGACATGCTGACACTGTGTACACTGTCACGGACATGCTCGCGCTGTGTACACTGTTGCGGACATGCAGTCACTGTGTGTTCTGTCGCGGACATGCTCTCACTGTGCGCTCTGTCGCGGACATGCTCTCACTGTGCACTCTGTCGCGGACATGCTCTCACTGTGCGCTCTGTCGCGGACATGCTCTCACTGTGCGTCTGTCGCGGACATGCTCTCACTGTGCGCTCTGTCGCGGACATGCTCTCACTGTGCACTCTGTCGCGGACATGCTCTCACTGTGCGCTCTGTCGCGGACATGCTCTCACTGTGCACTCTGTCGCGGACATGCGCTCGCTGTGCACTCTGTCGCGGACATGCTCTCACTGTGCACTCTGTCGTGGACATGCTCTTACTGTGCACTCTGTCGCGGACACGCTCTCGCTGTGCATTCTGTTGCGGACATGCTCTCGCTGTGCGCTCTGTTGCGGACATGCTCTCGCTGTGTACACTGTCGCGGACATGCTCTCATTGTGCACTCTGTCGCGGACATGCTCTCACTGTGCACTCTGTCGCGGACATGCTGTCACTGTGCACTATGTCGTGGACATGCTCTCACTGTGCACTCTGTCACGGACATCCTGTCACTGTGCCCACTGTCGCGGACATGCTCTCACTGTGCACTCTGTTGTGGACATGCTCTCGATGTGTACACTGTCGCGGACATTCTCTCAGTGTATACACTGTCGCGGACATTCTCTCAGTGTGCACTCTGCCGCGGACATGCTCTCAGTGTGCACTCTGTCGCGGACATACTCTCACTGTGCGCTCTGTCGCGGACATGCTCTCACTCTGCGCTCTGTTGCGGACATGCTTTCGCTGTGTACACTGTCGCGGACATGCTCACGCTGTGCACTCTGTCGCGGACATGCTGTCACTGTGCGCTCTGTCACGGACATGCTCTCACTGTGCGCTCTGTCGCGGACAAGCTCTCACTGTGCGCTCTGTCGCGGACATGCTCTCACTGTGCGCTCTGTCGCGGACATGCTGTCACTGTGCGCTCTGTCGCGGACATGCTCTCACTGTGCGCTCTGTCGCGGTCATGCTCTCACTGTGCGCTCTGTCGCGGACATGCTCTCACTGTGCACTCTGTCGCGGACATGCTCTCAATGTGCGCTCTGTCGCGGACATGCTCTCACTGTGCGCTCTGTCGCGGACATGCTCTCACTGTGCGCTCTGTCGCGGACATGCTCTCACTGTGCGCTCTGTCGTGGACATGCTCTCGATGTGTACACTGTCGCGGACATGCTCTCGCTGTGCACTCTGTAGCGGACATGCTCTCACTCTGCGCTCTGTTGCGGACATGCTTTCGCTGTGTACACTGTCGCGGACATGCTCACGCTGTGCACTCTGTCGCGGACATGCTGTCACTGTGCGCTCTGTCACGGACATGCTCTCACTGTGCTCTCTGTCGCGGACATGCTCTCACTGTGCTCTCTGTCGCGGGCATGCTCTCACTGTGCTCTCTGTCACGGACATGCTCTCACTGTGTACACTGTCGCGGACATGCTCTCACTGTGCTCTCTGTCGCGGACATGCTCTCACTGTGCACTCTGTCATGGACATGCTCTCACTGTGCGCTCTGTCGCGGACATGCTCTCGCTGTGTACATTGTTGCGGACTGGCTGTCACTGTGTGTTCCGTCGCGGACATGCTCTCACTGTGCGCTCTGTCGCGGACATGCTCTCACTGTGCACTCTGTCGCGGACATGCTGTCACTGTGCGCTGTGTCGCGGACATGCTCTCACTGTGCACTCTGTCACGGACATGCTCTCATTGTGCACTCTGTCGCGGACATGCTCCCACTGTGCACTCTGTCGCGGACATGCTCTCACTGTGCACTCTGTCGCGGACATGCTCTCGCTGTGTACACTGTCACGGACATGCTCTCGCTGTGTACACTGTCGCGGACATGCTGTCACTGTGCGCTCTGTCGCGGACATGCTCTCACTGTGCACTCTGTCGCGGACATGCACTCGATGTGTACACTGTCGCGGTCATTCTCTCAGTGTGCACTCTTTTGCGGACATGCTCTCACTGTGCGCTCTGTCGCGGACATGGTCTCGCTGTGTACACTGTCGCGGACATGCTCTCACTGTGCACTCTGTAGTGGACATGCTCTCACTGTGTGCTCTGTCGCGGACATGCTCTCGCTGTGCACACTGTCGCGGACATGCTCTCGCTGTGCACACTGTCGCGGACATGCTCTCGCTATGTACACTGTCGCGGACATGCTCTCACTGTGCATTCTGTCGCGGACATGCTCTCACTGTGCGCTCTGTCGCGGACGTGCTCTCACTGCACTCTGTCACGGACATGCTCCCACTGTGCGCTCTGTCGCGGACATGCTGTCACTGTGCACTCTGTCGCGGACACGCTGTCACTGTGCGCTCTGTCGCGGACATGCTCTCACTGTGCGCTCTGTCGCGGACATGCTCTCACTGTGCGCTCTGTCGCGGACATGCTGTCACTGTGCGCTCTGTCGCGGACATGCTCTCACTGCGCACTCTGTCGCGGACATGCTGTCACTGTGCGCTCTGTCGCGGACATGCTCTCACTGTGCGCTCTGTCCCGGAAGTGCTGTCACTGTGCACTCTGTCGCGGACATGCTCTCGCTGTGTAATCTGTCGCGGACATGCTCTCGCTGTGTACTCTGTCGCGGACACGCTCTCACTGTGCGCACTGTCGCGGACATGCTCTCACTGTGCACTCTGTCACGTACATGCTCTCACTGTGCGCTCTGTCGCGGACATGCTCTCACTGTGCGCTCTGTCGCGGACGTGCTCTCACTGCACTCTGTCACGGACATGCTCCCACTGTGCGCTCTGTCGCGGACATGCTGTCACTGTGCACTCTGTCGCGGACATGCTCTCACTGTGCGCTCTGTCGCGGACATGCTCTCACTGTGCGCTCTGTCGCGGACATGCTGTCACTGTGCGCTCTGTCGCGGACATGCTCTCACTGTGCGCTCTGTCGCGGTCATGCTCTCACTGTGCGCTCTGTCGCGGACATGCTCTCACTGTGCACTCTGTCGCGGACATGCGTCACTGTGCACTCTGCCGCGGACATGCTCTCACTGTGCGCTCTGTCGCGGACATGCTCTCACTGTGCGCTCTGTCGCGGACATGCTCTCACTGTGCACTCTGTCGCGGACATGCTGTCACTGTGCGCTGTGTCGCGGACATGCTCTCACTGTGCACTCTGTCATGGACATGCTCTCACTGTGCGCTCTGTCGCGGACATGCTCTCGCTGTGTACATTGTTGCGGACATGCTGTCACTGTGTGTTCTGTCGCGGACATGCTCTCACTGTGCGCTCTGTCGCGGACATGCTCTCACTGTGCACTCTGTCGCGGACATGCTGTCACTGTGCGCTGTGTCGCGGACATGCTCTCACTGTGCACTCTGTCACGGACATGCTCTCACTGGGCGCTCTGTCGCGGACATGTTCTCACTGTGCGCTCTGTCGTGGACATGTTCTCACTGTGCGCTCTGTCGCGGACATGCTCTCATTGTGCACTCTGTCGCGGACATGCTCCCACTGTGCACTCTGTCGCGGACATGCTCTCACTGTGCACTCTGTCGCGGACATGCTCTCGCTGTGTACACTGTCACGGACATGCTCTCGCTGTGTACACTGTCGCGGACATGCTATCACTGTGCGCTCTGTCGCGGACATGGTCTCGCTGTGTACACTGTCGCGGACATTCTCTCGCTGTGCACACTGTCGCGGACATGCTCTCGCTGTGCACACTGTCGCGGACATGCTCTCGCTATGTACACTGTCGCGGACATGCTCTCACTGTGCATTCTGTCGCGGACATGCTCTCACTGTGCGCTCTGTCGCGGACGTGCTCTCACTGCACTCTGTCACGGACATGCTCCCACTGTGCGCACTGTCGCGGACATGCTCTCACTGTGCACTCTGTTGCGAACATGCTCTCACTGTGCGCTCAGTCGCGGACATGCTCTCGCTGTGCACCCTGTCGCGGACATGCTCTCGCTATGTACACTGTCGCGGACATGCTCTCACTGTGCATTCTGTCGCGGACATGCTCTCACTGCGCGCTCTGTCGCGGACTTGCTCTCGCTGTGTACACTGTCGCGGACATGCTCTCGCTGTGTACACTTTCACGGACATGCTCTCACTGTGTACACTGTTGCGGACATGCTCTCACTGTGCACTCTGTCACGGACATGCTCTCGCTGTTCGCTCTGTCGTGGACATGCTCTCACAGCACACTCTGTCGTGGACATGCTCTCACAGTGCGCTCTGTCGCGGAAATGCTCTCACTGTGCACTCTGTCGCGGACATGCTGTCACTGTGCACTCTGTCACCGACATGCTCTCACTGTGCACTCTGTCGCGGACATGCTTTCACTGTGCACTCTGTCGCGGACACGCTGTCACTGTGCACTCTGCCGCGGACATGCTCTCGCTGTGTACACTGTCGCGGAAATGCTCTCGCGGTGCGCTCTGTCGCGGACATGCCCTCATTGAGTACACTGTCACGGACATGCTGACACTGTGTACACTGTCACGGACATGCTCGCGCTGTGTACACTGTTGCGGACATGCAGTCACTGTGTGTTCTGTCGCGGACATGCTCTCACTGTGCGCTCTGTCGCGGACATGCTCTCACTGTGCACTCTGTCGCGGACATGCTCTCACTGTGCGCTCTGTCGCGGACATGCTCTCACTGTGCGTCTGTCGCGGACATGCTCTCACTGTGCGCTCTGTCGCGGACATGCTCTCACTGTGCACTCTGTCGCGGACATGCTCTCACTGTGCGCTCTGTCGCGGACATGCTCTCACTGTGCACTCTGTCGCGGACATGCGCTCGCTGTGCACTCTGTCGCGGACATGCTCTCACTGTGCACTCTGTCGTGGACATGCTCTTACTGTGCACTCTGTCGCGGACACGCTCTCGCTGTGCACTCTGTTGCGGACATGCTCTCGCTGTGCGCTCTGTTGCGGACATGCTCTCGCTGTGTACACTGTCGCGGACATGCTCTCATTGTGCACTCTGTCGCGGACATGCTCTCACTGTGCACTCTGTCGCGGACATGCTGTCACTGTGCACTATGTCGTGGACATGCTCTCACTGTGCACTCTGTCACGGACATCCTGTCACTGTGCCCACTGTCGCGGACATGCTCTCACTGTGCACTCTGTTGTGGACATGCTCTCGATGTGTACACTGTCGCGGACATTCTCTCAGTGTATACACTGTCGCGGACATTCTCTCAGTGTGCACTCTGCCGCGGACATGCTCTCAGTGTGCACTCTGTCGCGGACATGCTCTCGCTGTGCACTCTGTAGCGGACATGCTCTCACTCTGCGCTCTGTTGCGGACATGCTTTCGCTGTGTACACTGTCGCGGACATGCTCACGCTGTGCACTCTGTCGCGGACATGCTGTCACTGTGCGCTCTGTCACGGACATGCTCTCACTGTGCTCTCTGTCGCGGACATGCTCTCACTGTGCTCTCTGTCGCGGGCATGCTCTCACTGTGCTCTCTGTCACGGACATGCTCTCACTGTGCTCTCTGTCGCGGACATGCTCTCACTGTGCTCTCTGTCGCGGACATGCTCTCACTGTGCACTCTGTCATGGACATGCTCTCACTGTGCGCTCTGTCGCGGACATGCTCTCGCTGTGTACATTGTTGCGGACATGCTGTCACTGTGTGTTCCGTCGCGGACATGCTCTCACTGTGCGCTCTGTCGCGGACATGCTCTCACTGTGCACTCTGTCGCGGACATGCTGTCACTGTGCGCTGTGTCGTGGACATGCTCTCACTGTGCACTCTGTCACGGACATGCTCTCATTGTGCACTCTGTCGCGGACATGCTCCCACTGTGCACTCTGTCGCGGACATGCTCTCACTGTGCACTCTGTCGCGGACATGCTCTCGCTGTGTACACTGTCACGGACATGCTCTCGCTGTGTACACTGTCGCGGACATGCTGTCACTGTGCGCTCTGTCGCGGACATGCTCTCACTGTGCACTCTGTCGCGGACATGCACTCGATGTGTACACTGTCGCGGTCATTCTCTCAGTGTGCACTCTTTTGCGGACATGCTCTCACTGTGCGCTCTGTCGCGGACATGGTCTCGCTGTGTACACTGTCACGGACATGCTCTCACTGTGCACTCTGTAGTGGACATGCTCTCACTGTGTGCTCTGTCGCGGACATGCTCTCGCTGTGCACACTGTCGCGGACATGCTCTCGCTGTGCACACTGTCGCGGACATGCTCTCGCTATGTACACTGTCGCGGACATGCTCTCACTGTGCATTCTGTCGCGGACATGCTCTCACTGTGCGCTCTGTCGCGGACGTGCACTCACTGCACTCTGTCACGGACATGCTCCCACTGTGCGCTCTGTCGCGGACATGCTGTCACTGTGCACTCTGTCGCGGACATGCTGTCACTGTGCGCTCTGTCGCGGACATGCTCTCACTGTGCGCTCTGTCGCGGACATGCTCTCACTGTGCGCTCTGTCGCGGACATGCTGTCACTGTGCGCTCTGTCGCGGACATGCTCTCACTGTGCACTCTGTCGCGGACATGCTGTCACTGTGCGCTCTGTCGCGGACATGCTCTCACTGTGCGCTCTGTCCCGGAAGTGCTGTCACTGTGCACTCTGTCGCGGACATGCTCTCGCTGTGTAATCTGTCGCGGACATGCTCTCGCTGTGTACTCTGTCGCGGACACGCTCTCACTGTGCGCACTGTCGCGGACATGCTCTCACTGTGCACTCTGTCACGTACATGCTCTCACTGTGCGCTCTGTCGCGGACATGCTCTCACTGTGCGCTCTGTCGCGGACGTGCTCTCACTGCACTCTGTCACGGACATGCTCCCACTGTGCGCTCTGTCGCGGACATGCTGTCACTGTGCACTCTGTCGCGGACATGCTCTCACTGTGCGCTCTGTCGCGGACATGCTCTCACTGTGCGCTCTGTCGCGGACAAGCTCTCACTGTGCGCTCTGTCGCGGACATGCTCTCACTGTGCGCTCTGTCGCGGACATGCTGTCACTGTGCGCTCTGTCGCGGACATGCTCTCACTGTGCGCTCTGTCGCGGTCATGCTCTCACTGTGCGCTCTGTCGCGGTCATGCTCTCACTGTGCACTCTGTCGCGGACATGCTCTCAATGTGCGCTCTGTCGCGGACATGCTCTCACTGTGCGCTCTGTCGCGGACATGCTCTCACTGTGCGCTCTGTCGCGGACATGCTCTCACTGTGCGCTCTGTTGTGGACATGCTCTCGATGTGTACACTGTCGCGGACATTCTCTCAGTGTGTACACTGTCGCGGACATTCTCTCAGTGTGCACTCTGCCGCGGACATGCTCTCAGTGTGCACTCTGTCGCGGACATACTCTCACTGTGCGCTCTGTCGCGGACATACTCTCGCTGTGTACACTGTCGCGGACATGCTCTCGCTGTGCACTCTGTAGCGGACATGCTCTCACTCTGCGCTCTGTTGCGGACATGCTTTCGCTGTGTACACTGTCGCGGACATGCTCACGCTGTGCACTCTGTCGCGGACATGCTGTCACTGTGCGCTCTGTCACGGACATGCTCTCACTGTGCTCTCTGTCGCGGACATGCTCTCACTGTGCTCTCTGTCGCGGGCATGCTCTCACTGTGCTCTCTGTCACGGACATGCTCTCACTGTGTACACTGTCGCGGACATGCTCTCACTGTGCTCTCTGTCGCGGACATGCTCTCACTGTGCACTCTGTCATGGACATGCTCTCACTGTGCGCTCTGTCGCGGACATGCTCTCGCTGTGTACATTGTTGCGGACAGGCTGTCACTGTGTGTTCCGTCGCGGACATGCTCTCACTGTGCGCTCTGTCGCGGACATGCTCTCACTGTGCACTCTGTCGCGGACATGCTGTCACTGTGCGCTGTGTCGCGGACATGCTCTCACTGTGCACTCTGTCACGGACATGCTCTCATTGTGCACTCTGTCGCGGACATGCTCCCACTGTGCGCTGTGTCGCGGACATGCTCTCACTGTGCACTCTGTCACGGACATGCTCTCATTGTGCACTCTGTCGCGGACATGCTCCCACTGTGCACTCTGTCGCGGACATGCTCTCACTGTGCACTCTGTCGCGGACATGCTCTCGCTGTGTACACTGTCACGGACATGCTCTCACTGTGCGCTCTGTCGCGGACGTGCACTCACTGCACTCTGTCACGGACATGCTCCCACTGTGCGCTCTGTCGCGGACATGCTGTCACTGTGCACTCTGTCGCGGACATGCTGTCACTGTGCGCTCTGTCGCGGACATGCTCTCACTGTGCGCTCTGTCACGTACATGCTCTCACTGTGCGCTCTGTCGCGGACATGCTCTCACTGTGCGCTCTGTCGCGGACGTGCTCTCACTGCACTCTGTCACGGACATGCTCCCACTGTGCGCTCTGTCGCGGACATGCTGTCACTGTGCACTCTGTCGCGGACATGCTCTCACTGTGCGCTCTGTCGCGGACATGCTCTCACTGTGCGCTCTGTCGCGGACATGCTGTCACTGTGCGCTCTGTCGCGGACATGCTCTCACTGTGCGCTCTGTCGCGGTCATGCTCTCACTGTGCGCTCTGTCGCGGACATGCTCTCACTGTGCACTCTGTCGCGGACATGCGTCACTGTGCACTCTGCCGCGGACATGCTCTCACTGTGCGCTCTGTCGCGGACATGCTCTCACTGTGCGCTCTGTCGCGGACATGCTCTCACTGTGCACTCTGTCGCGGACATGCTGTCACTGTGCGCTGTGTCGCGGACATGCTCTCACTGTGCACTCTGTCATGGACATGCTCTCACTGTGCGCTCTGTCGCGGACATGCTCTCGCTGTGTACATTGTTGCGGACATGCTGTCACTGTGTGTTCTGTCGCGGACATGCTCTCACTGTGCGCTCTGTCGCGGACATGCTCTCACTGTGCACTCTGTCGCGGACATGCTGTCACTGTGCGCTGTGTCGCGGACATGCTCTCACTGTGCACTCTGTCACGGACATGCTCTCACTGGGCGCTCTGTCGCGGACATGTTCTCACTGTGCGCTCTGTCGTGGACATGTTCTCACTGTGCGCTCTGTCGCGGACATGCTCTCATTGTGCACTCTGTCGCGGACATGCTCCCACTGTGCACTCTGTCGCGGACATGCTCTCACTGTGCACTCTGTCGCGGACATGCTCTCGCTGTGTACACTGTCACGGACATGCTCTCGCTGTGTACACTGTCGCGGACATGCTATCACTGTGCGCTCTGTCGCGGACATGGTCTCGCTGTGTACACTGTCGCGGACATTCTCTCGCTGTGCACACTGTCGCGGACATGCTCTCGCTGTGCACACTGTCGCGGACATGCTCTCGCTATGTACACTGTCGCGGACATGCTCTCACTGTGCATTCTGTCGCGGACATGCTCTCACTGTGCGCTCTGTCGCGGACGTGCTCTCACTGCACTCTGTCACGGACATGCTCCCACTGTGCGCACTGTCGCGGACATGCTCTCACTGTGCACTCTGTTGCGAACATGCTCTCACTGTGCGCTCAGTCGCGGACATGCTCTCGCTGTGCACACTGTCGCGGACATGCTCTCGCTATGTACACTGTCGCGGACATGCTCTCACTGTGCATTCTGTCGCGGACATGCTCTCACTGCGCGCTCTGTCGCGGACTTGCTCTCGCTGTGTACACTGTCGCGGACATGCTCTCGCTGTGTACACTTTCACGGACATGCTCTCACTGTGTACACTGTTGCGGACATGCTCTCACTGTGCACTCTGTCACGGACATGCTCTCGCTGTTCGCTCTGTCGTGGACATGCTCTCACAGCACACTCTGTCGTGGACATGCTCTCACAGTGCGCTCTGTCGCGGAAATGCTCTCACTGTGCACTCTGTCGCGGACATGCTGTCACTGTGCACTCTGTCACCGACATGCTCTCACTGTGCACTCTGTCGCGGACATGCTTTCACTGTGCACTCTGTCGCGGACACGCTGTCACTGTGCACTCTGCCGCGGACATGCTCTCGCTGTGTACACTGTCGCGGAAATGCTCTCGCGGTGCGCTCTGTCGCGGACATGCCCTCATTGAGTACACTGTCACGGACATGCTGACACTGTGTACACTGTCACGGACATGCTCGCGCTGTGTACACTGTTGCGGACATGCAGTCACTGTGTGTTCTGTCGCGGACATGCTCTCACTGTGCGCTCTGTCGCGGACATGCTCTCACTGTGCACTCTGTCGCGGACATGCTCTCACTGTGCGCTCTGTCGCGGACATGCTCTCACTGTGCGTCTGTCGCGGACATGCTCTCACTGTGCGCTCTGTCGCGGACATGCTCTCACTGTGCACTCTGTCGCGGACATGCTCTCACTGTGCGCTCTGTCGCGGACATGCTCTCACTGTGCACTCTGTCGCGGACATGCGCTCGCTGTGCACTCTGTCACGGACATGCTCTCACTGTGCACTCTGTCGTGGACATGCTCTTACTGTGCACTCTGTCGCGGACACGCTCTCGCTGTGCACTCTGTTGCGGACATGCTCTCGCTGTGCGCTCTGTTGCGGACATGCTCTCGCTGTGTACACTGTCGCGGACATGCTCTCATTGTGCACTCTGTCGCGGACATGCTCTCACTGTGCACTCTGTCGCGGACATGCTGTCACTGTGCACTATGTCGTGGACATGCTCTCACTGTGCACTCTGTCACGGACATCCTGTCACTGTGCCCACTGTCGCGGACATGCTCTCACTGTGCACTCTGTTGTGGACATGCTCTCGATGTGTACACTGTCGCGGACATTCTCTCAGTGTATACACTGTCGCGGACATTCTCTCAGTGTGCACTCTGCCGCGGACATGCTCTCAGTGTGCACTCTGTCGCGGACATGCTCTCGCTGTGCACTCTGTAGCGGACATGCTCTCACTCTGCGCTCTGTTGCGGACATGCTTTCGCTGTGTACACTGTCGCGGACATGCTCACGCTGTGCACTCTGTCGCGGACATGCTGTCACTGTGCGCTCTGTCACGGACATGCTCTCACTGTGCTCTCTGTCGCGGACATGCTCTCACTGTGCTCTCTGTCGCGGGCATGCTCTCACTGTGCTCTCTGTCACGGACATGCTCTCACTGTGCTCTCTGTCGCGGACATGCTCTCACTGTGCTCTCTGTCGCGGACATGCTCTCACTGTGCACTCTGTCATGGACATGCTCTCACTGTGCGCTCTGTCGCGGACATGCTCTCGCTGTGTACATTGTTGCGGACATGCTGTCACTGTGTGTTCCGTCGCGGACATGCTCTCACTGTGCGCTCTGTCGCGGACATGCTCTCACTGTGCACTCTGTCGCGGACATGCTGTCACTGTGCGCTGTGTCGTGGACATGCTCTCACTGTGCACTCTGTCACGGACATGCTCTCATTGTGCACTCTGTCGCGGACATGCTCCCACTGTGCACTCTGTCGCGGACATGCTCTCACTGTGCACTCTGTCGCGGACATGCTCTCGCTGTGTACACTGTCACGGACATGCTCTCGCTGTGTACACTGTCGCGGACATGCTGTCACTGTGCGCTCTGTCGCGGACATGCTCTCACTGTGCACTCTGTCGCGGACATGCACTCGATGTGTACACTGTCGCGGTCATTCTCTCAGTGTGCACTCTTTTGCGGACATGCTCTCACTGTGCGCTCTGTCGCGGACATGGTCTCGCTGTGTACACTGTCACGGACATGCTCTCACTGTGCACTCTGTAGTGGACATGCTCTCACTGTGTGCTCTGTCGCGGACATGCTCTCGCTGTGCACACTGTCGCGGACATGCTCTCGCTGTGCACACTGTCGCGGACATGCTCTCGCTATGTACACTGTCGCGGACATGCTCTCACTGTGCATTCTGTCGCGGACATGCTCTCACTGTGCGCTCTGTCGCGGACGTGCACTCACTGCACTCTGTCACGGACATGCTCCCACTGTGCGCTCTGTCGCGGACATGCTGTCACTGTGCACTCTGTCGCGGACATGCTGTCACTGTGCGCTCTGTCGCGGACATGCTCTCACTGTGCGCTCTGTCGCGGACATGCTCTCACTGTGCGCTCTGTCGCGGACATGCTGTCACTGTGCGCTCTGTCGCGGACATGCTCTCACTGTGCACTCTGTCGCGGACATGCTGTCACTGTGCGCTCTGTCGCGGACATGCTCTCACTGTGCGCTCTGTCCCGGAAGTGCTGTCACTGTGCACTCTGTCGCGGACATGCTCTCGCTGTGTAATCTGTCGCGGACATGCTCTCGCTGTGTACTCTGTCGCGGACACGCTCTCACTGTGCGCACTGTCGCGGACATGCTCTCACTGTGCACTCTGTCACGTACATGCTCTCACTGTGCGCTCTGTCGCGGACATGCTCTCACTGTGCGCTCTGTCGCGGACGTGCTCTCACTGCACTCTGTCACGGACATGCTCCCACTGTGCGCTCTGTCGCGGACATGCTGTCACTGTGCACTCTGTCGCGGACATGCTCTCACTGTGCGCTCTGTCGCGGACATGCTCTCACTGTGCGCTCTGTCGCGGACAAGCTCTCACTGTGCGCTCTGTCGCGGACATGCTCTCACTGTGCGCTCTGTCGCGGACATGCTGTCACTGTGCGCTCTGTCGCGGACATGCTCTCACTGTGCGCTCTGTCGCGGTCATGCTCTCACTGTGCGCTCTGTCGCGGTCATGCTCTCACTGTGCACTCTGTCGCGGACATGCTCTCAATGTGCGCTCTGTCGCGGACATGCTCTCACTGTGCGCTCTGTCGCGGACATGCTCTCACTGTGCGCTCTGTCGCGGACATGCTCTCACTGTGCGCTCTGTTGTGGACATGCTCTCGATGTGTACACTGTCGCGGACATTCTCTCAGTGTGTACACTGTCGCGGACATTCTCTCAGTGTGCACTCTGCCGCGGACATGCTCTCAGTGTGCACTCTGTCGCGGACATACTCTCACTGTGCGCTCTGTCGCGGACATACTCTCGCTGTGTACACTGTCGCGGACATGCTCTCGCTGTGCACTCTGTAGCGGACATGCTCTCACTCTGCGCTCTGTTGCGGACATGCTTTCGCTGTGTACACTGTCGCGGACATGCTCACGCTGTGCACTCTGTCGCGGACATGCTGTCACTGTGCGCTCTGTCACGGACATGCTCTCACTGTGCTCTCTGTCGCGGACATGCTCTCACTGTGCTCTCTGTCGCGGGCATGCTCTCACTGTGCTCTCTGTCACGGACATGCTCTCACTGTGTACACTGTCGCGGACATGCTCTCACTGTGCTCTCTGTCGCGGACATGCTCTCACTGTGCACTCTGTCATGGACATGCTCTCACTGTGCGCTCTGTCGCAGACATGCTCTCGCTGTGTACATTGTTGCGGACAGGCTGTCACTGTGTGTTCCGTCGCGGACATGCTCTCACTGTGCGCTCTGTCGCGGACATGCTCTCACTGTGCACTCTGTCGCGGACATGCTGTCACTGTGCGCTGTGTCGCGGACATGCTCTCACTGTGCACTCTGTCACGGACATGCTCTCATTGTGCACTCTGTCGCGGACATGCTCCCACTGTGCACTCTGTCGCGGACATGCTCTCACTGTGCACTCTGTCGCGGACATGCTCTCGCTGTGTACACTGTCACGGACATGCTCTCGCTGTGTACACTGTCGCGGACATGCTGTCACTGTGCGCTCTGTCGCGGACATGCTCTCACTGTGCACTCTGTCGCGGACATGCACTCGATGTGTACACTGTCGCGGTCATTCTCTCAGTGTGCACTCTTTTGCGGACATGCTCTCACTGTGCGCTCTGTCGCGGACATGGTCTCGCTGTGTACACTGTCGCGGACATGCTCTCACTGTGCACTCTGTAGTGGACATGCTCTCACTGTGTGCTCTGTCGCGGACATGCTCTCGCTGTGCACACTGTCGCGGACATGCTCTCGCTGTGCACACTGTCGCGGACATGCTCTCGCTATGTACACTGTCGCGGACATGCTCTCACTGTGCATTCTGTCGCGGACATGCTCTCACTGTGCGCTCTGTCGCGGACGTGCTCTCACTGCACTCTGTCACGGACATGCTCCCACTGTGCGCTCTGTCGCGGACATGCTGTCACTGTGCACTCTGTCGCGGACATGCTGTCACTGTGCGCTCTGTCGCGGACATGCTCTCACTGTGCGCTCTGTCGCGGACATGCTCTCACTGTGCGCTCTGTCGCGGACATGCTGTCACTGTGCGCTCTGTCGCGGACATGCTCTCACTGTGCACTCTGTCGCGGACATGCTGTCACTGTGCGCTCTGTCGCGGACATGCTCTCACTGTGCGCTCTGTCCCGGAAGTGCTGTCACTGTGCACTCTGTCGCGGACATGCTCTCGCTGTGTAATCTGTCGCGGACATGCTCTCGCTGTGTACTCTGTCGCGGACACGCTCTCACTGTGCGCACTGTCGCGGACATGCTCTCACTGTGCACTCTGTCACGTACATGCTCTCACTGTGCGCTCTGTCGCGGACATGCTCTCACTGTGCGCTCTGTCGCGGACGTGCTCTCACTGCACTCTGTCACGGACATGCTCCCACTGTGCGCTCTGTCGCGGACATGCTGTCACTGTGCACTCTGTCGCGGACATGCTCTCACTGTGCACTCTGTAGTGGACATGCTCTCACTGTGTGCTCTGTCGCGGACATGCTCTAGCTGTGCACACTGTCGCGGACATGCTCTCGCTGTGCACACTGTCGCGGACATGCTCTCGCTATGTACACTGTCGCGGACATGCTCTCACTGTGCATTCTGTCGCGGACATGCTCTCACTGTGCGCTCTGTCGCGGACGTGCTCTCACTGCACTCTGTCACGGACATGCTCCCACTGTGCGCTCTGTCGCGGACATGCTGTCACTGTGCACTCTGTCGCGGACATGCTGTCACTGTGCGCTCTGTCGCGGACATGCTCTCACTGTGCGCTCTGTCGCGGACATGCTCTCACTGTGCGCTCTGTCGCGGACATGCTGTCACTGTGCGCTCTGTCGCGGACATGCTCTCACTGTGCACTCTGTCGCGGACATGCTGTCACTGTGCGCTCTGTCGCGGACATGCTCTCACTGTGCGCTCTGTCCCGGAAGTGCTGTCACTGTGCACTCTGTCGCGGACATGCTCTCGCTGTGTAATCTGTCGCGGACATGCTCTCGCTGTGTACTCTGTCGCGGACACGCTCTCACTGTGCGCACTGTCGCGGACATGCTCTCACTGTGCACTCTGTCACGTACATGCTCTCACTGTGCGCTCTGTCGCGGACATGCTCTCACTGTGCGCTCTGTCGCGGACGTGCTCTCACTGCACTCTGTCACGGACATGCTCCCACTGTGCGCTCTGTCGCGGACATGCTGTCACTGTGCACTCTGTCGCGGACATGCTCTCACTGTGCGCTCTGTCGCGGACATGCTCTCACTGTGCGCTCTGTCGCGGACAAGCTCTCACTGTGCGCTCTGTCGCGGACATGCTCTCACTGTGCGCTCTGTCGCGGACATGCTGTCACTGTGCGCTCTGTCGCGGACATGCTCTCACTGTGCGCTCTGTCGCGGTCATGCTCTCACTGTGCGCTCTGTCGCGGTCATGCTCTCACTGTGCACTCTGTCGCGGACATGCTCTCAATGTGCGCTCTGTCGCGGACATGCTCTCACTGTGCGCTCTGTCGCGGACATGCTCTCACTGTGCGCTCTGTCGCGGACATGCTCTCACTGTGCGCTCTGTTGTGGACATGCTCTCGATGTGTACACTGTCGCGGACATTCTCTCAGTGTGTACACTGTCGCGGACATTCTCTCAGTGTGCACTCTGCCGCGGACATGCTCTCAGTGTGCACTCTGTCGCGGACATACTCTCACTGTGCGCTCTGTCGCGGACATACTCTCGCTGTGTACACTGTCGCGGACATGCTCTCGCTGTGCACTCTGTAGCGGACATGCTCTCACTCTGCGCTCTGTTGCGGACATGCTTTCGCTGTGTACACTGTCGCGGACATGCTCACGCTGTGCACTCTGTCGCGGACATGCTGTCACTGTGCGCTCTGTCACGGACATGCTCTCACTGTGCTCTCTGTCGCGGACATGCTCTCACTGTGCTCTCTGTCGCGGGCATGCTCTCACTGTGCTCTCTGTCACGGACATGCTCTCACTGTGTACACTGTCGCGGACATGCTCTCACTGTGCTCTCTGTCGCGGACATGCTCTCACTGTGCACTCTGTCATGGACATGCTCTCA
This sequence comes from Mustelus asterias, assembly GCF_964213995.1. NCBI lineage: Eukaryota > Metazoa > Chordata > Chondrichthyes > Carcharhiniformes > Triakidae > Mustelus > Mustelus asterias. Next base: position 7,094,638 of record NC_135803.1, read on the forward strand.
CTGTGCGCTCTGTCGCGGACATGCTCTCGCTGTGTACATTGTTGCGGACAGGCTGTCACTGTGTGTTCCGTCGCGGACATGCTCTCACTGTGCGCTCTGTCGCGGACATGCTCTCACTGTGCACTCTGTCGCGGACATGCTGTCACTGTGCGCTGTGTCGCGGACATGCTCTCACTGTGCACTCTGTCACGGACATGCTCTCATTGTGCACTCTGTCGCGGACATGCTCCCACTGTGCACTCTGTCGCGGACATGCTCTCACTGTGCACTCTGTCGCGGACATGCTCTCGCTGTGTACACTGTCACGGACATGCTCTCGCTGTGTACACTGTCGCGGACATGCTGTCACTGTGCGCTCTGTCGCGGACATGCTCTCACTGTGCACTCTGTCGCGGACATGCACTCGATGTGTACACTGTCGCGGTCATTCTCTCAGTGTGCACTCTTTTGCGGACATGCTCTCACTGTGCGCTCTGTCGCGGACATGGTCTCGCTGTGTACACTGTCGCGGACATGCTCTCACTGTGCACTCTGTAGTGGACATGCTCTCACTGTGTGCTCTGTCGCGGACATGCTCTCGCTGTGCACACTGTCGCGGACATGCTCTCGCTGTGCACACTGTCGCGGACATGCTCTCGCTATGTACACTGTCGCGGACATGCTCTCACTGTGCATTCTGTCGCGGACATGCTCTCACTGTGCGCTCTGTCGCGGACGTGCTCTCACTGCACTCTGTCACGGACATGCTCCCACTGTGCGCTCTGTCGCGGACATGCTGTCACTGTGCACTCTGTCGCGGACATGCTGTCACTGTGCGCTCTGTCGCGGACATGCTCTCACTGTGCGCTCTGTCGCGGACATGCTCTCACTGTGCGCTCTGTCGCGGACATGCTGTCACTGTGCGCTCTGTCGCGGACATGCTCTCACTGTGCACTCTGTCGCGGACATGCTGTCACTGTGCGCTCTGTCGCGGACATGCTCTCACTGTGCGCTCTGTCCCGGAAGTGCTGTCACTGTGCACTCTGTCGCGGACATGCTCTCGCTGTGTAATCTGTCGCGGACATGCTCTCGCTGTGTACTCTGTCGCGGACACGCTCTCACTGTGCGCACTGTCGCGGACATGCTCTCACTGTGCACTCTGTCACGTACATGCTCTCACTGTGCGCTCTGTCGCGGACATGCTCTCACTGTGCGCTCTGTCGCGGACGTGCTCTCACTGCACTCTGTCACGGACATGCTCCCACTGTGCGCTCTGTCGCGGACATGCTGTCACTGTGCACTCTGTCGCGGACATGCTCTCACTGTGCGCTCTGTCGCGGACATGCTCTCACTGTGCGCTCTGTCGCGGACATGCTGTCACTGTGCGCTCTGTCGCGGACATGCTCTCACTGTGCGCTCTGTCGCGGTCATGCTCTCACTGTGCGCTCTGTCGCGGACATGCTCTCACTGTGCGCTCTGTCGCGGACATGCTCTCACTGTGCACTCTGTCGCGGACATGCTGTCACTGTGCGCTGTGTCGCGGACATGCTCTCACTGTGCACTCTGTCATGGACATGCTCTCACTGTGCGCTCTGTCGCGGACATGCTCTCGCTGTGTACATTGTTGCGGACATGCTGTCACTGTGTGTTCTGTCGCGGACATGCTCTCACTGTGCGCTCTGTCGCGGACATGCTCTCACTGTGCACTCTGTCGCGGACATGCTGTCACTGTGCGCTGTGTCGCGGACATGCTCTCACTGTGCACTCTGTCACGGACATGCTCTCACTGGGCGCTCTGTCGCGGACATGTTCTCACTGTGCGCTCTGTCGTGGACATGTTCTCACTGTGCGCTCTGTCGCGGACATGCTCTCATTGTGCACTCTGTCGCGGACATGCTCCCACTGTGCACTCTGTCGCGGACATGCTCTCACTGTGCACTCTGTCGCGGACATGCTCTCGCTGTGTACACTGTCACGGACATGCTCTCGCTGTGTACACTGTCGCGGACATGCTATCACTGTGCGCTCTGTCGCGGACATGGTCTCGCTGTGTACACTGTCGCGGACATTCTCTCGCTGTGCACACTGTCGCGGACATGCTCTCGCTGTGCACACTGTCGCGGACATGCTCTCGCTATGTACACTGTCGCGGACATGCTCTCACTGTGCATTCTGTCGCGGACATGCTCTCACTGTGCGCTCTGTCGCGGACGTGCTCTCACTGCACTCTGTCACGGACATGCTCCCACTGTGCGCACTGTCGCGGACATGCTCTCACTGTGCACTCTGTTGCGAACATGCTCTCACTGTGTGCTCAGTCGCGGACATGCTCTCGCTGTGCACACTGTCGCGGACATGCTCTCGCTATGTACACTGTCGCGGACATGCTCTCACTGTGCATTCTGTCGCGGACATGCTCTCACTGCGCGCTCTGTCGCGGACTTGCTCTCGCTGTGTACACTGTCGCGGACATGCTCTCGCTGTGTACACTTTCACGGACATGCTCTCACTGTGTACACTGTTGCGGACATGCTCTCACTGTGCACTCTGTCACGGACATGCTCTCGCTGTTCGCTCTGTCGTGGACATGCTCTCACAGCACACTCTGTCGTGGACATGCTCTCACAGTGCGCTCTGTCGCGGAAATGCTCTCACTGTGCACTCTGTCGCGGGCATGCTGTCACTGTGCACTCTGTCGCGGACATGCTGTCACTGTGCTCTCTGTCACCGACATGCTCTCACTGTGCACTCTGTCGCGGACATGCTTTCACTGTGCACTCTGTCGCGGACACGCTGTCACTGTGCACTCTGCCGCGGACATGCTCTCGCTGTGTACACTGTCGCGGAAATGCTCTCGTGGTGCGCTCTGTCGCGGACATGCCCTCATTGAGTACACTGTCACGGACATGCTGACACTGTGTACACTGTCACGGACATGCTCGCGCTGTGTACACTGTTGCGGACATGCAGTCACTGTGTGTTCTGTCGCGGACATGCTCTCACTGTGCGCTCTGTCGCGGACATGCTCTCACTGTGCACTCTGTCGCGGACATGCTCTCACTGTGCGCTCTGTCGCGGACATGCTCTCACTGTGCGTCTGTCGCGGACATGCTCTCACTGTGCGCTCTGTCGCGGACATGCTCTCACTGTGCACTCTGTCGCGGACATGCTCTCACTGTGCGCTCTGTCGCGGACATGCTCTCACTGTGCACTCTGTCGCGGACATGCGCTCGCTGTGCACTCTGTCGCAGACATGCTCTCACTGTGCACTCTGTCGTGGACATGCTCTTACTGTGCACTCTGTCGCGGACACGCTCTCGCTGTGCACTCTGTTGCGGACATGCTCTCGCTGTGCGCTCTGTTGCGGACATGCTCTCGCTGTGTACACTGTCGCGGACATGCTCTCATTGTGCACTCTGTCGCGGACATGCTCTCACTGTGCACTCTGTCGCGGACATGCTGTCACTGTGCACTCTGTCGTGGACATGCTCTCACTGTGCACTCTGTCACGGACATCCTGTCACTGTGCCCACTGTCGCGGACATGCTCTCACTGTGCACTCTGTTGTGGACATGCTCTCGATGTGTACACTGTCGCGGACATTCTCTCAGTGTGTACACTGTCGCGGACATTCTCTCAGTGTGCACTCTGCCGCGGACATGCTCTCAGTGTGCACTCTGTCGCGGACATACTCTCACTGTGCGCTCTGTCACGGACATACTCTCGCTGTGTACACTGTCGCGGACATGCTCTCGCTGTGCACTCTGTAGCGGACATGCTCTCACTCTGCGCTCTGTTGCGGACATGCTTTCGCTGTGTACACTGTCGCGGACATGCTCACGCTGTGCACTCTGTCGCGGACATGCTGTCACTGTGCGCTCTGTCACGGACATGCTCTCACTGTGCTCTCTGTCGCGGACATGCTCTCACTGTGCTCTCTGTCGCGGGCATGCTCTCACTGTGCTCTCTGTCACGGACATGCTCTCACTGTGTACACTGTCGCGGACATGCCCTCACTGTGCTCTCTGTCGCGGACATGCTCTCACTGTGCACTCTGTCATGGACATGCTCTCACTGTGCGCTCTGTCGCGGACATGCTCTCGCTGTGTACATTGTTGCGGACATGCTGTCACTGTGTGTTCCGTCGCGGACATGCTCTCACTGTGCGCTCTGTCGCGGACATGCTCTCACTGTGCACTCTGTCGCGGACATGCTGTCACTGTGCGCTGTGTCGCGGACATGCTCTCACTGTGCACTCTGTCGCGGACATGCTCCCACTGTGCACTCTGTCGCGGACATGCTCCCACTGTGCACTCTGTCGCGGACATGCTCTCACTGTGCACTCTGTCGCGGACATGCTCTCGCTGTGTACACTGTCACGGACATGCTCTCGCTGTGTACACTGTCGCGGACATGCTGTCACTGTGCGCTCTGTCGCGGACATGCTCTCACTGTGCACTCTGTCGCGGACATGCACTCGATGTGTACACTGTCGCGGTCATTCTCTCAGTGTGCACTCTTTTGCGGACATGCTCTCACTGTGCGCTCTGTCGCGGACATGGTCTCGCTGTGTACACTGTCGCGGACATGCTCTCACTGTGCACTCTGTAGTGGACATGCTCTCACTGTGTGCTCTGTCGCGGACATGCTCTCGCTGTGCACACTGTCGCGGACATGCTCTCGCTGTGCACACTGTCGCGGACATGCTCTCGCTATGTACACTGTCGCGGACATGCTCTCACTCTGCATTCTGTCGCGGACATGCTCTCACTGTGCGCTCTGTCGCGGACGTGCTCTCACTGCACTCTGTCACGGACATGCTCCCACTGTGCGCTCTGTCGCGGACATGCTGTCACTGTGCACTCTGTCGCGGACATGCTGTCACTGTGCGCTCTGTCGCGGACATGCTCTCACTGTGCGCTCTGTCGCGGACATGCTCTCACTGTGCGCTCTGTCGCGGACATGCTGTCACTGTGCGCTCTGTCGCGGACATGCTCTCACTGTGCACTCTGTCGCGGACATGCTGTCACTGTGCGCTCTGTCGCGGACATGCTCTCACTGTGCGCTCTGTCCCGGAAGTGCTGTCACTGTGCACTCTGTCGCGGACATGCTCTCGCTGTGTAATCTGTCGCGGACATGCTCTCGCTGTGTACTCTGTCGCGGACACGCTCTCACTGTGCGCACTGTCGCGGACATGCTCTCACTGTGCACTCTGTCACGTACATGCTCTCACTGTGCGCTCTGTCGCGGACATGCTCTCACTGTGCGCTCTGTCGCGGACGTGCTCTCACTGCACTCTGTCACGGACATGCTCCCACTGTGCGCTCTGTCGCGGACATGCTGTCACTGTGCACTCTGTCGCGGACATGCTCTCACTGTGCGCTCTGTCGCGGACATGCTCTCACTGTGCGCTCTGTCGCGGACAAGCTCTCACTGTGCGCTCTGTCGCGGACATGCTCTCACTGTGCGCTCTGTCGCGGACATGCTGTCACTGTGCGCTCTGTCGCGGACATGCTCTCACTGTGCGCTCTGTCGCGGTCATGCTCTCACTGTGCGCTCTGTCGCGGACATGCTCTCACTGTGCACTCTGTCGCGGACATGCTCTCAATGTGCCCTCTGTCGCGGACATGCTCTCACTGTGCGCTCTGTCGCGGACATGCTCTCACTGTGCGCTCTGTCGCGGACATGCTCTCACTGTGCGCTCTGTCGCGGACATGCTCTCACTGTGCGCTCTGTTGTGGACATGCTCTCGATGTGTACACTGTCGCGGACATTCTCTCAGTGTGTACACTGTCGCGGACATTCTCTCAGTGTGCACTCTGCCGCGGACATGCTCTCAGTGTGCACTCTGTCGCGGACATACTCTCACTGTGCGCTCTGTCGCGGACATACTCTCGCTGTGTACACTGTCGCGGACATGCTCTCGCTGTGCACTCTGTAGCGGACATGCTCTCACTCTGCGCTCTGTTGCGGACGTGCTTTCGCTGTGTACACTGTCGCGGACATGCTCACGCTGTGCACTCTGTCGCGGACATGCTGTCACTGTGCGCTCTGTCACGGACATGCTCTCACTGTGCTCTCTGTCGCGGACATGCTCTCACTGTGCTCTCTGTCGCGGGCATGCTCTCACTGTGCTCTCTGTCACGGACATGCTCTCACTGTGTACACTGTCGCGGACATGCTCTCACTGTGCTCTCTGTCGCGGACATGCTCTCACTGTGCACTCTGTCATGGACATGCTCTCACTGTGCGCTCTGTCGCGGACATGCTCTCGCTGTGTACATTGTTGCGGACATGCTGTCACTGTGTGTTCCGTCGTGGACATGCTCTCACTGTGCGCTCTGTCGCGGACATGCTCTCACTGTGCACTCTGTCGCGGACATGCTGTCACTGTGCGCTGTGTCGCGGACATGCTCTCACTGTGCACTCTGTCACGGACATGCTCTCATTGTGCACTCTGTCGCGGACATGCTCCCACTGTGCACTCTGTCGCGGACATGCTCTCACTGTGCACTCTGTCGCGGACATGCTCTCGCTGTGTACACTGTCACGGACATGCTCTCGCTGTGTACACTGTCGCGGACATGCTGTCACTGTGCGCTCTGTCGCGGACATGCTCTCACTGTGCACTCTGTCGCGGACATGCACTCGATGTGTACACTGTCGCGGTCATTCTCTCAGTGTGCACTCTTTTGCGGACATGCTCTCACTGTGCGCTCTGTCGCGGACATGGTCTCGCTGTGTACACTGTCGCGGACATGCTCTCACTGTGCACTCTGTAGTGGACATGCTCTCACTGTGTGCTCTGTCGCGGACATGCTCTCGCTGTGCACACTGTCGCGGACATGCTCTCGCTGTGCACACTGTCGCGGACATGCTCTCGCTATGTACACTGTCGCGGACATGCTCTCACTGTGCATTCTGTCGCGGACATGCTCTCACTGTGCGCTCTGTCGCGGACGTGCTCTCACTGCACTCTGTCACGGACATGCTCCCACTGTGCGCTCTGTCGCGGACATGCTGTCACTGTGCACTCTGTCGCGGACACGCTGTCACTGTGCGCTCTGTCGCGGACATGCTCTCACTGTGCGCTCTGTCGCGGACATGCTCTCACTGTGCGCTCTGTCGCGGACATGCTGTCACTGTGCGCTCTGTCGCGGACATGCTCTCACTGTGCACTCTGTCGCGGACATGCTGTCACTGTGCGCTCTGTCGCGGACATGCTCTCACTGTGCGCTCTGTCCCGGAAGTGCTGTCACTGTGCACTCTGTCGCGGACATGCTCTCGCTGTGTAATCTGTCGCGGACATGCTCTCGCTGTGCGCACTGTCGCGGACATGCTCTCACTGTGCACTCTGTCACGTACATGCTCTCACTGTGCGCTCTGTCGCGGACATGCTCTCACTGTGCGCTCTGTCGCGGACGTGCTCTCACTGCACTCTGTCACGGACATGCTCCCACTGTGCGCTCTGTCGCGGACATGCTGTCACTGTGCACTCTGTCGCGGACATGCTCTCACTGTGCGCTCTGTCGCGGACATGCTCTCACTGTGCGCTCTGTCGCGGACATGCTGTCACTGTGCGCTCTGTCGCGGACATGCTCTCACTGTGCGCTCTGTCGCGGTCATGCTCTCACTGTGCGCTCTGTCGCGGACATGCTCTCACTGTGCACTCTGTCGCGGACATGCGTCACTGTGCACTCTGCCGCGGACATGCTCTCACTGTGCGCTCTGTCGCGGACATGCTCTCACTGTGCGCTCTGTCGCGGACATGCTCTCACTGTGCACTCTGTCGCGGACATGCTGTCACTGTGCGCTGTGTCGCGGACATGCTCTCACTGTGCACTCTGTCATGGACATGCTCTCACTGTGCGCTCTGTCGCGGACATGCTCTCGCTGTGTACATTGTTGCGGACATGCTGTCACTGTGTGTTCTGTCGCGGACATGCTCTCACTGTGCGCTCTGTCGCGGACATGCTCTCACTGTGCACTCTGTCGCGGACATGCTGTCACTGTGCGCTGTGTCGCGGACATGCTCTCACTGTGCACTCTGTCACGGACATGCTCTCACTGGGCGCTCTGTCGCGGACATGTTCTCACTGTGCGCTCTGTCGTGGACATGTTCTCACTGTGCGCTCTGTCGCGGACATGCTCTCATTGTGCACTCTGTCGCGGACATGCTCCCACTGTGCACTCTGTCGCGGACATGCTCTCACTGTGCACTCTGTCGCGGACATGCTCTCGCTGTGTACACTGTCACGGACATGCTCTCGCTGTGTACACTGTCGCGGACATGCTATCACTGTGCGCTCTGTCGCGGACATGGTCTCGCTGTGTACACTGTCGCGGACATTCTCTCGCTGTGCACACTGTCGCGGACATGCTCTCGCTGTGCACACTGTCGCGGACATGCTCTCGCTATGTACACTGTCGCGGACATGCTCTCACTGTGCATTCTGTCGCGGACATGCTCTCACTGTGCGCTCTGTCGCGGACGTGCTCTCACTGCACTCTGTCACGGACATGCTCCCACTGTGCGCACTGTCGCGGACATGCTCTCACTGTGCACTCTGTTGCGAACATGCTCTCACTGTGCGCTCAGTCGCGGACATGCTCTCGCTGTGCACACTGTCGCGGACATGCTCTCGCTATGTACACTGTCGCGGACATGCTCTCACTGTGCATTCTGTCGCGGACATGCTCTCACTGCGCGCTCTGTCGCGGACTTGCTCTCGCTGTGTACACTGTCGCGGACATGCTCTCGCTGTGTACACTTTCACGGACATGCTCTCACTGTGTACACTGTTGCGGACATGCTCTCACTGTGCACTCTGTCACGGACATGCTCTCGCTGTTCGCTCTGTCGTGGACATGCTCTCACAGCACACTCTGTCGTGGACATGCTCTCACAGTGCGCTCTGTCGCGGAAATGCTCTCACTGTGCACTCTGTCGCGGGCATGCTCTCACTGTGCACTCTGTCGCGGACATGCTGTCACTGTGCACTCTGTCACCGACATGCTCTCACTGTGCACTCTGTCGCGGACATGCTTTCACTGTGCACTCTGTCGCGGACACGCTGTCACTGTGCACTCTGCCGCGGACATGCTCTCGCTGTGTACACTGTCGCGGACATGCTCTCGCTGTGCACACTGTCGCGGACATGCTCTCGCTATGTACACTGTCGCGGACATGCTCTCACTCTGCATTCTGTCGCGGACATGCTCTCACTGTGCGCTCTGTCGCGGACGTGCTCTCACTGCACTCTGTCACGGACATGCTCCCACTGTGCGCTCTGTCGCGGACATGCTCTCGCTGTGTACACTGTCACGGACATGCTCTCGCTGTGTACACTGTCGCGGACATGCTGTCACTGTGCGCTCTGTCGCGGACATGCTCTCACTGTGCACTCTGTCGCGGACATGCACTCGATGTGTACACTGTCGCGGTCATTCTCTCAGTGTGCACTCTTTTGCGGACATGCTCTCACTGTGCGCTCTGTCGCGGACATGGTCTCGCTGTGTACACTGTCGCGGACATGCTCTCACTGTGCACTCTGTAGTGGACATGCTCTCACTGTGTGCTCTGTCGCGGACATGCTCTCGCTGTGCACACTGTCGCGGACATGCTCTCGCTGTGCACACTGTCGCGGACATGCTCTCGCTATGTACACTGTCGCGGACATGCTCTCACTGTGCATTCTGTCGCGGACATGCTCTCACTGTGCGCTCTGTCGCGGACGTGCTCTCACTGCACTCTGTCACGGACATGCTCCCACTGTGCGCTCTGTCGCGGACATGCTGTCACTGTGCACTCTGTCGCGGACACGCTGTCACTGTGCGCTCTGTCGCGGACATGCTCTCACTGTGCGCTCTGTCGCGGACATGCTCTCACTGTGCGCTCTGTCGCGGACATGCTGTCACTGTGCGCTCTGTCGCGGACATGCTCTCACTGTGCACTCTGTCGCGGACATGCTGTCACTGTGCGCTCTGTCGCGGACATGCTCTCACTGTGCGCTCTGTCCCGGAAGTGCTGTCACTGTGCACTCTGTCGCGGACATGCTCTCGCTGTGTAATCTGTCGCGGACATGCTCTCGCTGTGCGCACTGTCGCGGACATGCTCTCACTGTGCACTCTGTCACGTACATGCTCTCACTGTGCGCTCTGTCGCGGACATGCTCTCACTGTGCGCTCTGTCGCGGACGTGCTCTCACTGCACTCTGTCACGGACATGCTCCCACTGTGCGCTCTGTCGCGGACATGCTGTCACTGTGCACTCTGTCGCGGACATGCTCTCACTGTGCGCTCTGTCGCGGACATGCTCTCACTGTGCGCTCTGTCGCGGACATGCTCTCACTGTGCGCTCTGTCGCGGACATGCTCTCACTGTGCGCTCTGTCGCGGTCATGCTCTCACTGTGCGCTCTGTCGCGGACATGCTCTCACTGTGCACTCTGTCGCGGACATGCGTCACTGTGCACTCTGCCGCGGACATGCTCTCACTGTGCGCTCTGTCGCGGACATGCTCTCACTGTGCGCTCTGTCGCGGACATGCTCTCACTGTGCACTCTGTCGCGGACATGCTGTCACTGTGCGCTGTGTCGCGGACATGCTCTCACTGTGCACTCTGTCATGGACATGCTCTCACTGTGCGCTCTGTCGCGGACATGCTCTCGCTGTGTACATTGTTGCGGACATGCTGTCACTGTGTGTTCTGTCGCGGACATGCTCTCACTGTGCGCTCTGTCGCGGACATGCTCTCACTGTGCACTCTGTCGCGGACATGCTGTCACTGTGCGCTGTGTCGCGGACATGCTCTCACTGTGCACTCTGTCACGGACATGCTCTCACTGGGCGCTCTGTCGCGGACATGTTCTCACTGTGCGCTCTGTCGTGGACATGTTCTCACTGTGCGCTCTGTCGCGGACATGCTCTCATTGTGCACTCTGTCGCGGACATGCTCCCACTGTGCACTCTGTCGCGGACATGCTCTCACTGTGCACTCTGTCGCGGACATGCTCTCGCTGTGTACACTGTCACGGACATGCTCTCGCTGTGTACACTGTCGCGGACATGCTATCACTGTGCGCTCTGTCGCGGACATGGTCTCGCTGTGTACACTGTCGCGGACATTCTCTCGCTGTGCACACTGTCGCGGACATGCTCTCGCTGTGCACACTGTCGCGGACATGCTCTCGCTATGTACACTGTCGCGGACATGCTCTCACTGTGCATTCTGTCGCGGACATGCTCTCACTGTGCGCTCTGTCGCGGACGTGCTCTCACTGCACTCTGTCACGGACATGCTCCCACTGTGCGCACTGTCGCGGACATGCTCTCACTGTGCACTCTGTTGCGAACATGCTCTCACTGTGCGCTCAGTCGCGGACATGCTCTCGCTGTGCACACTGTCGCGGACATGCTCTCGCTATGTACACTGTCGCGGACATGCTCTCACTGTGCATTCTGTCGCGGACATGCTCTCACTGCGCGCTCTGTCGCGGACTTGCTCTCGCTGTGTACACTGTCGCGGACATGCTCTCGCTGTGTACACTTTCACGGACATGCTCTCACTGTGTACACTGTTGCGGACATGCTCTCACTGTGCACTCTGTCACGGACATGCTCTCGCTGTTCGCTCTGTCGTGGACATGCTCTCACAGCACACTCTGTCGTGGACATGCTCTCACAGTGCGCTCTGTCGCGGAAATGCTCTCACTGTGCACTCTGTCGCGGGCATGCTCTCACTGTGCACTCTGTCGCGGACATGCTGTCACTGTGCACTCTGTCACCGACATGCTCTCACTGTGCACTCTGTCGCGGACATGCTTTCACTGTGCACTCTGTCGCGGACACGCTGTCACTGTGCACTCTGCCGCGGACATGCTCTCGCTGTGTACACTGTCGCGGACATGCTCTCGCTGTGCACACTGTCGCGGACATGCTCTCGCTATGTACACTGTCGCGGACATGCTCTCACTCTGCATTCTGTCGCGGACATGCTCTCACTGTGCGCTCTGTCGCGGACGTGCTCTCACTGCACTCTGTCACGGACATGCTCCCACTGTGCGCTCTGTCGCGGACATGCTGTCACTGTGCACTCTGTCGCGGACATGCTGTCACTGTGCGCTCTGTCGCGGACATGCTCTCACTGTGCGCTCTGTCGCGGACATGCTCTCACTGTGCGCTCTGTCGCGGACATGCTGTCACTGTGCGCTCTGTCGTGGACATGCTCTCACTGTGCACTCTGTCGCGGACATGCTGTCACTGTGCGCTCTGTCGCGGACATGCTCTCACTGTGCGCTCTGTCCCGGAAGTGCTGTCACTGTGCACTCTGTCGCGGACATGCTCTCGCTGTGTAATCTGTCGCGGACATGCTCTCGCTGTGTACTCTGTCGCGGACACGCTCTCACTGTGCGCACTGTCGCGGACATGCTCTCACTGTGCACTCTGTCACGTACATGCTCTCACTGTGCGCTCTGTCGCGGACATGCTCTCACTGTGCGCTCTGTCGCGGACGTGCTCTCACTGCACTCTGTCACGGACATGCTCCCACTGTGCGCTCTGTCGCGGACATGCTGTCACTGTGCACTCTGTCGCGGACATGCTCTCACTGTGCGCTCTGTCGCGGACATGCTCTCACTGTGCGCTCTGTCGCGGACAAGCTCTCACTGTGCGCTCTGTCGCGGACATGCTGTCACTGTGCGCTCTGTCGCGGACATGCTGTCACTGTGCGCTCTGTCGCGGACATGCTCTCACTGTGCGCTCTGTCGCGGTCATGCTCTCACTGTGCGCTCTGTCGCGGACATGCTCTCACTGTGCACTCTGTCGCGGACATGCTCTCAATGTGCGCTCTGTCGCGGACATGCTCTCACTGTGCGCTCTGTCGCGGACATGCTCTCACTGTGCGCTCTGTCGCGGACATGCTCTCACTGTGCGCTCTGTTGTGGACATGCTCTCGATGTGTACACTGTCGCGGACATTCTCTCAGTGTGTACACTGTCGCGGACATTCTCTCAGTGTGCACTCTGCCGCGGACATGCTCTCAGTGTGCACTCTGTCGCGGACATACTCTCACTGTGCGCTCTGTCGCGGACATACTCTCGCTGTGTACACTGTCGCGGACATGCTCTCGCTGTGCACTCTGTAGCGGACATGCTCTCACTCTGCGCTCTGTTGCGGACATGCTTTCGCTGTGTACACTGTCGCGGACATGCTCACGCTGTGCACTCTGTCGCGGACATGCTGTCACTGTGCGCTCTGTCACGGACATGCTCTCACTGTGCTCTCTGTCGCGGACATGCTCTCACTGTGCTCTCTGTCGCGGGCATGCTCTCACTGTGCTCTCTGTCACGGACATGCTCTCACTGTGTACACTGTCGCGGACATGCTCTCACTGTGCTCTCTGTCGCGGACATGCTCTCACTGTGCACTCTGTCATGGACATGCTCTCACTGTGCGCTCTGTCGCGGACATGCTCTCGCTGTGTACATTGTTGCGGACATGCTGTCACTGTGTGTTCCGTCGCGGACATGCTCTCACTGTGCGCTCTGTCGCGGACATGCTCTCACTGTGCACTCTGTCGCGGACATGCTGTCACTGTGCGCTGTGTCGCGGACATGCTCTCACTGTGCACTCTGTCACGGACATGCTCTCATTGTGCACTCTGTCGCGGACATGCTCCCACTGTGCACTCTGTCGCGGACATGCTCTCACTGTGCACTCTGTCGCGGACATGCTCTCGCTGTGTACACTGTCACGGACATGCTCTCGCTGTGTACACTGTCGCGGACATGCTGTCACTGTGCGCTCTGTCGCGGACATGCTCTCACTGTGCACTCTGTCGCGGACATGCACTCGATGTGTACACTGTCGCGGTCATTCTCTCAGTGTGCACTCTTTTGCGGACATGCTCTCACTGTGCGCTCTGTCGCGGACATGGTCTCGCTGTGTACACTGTCGCGGACATGCTCTCACTGTGCACTCTGTAGTGGACATGCTCTCACTGTGTGCTCTGTCGCGGACATGCTCTCGCTGTGCACACTGTCGCGGACATGCTCTCGCTGTGCACACTGTCGCGGACATGCTCTCGCTATGTACACTGTCGCGGACATGCTCTCACTGTGCATTCTGTCGCGGACATGCTCTCACTGTGCGCTCTGTCGCGGACGTGCTCTCACTGCACTCTGTCACGGACATGCTCCCACTGTGCGCTCTGTCGCGGACATGCTGTCACTGTGCACTCTGTCGCGGACATGCTGTCACTGTGCGCTCTGTCGCGGACATGCTCTCACTGTGCGCTCTGTCGCGGACATGCTCTCACTGTGCGCTCTGTCGCGGACATGCTGTCACTGTGCGCTCTGTCGCGGACATGCTCTCACTGTGCACTCTGTCGCGGACATGCTGTCACTGTGCGCTCTGTCGCGGACATGCTCTCACTGTGCGCTCTGTCCCGGAAGTGCTGTCACTGTGCACTCTGTCGCGGACATGCTCTCGCTGTGTAATCTGTCGCGGACATGCTCTCGCTGTGTGTTCTGTCGCGGACATGCTCTCACTGTGCGCTCTGTCGCGGACATGCTCTCACTGTGCGCTCTGTCGCGGACGTGCTCTCACTGCACTCTGTCACGGACATGCTCCCACTGTGCGCTCTGTCGCGGACATGCTGTCACTGTGCACTCTGTCGCGGACATGCTCTCACTGTGCGCTCTGTCGCGGACATGCTCTCACTGTGCGCTCTGTCGCGGACATGCTCTCACTGTGCGCTCTGTCGCGGACATGCTGTCACTGTGCGCTCTGTCGCGGACATGCTGTCACTGTGCGCTCTGTCGCGGACATGCTCTCACTGTGCGCTCTGTCGCGGACTTGCTCTCACTGTGCGCTCTGTCGCGGACATGCTCTCACTGTGCACTCTGTCGCGGACATGCTGTCACTGTGCACTCTGCCGCGGACATGCTCTCGCTGTGCGCTCTGTCGCGGACATGCTCTCGCTGTGCGCTCTGTCGCGGACATGCTCTCACTGTGCACTCTGTCGCGGACATGCTCTCGCTGTGTACTCTGTCACGGACATGCTCTCGCTGTGTACACTGTCGCGGACATGCTGTCACTGTGCGCTCTGTCACGGACATGCTGTCACTGTGCGCTCTGTCGCGGACATGCTGTCACTGTGCAATCTGTCGCGGACATGCTCTCACTGTGCGCTCTGTCGCGGACATGCTCTCACTGTGCGCTCTGTCGCGGACATGCTCTCACTGTGCGCTCTGTCGCGGACATGCTCTCACTGTGCTCTCTGTCGCGGACATGCTCTCACTGTGCTCTCTGTCGCGGACATGCTCTCACTGTGCACACTGTCGCGGACATGCTCTCACTGTGCTCTCTGTCGCGGACATGCTCACACTGTGCGCTCTTTCGCGGACATGCTCTCGCAGTGCGCTCTGTCGCGGACGTGCTCTCACTGTGCGCTGTGTCGCGGACATGCTCTCACTGTGCACTCTGTCACGGACATGCTCTCACTGGGCGCTCTGTCGCGGACATGTTCTCACTGTGCGCTCTGTCGCGGACATGTTCTCACTGTGCGCTCTGTCGCGGACATGCTCTCATTGTGCACTCTGTCGCGGACATGCTCCCACTGTGCACTCTGTCGCGGACATGCTCTCACTGTGCACTCTGTCGCGGACATGCTCTCGCTGTGTACACTGTCACGGACATGCTCTCGCTGTGTACACTGTCGCGGACATGCTATCACTGTGCGCTCTGTCGCGGACATGGTCTCGCTGTGTACACTGTCGCGGACATGCTCTCGCTGTGCACACTGTCGCGGACATGCTCTCGCTGTGCACACTGTCGCGGACATGCTCTCGCTGTGCACACTGTCGCGGACATGCTCTCGCTATGTACACTGTCGCGGACATGCTCTCACTGTGCATTCTGTCGCGGACATGCTCTCACTGTGCGCTCTGTCGCGGACGTGCTCTCACTGCACTCTGTCACGGACATGCTCCCACTGTGCGCTCTGTCGCGGACATGCTGTCACTGTGCACTCTGTCGCGGACATGCTCTCACTGTGCGCTCTGTCGCGGACATGCTCTCACTGTGCGCACTGTCGCGGACATGCTCTCACTGTGCACTCTGTTGCGAACATGCTCTCACTGTGCGCTCAGTCGCGGACATGCTCTCGCTGTGCACACTATCGCGGACATGCTCTCGCTATGTACACTGTCGCGGACATGCTCTCACTGTGCATTCTGTCGCGGACATGCTCTCACTGCGCGCTCTGTCGCGGACTTGCTCTCGCTGTGTACACTGTCGCGGACATGCTCTCGCTGTGTACACTGTCGCGGACATGCTCTCACTGTGTACACTGTTGCGGACATGCTCTCACTGTGCACTCTGTCACGGACATGCTCTCGCTGTTCGCTCTGTCGTGGACATGCTCTCACAGCACACTCTGTCGTGGACATGCTCTCACAGTGCGCTCTGTCGCGGAAATGCTCTCACTGTGCACTCTGTCGCGGGCATGCTCTCACTGTGCACTCTGTCGCGGACATGCTGTCACTGTGCACTCTGTCACCGACATGCTCTCACTGTGCACTCTGTCGCGGACATGCTTTCACTGTGCACTCTGTCGCGGACACGCTGTCACTGTGCACTCTGCCGCGGACATGCTCTCGCTGTGTACACTGTCGCGGAAATGCTCTCGCGGTGCGCTCTGTCGCGGACATGCCCTCATTGAGTACACTGTCACGGACATGCTGACACTGTGTACACTGTCACGGACATGCTCGCGCTGTGTACACTGTTGCGGACATGCAGTCACTGTGTGTTCTGTCGCGGACATGCTCTCACTGTGCGCTCTGTCGCGGACATGCTCTCACTGTGCGCTCTGTCGCGGACATGCTCTCACTGTGCGTCTGTCGCGGACATGCTCTCACTGTGCACTCTGTCGTGGACATGCTCTTACTGTGCACTCTGTCGCGGACACGCTCTCGCTGTGCACTCTGTTGCGGACATGCTCTCGCTGTGCGCTCTGTTGCGGACATGCTCTCGCTGTGTACACTGTCGCGGACATGCTCTCACTGTGCACTCTGTCGCGGACATGCTCTCACTGTGCACTCTGTCGCGGACATGCTGTCACTGTGCACTCTGTCGTGGACATGCTCTCACTGTGCACTCTGTCACGGACATCCTGTCACTGTGCCCACTGTCGCGGACATGCTCTCACTGTGCACTCTGTTGCGGACATGCTCTCGATGTGTACACTGTCGCGGACATTCTCTCAGTGTGTACACTGTCGCGGACATTCTCTCAGTGTGCACTCTGCCGCGGACATGCTCTCAGTGTGCACTCTGTCGCGGACATACTCTCACTGTGCGCTCTGTCGCGGACATACTCTCGCTGTGTACACTGTCGCGGACATGCTCTCGCTGTGCACTCTGTAGCGGACATGCTCTCACTCTGCGCTCTGTTGCGGACATGCTTTCGCTGTGTACACTGTCGCGGACATGCTCACGCTGTGCACTCTGTCGCGGACATGCTGTCACTGTGCGCTCTGTCACGGACATGCTCTCACTGTGCTCTCTGTCGCGGACATGCTCTCACTGTGCTCTCTGTCGCGGACATGCTCTCACTGTGTACACTGTCGCGGACATGCTCTCACTGTGCTCTCTGTCGCGGACATGCTCACACTGTGCGCTCTTTCGCGGACATGCTCTCGCAGTGCGCTCTGTCGCGGACGTGCTCTCACTGTGCACTCTGTCGCGGACATGCCGTCACTGTGCGCTCTGTCGCGGACATGCTCTCGCTGTGCACTCTGTCACGGACATGCTCTCACTGGGCGCTCTTTCGCGGACATGCTCTCACTGTGCACTCTGTCACGGACATGCTCTCACTGTGCGCTCTGTCGCGGACATGCTCTCAGTGTGCACTCTGCCGCGGACATGCTCTCACTGGGCACTCTGTCGCGGACATGCTCTCACTGTGCGCTCTGTCGCGGACATGCTCTCACTGTGCACTCTGTCACGGACATGCTCTCACTGTGTACACTGTCGCGGACATGCTCTCACTGTGCGCTCTGTCGCGGACATGCTCTCTGTGTGCACTCTGCCGCGGACATGCTCTCACTGTGCGCTCTGTCGCGGACATACTCTCGCTGTGCGCTCTGTCGCGGACATACTCTCGCTGTGTACACTGTCGCGGACATGCTCTCACTGTGCACTCTGTAGCGGACATGCTCTCACTCTGCGCTCTGTTGCGGACATGCTTTCGCTGTGTACACTGTCGCGGACATGCTCTCGCTGTGAACTCTGTAGCGGACATGCTCTCACTCTGCGCTCTGTTGCGGACTTGCTTTCGCTGTGTACACTGTCGCGGACATGCTCACGCTGTGCGCTCTGTCGCGGACATGCTGTCACTGTGTGTTCTGTCGCGGACATGCTCTCACTGTGCTCTCTGTCGCGGACATGCTCTCACTGTGCTCTCTGTCGCGGACATGCTCTCACTGTGCTCTCTGTCGCGGACATGCTCTCACTGTGCTCTCTATCGCGGACATGCTCACACTGTGCGCTCTTTCGCGGACATGCTCTCACTGTGTGTTCTGTCGCGGACATGCTCTCACTGTGCGCTCTGTCGCGGACATGCTCCCACTGTGCGCTCTGTCCCGGAAGTGCTGTCACTGTGCACTCTGTCGCGGACATGCTCTCGCTGTGTAATCTGTCGCGGACATGCTCTCGCTGTGTACTCTGTCGCGGACACGCTCTCACTGTGCGCACTGTCGCGGACATGCTCTCACTGTGCACTCTGTTGCGAACATGCTCTCACTGTGCACTCTGTCACGTACATGCTCTCACTGTGCGCTCTGTCGCGGACATGCTCTCACTGTGCGCTCTGTCGCGGACGTGCTCTCACTGCACTCTGTCACGGACATGCTCCCACTGTGCGCTCTGTCGCGGACATGCTGTCACTGTGCACTCTGTCGCGGACATGCTCTCACTGTGTGCTCTGTCGCGGACATGCTCTCACTGTGCGCTCTGTCGCGGACATGCTCTCACTGTGCGCTCTGTCGCGGACATGCTCTCACTGTGCGCTCTGTCGCGGACATGCTCTCACTGTGCGCTCTGTCGCGGACATGCTCTCACTGTGCGCTCTGTCGCGGACATGCTCTCACTGTGCGCTCTGTCGCGGACATGCTCTCACTGTGCGCTCTGTCGCGGACATGCTCTCACTGTGCACTCTGTCGCGGACATGCTGTCACTGTGCACTCTGCCGCGGACATGCTCTCACTGTGCGCTCTGTCGCGGACATGCTCTCACTGTGGGCTCTGTCGCGGACATGCTCTCACTGTGCACTCTGTCGCGGACATGCTGTCACTGTGCGCTCTGTCGCGGACATGCTCTCACTGTGCACTCTGTCATGGACATGCTCTCACTGTGCGCTCTGTCGCGGACATGCTCTCGCTGTGTACATTGTTGCGGACATGCTGTCACTGTGTGTTCTGTCGCGGACATGCTCTCACTGTGCACTCTGTCACGGACATGCTCTCACTGGGCGCTCTGTCGCGGACATGTTCTCACTGTGCGCTCTGTCGCGGACATGCTCTCATTGTGCACTCTGTCGCGGACATGCTCCCACTGTGCACTCTGTCGCGGACATGCTCTCGCTGTGCGCTCTGTCGCGGACATGCTCTCACTGTGCACTCTGTCGCGGACATGCTCTCGGTGTGTACACTGTCACGGACATGCTCTCACTGTGCGCTCTGTCGCGGACATGCTCTCACTGTGCGCTATGTCGCGGACATGCTCTCACTGTGCGCTCTGTCGCGGACATGCTCTCACTGTGCGCTCTGTCGCGGACATGCTCTCACTGTGCGCTCTGTCGCGGACATGCTCTCACTGTGCACTCTGTCGCGGACATGCTCTCACTGTGCGCTCTGTCGCGGACATGCTCTCACTGTGCGCTCTGTCGCGGACATGCTCTCACTGTGCGCTCTGTCGCGGACATGCTCTCGCTGTGCACACTGTCGCGGACATGCTCTCGCTGTGCACTCTGTCGCGGACATGCTCTCACTCTGCGCTCTGTTGCGGACATGCTCTCGCTGTGTACACTGTCGCGGACATGCTCTCATTGTGCACTCTGCCGCGGACATGCTCTCAGTGTGCACTCTGCCGCGGACATGCTCCCACTGTGCACTCTGTTGCGGACATGCTCTCGATGTGTACACTGTCGCGGACATTCTCTCAGTGTGTACACTGTCGCGGAAATTCTCTCAGTGTGCACTCTGCCGCGGACATGCTCTCAGTGTGCACTCTGCCGCGGACATGCTCTCACTGTGCGCTCTGTCGCGGACATACTCTCGCTGTGCACTCTGTCGCGGACATACTTTTGCTGTGTACCCTGTCGCGGACATGCTCTCGCTGTGCACTCTGTAGCGGACATGCTCTCACTCTGCGCTCTGTTGCGGACATGCTTTCGCTGTGTACACTGTCGCGGACATGCTCACGCTGTGCGCTCTGTCGCGGACATGCTGTCACTGTGTGTTCTGTCGCGGACATGCTCTCACTGTGCTCTCTGTCGCGGACATGCTCTCACTGTGTACACTGTCGCGGACATGCTCTCACTGTGCTCTCTGTCGCGGACATGCTAACACTGTGCGCTCTGTCGCGTACATGCTCTCGCTGTGCACTCTGTCACGGACATGCTCTCACTGGGCGCTCTTTCGCGGACATGCTCTCACTGTGCGCTCTGTCGCGGACATGCTCTCACTGTGCGCTCTGTCCCGGAAGTGCTGTCACTGTGCACTCTGTCGCGGACATGCTCTCGCTGTGTAATCTGTCGCGGACATGCTCTCGCTGTGCACTCTGTCATGGACATGCTCTCACTGTGCGCTCTGTCGCGGACATGCTCTCGCTGTGTACATTGTTGCGGACATGCTGTCACTGTGTGTTCTGTCGCGGACATGCTCTCACTGTGCACTCTGTCACGGACATGCTCTCACTGGGCGCTCTGTCACGGACATGCTCTCACTGGGCGCTCTGTCGCGGACATGTTCTCACTGTGCGCTCTGTCGCGGACATGCTCTCATTGTGCACTCTGTCGCGGACATGCTCCCACTGTGCACTCTGTCGCGGACATGCTCTCACTGTGCGCTCTGTCGCGGACATGCTCTCACTGTGCACTCTGTTGCGAACATGCTCTCAATGTGCACTCTGTCACGTACATGCTCTCACTGTGCGCTCTGTCGCGGACATGCTCTCACTGTGCGCTCTGTCGGGACATGCTCTCAGTGTGCACTCTGCCGCGGACCTGCTCTCACTGTGCACTCTGTCGCGGACATGCTCTCACTGTGCGCTCTGTCGCGGACAT
The DNA here is from genome assembly GCF_964213995.1 of Mustelus asterias. Lineage (NCBI taxonomy): Eukaryota > Metazoa > Chordata > Chondrichthyes > Carcharhiniformes > Triakidae > Mustelus > Mustelus asterias. The sequence goes on from NC_135803.1 coordinate 7,115,963, forward strand.
GCTCTCACTGTGCGCTCTGTCGCGGACATGCTCTCACTGTGCACTCTGTCGCGGACATGCTCTCACTGTGCGCTCTGTCGCGGACATGCTCTCACTGTGCAATCTGTCGCGGACATGCGCTCGCTGTGCACTCTGCCGCGGACATGCTCTCACTGTGCACTCTGTCGCGGACATGCTCTCACTGTGCGCTCTGTCGCGGACATGCTCTCACTGTGCGCTCTGTCGCGGACATGCTCTCACTGTGCACTCTGTCGCGGACATGCTCTCACTGTGCGCTCTGTCGCGGACATGCTCTCACTGTGCAATCTGTCGCGGACATGCGCTCGCTGTGCACTCTGTCGCGGACATGCTCTCACTGTGCACTCCGTCGTGGACATGCTCTCGCTGTGTACACTGTCGCGGACATGCTCTCGCTGTGCACTCTGTTGCGGACATGCTCTCACTCTGCGCTCTGTTGTGGACATGCTCTCGCTGTGTACACTGTCGCGGACATGCTCTCATTGTGCACTCTGTCGCGGACATGCTCTCACGGTGCGCTCTGTCGCGGACATGCTCTCACTGTGCGCTCTGTCGCGGACATGCTCTCACTGTGCGCTCTGTCGCGGACATGCTCTCACTGTGCGCTCTGTCGCGGACATGCTCTCACTGTGCGCTCTGTCGCGGACATGCTCTCACTGTGCGCTCTGTCGCGGACATGCTCTCACTGTGCGCTCTGTCGCGGACATGCTGTCACTGTGCGCTCTGTCGCGGACATGCTGTCACTGTGCGCTCTGTCGCGGACATGCTCTCACTGTGCGCTCTGTCGCGGACTTGCTCTCACTGTGCGCTCTGTCGCGGACATGCTCTCACTGTGCACTCTGTCGCGGACATGCTGTCACTGTGCACTCTGCCGCGGACATGCTCTCGCTGTGCGCTCTGTCGCGGACATGCTCTCGCTGTGCGCTCTGTCGCGGACATGCTCTCACTGTGCACTCTGTCGCGGACATGCTCTCGCTGTGTACTCTGTCACGGACATGCTCTCGCTGTGTACACTGTCGCGGACATGCTGTCACTGTGCGCTCTGTCACGGACATGCTGTCACTGTGCGCTCTGTCGCGGACATGCTGTCACTGTGCAATCTGTCGCGGACATGCTCTCACTGTGCGCTCTGTCGCGGACATGCTCTCACTGTGCGCTCTGTCGCGGACATGCTCTCACTGTGCGCTCTGTCGCGGACATGCTCTCGCTGTGCGCTCTGTCGCGGACATGCTCTCGCTGTGTACACTGTCGCGGACATGCTCTCGCTGTGCACTCTGTTGCGGACATGCTCTCACTCTGCGCTCTGTTGCGGACATGCTCTCGCTGTGTACACTGTCGCAGACATGCTCTCATTGTGCACTCTGCCGCGGACATGCTCTCAGTGTGCACTCTGCCGCGGACATGCTCTCACTGTGCACTCTGTTGCGGACATGCTCTCGATGTGTACACTGTCGCGGACATTCTCTCAGTGTGTACACTGTCGCGGACATTCTCTCAGTGTGCACTCTGCCGCGGACATGCTCTCAGTGTGCACTCTGCCGCGCACATGCTCTCACTGTGCGCTCTGTCACGGACATACTCTCGCTGTGCGCTCTGTCGCGGACATGCTCTCGCTGTGCACTCTGTAGCGGACATGGTCTCACTCTGCGCTCTGTTGCGGACATGCTTTCGCTGTGTACACTGTCGCGGACATGCTCACGCTGTGCGCTCTGTCGCGGACATGCTGTCACTGTGTGTTCTGTCGCGGACATGCTCTCACTGTGCTCTCTGTCGCGGACATGCTCTCACTGTGTACACTGTCGCGAACATGCTCTCACTGTGCTCTCTGTCGCGGACATGCTGACACTGTGCGCTCTTTCGCGGACATGCTCTCGCAGTGTGCTCTGTCGCGGACGTGCTCTCACTGTGCACTCTTTCGCGGACATGCTGTCACTGTGCGCTCTGTCGCGGACATGCTCTCGCTGTGCACTCTGTCACGGACATGCTCTCACTGGGCGCTCTTTCGCGGACATGCTCTCACTGTGCGCTCTGTCGCGGACATGCTCTCACTGTGCGCTCTGTCCCGGAAGTGCTGTCACTGTGCACTCTGTCGCGGACATGCTCTCGCTCTGTAATCTGTCGCGGACATGCTCTCGCTGTGTACTCTGTCGCGTACACGCTCTCACTGTGCGCACTGTCGCGGACATGCTCTCACTGTGCACTCTGCTGCGAACATGCTCTCAATGTGCACTCTGTCACGTACATGCTCTCACTGTGCGCTCTGTCGCGGACATGCTCTCACTGTGCGCTCTGTCGCGGACATGCTCTCAGTGTGCACTCTGCCGCGGACATGCTCTCACTGTGCACTCTGTCGCGGACATGCTCTCACTGTGCGCTCTGTCGCGGACATGCTCTCACTGTGCGCTCTGTCGCGGACATGCTCTCACTGTGCACTCTGTCGCGGACATGCTCTCACTGTGCGCTCTGTCGCGGACATGCTCTCACTGTGCAATCTGTCGCGGACATGCGCTCGCTGTGCACTCTGTCGCGGACATGCTCTCACTGTGTACACTGTCGCGGACATGCTCTCGCTGTGCACTCTGTTGCGGACATGCTCTCACTCTGCGCTCTGCTGCGGACATGCTCTCGCTGTGTACACTGTCGCGGACATGCTCTCGCTGTGTACACCGTTGCCGACATGCTGTCACTGTGTGTTCTGTCGCGGACATGCTCTCACTGTGCGCTCTGTCGCGGACATGCTCTCGCTGTGTACACTGTCGCGGACATGCTCTCACTGTGCGCTCTGTCGCGGACATGCTCTCGTTGTGTACACTGTCGTGGACATGCTCTCGCTGTGTAATCTGTCGCGGACATGCTCTCGCTGTGTTACACTGTCGCGGACATGCTCTCGCTGTGTTACACTGTCGCGGACATGCTCTCGCTGTGTACACTGTCGCGGCCATGCTCTCTCTGTGTTCCACTGTCGCGGACATGCTCTCACTGTGCGCTCTGTCGCGGACATGCTCTCGCTGTGCACACTGTCGCGGCCATGCTCTCTCTGTGTTCCACTGTCGCGGACATGCTCTCGCTGTGTACACTGTCGCGGACATGCTCTCACTGTGCACTCTGTCACGGACATGCTGTCACAGTGCGCTCTGTCGCGGACATGCTCTCGCTGTGTACTCTGTTGCGGACATGCTGTTACTGTGCACTCTGTCGCGGACATGCTCTCGCTGTGCACTCTGTCGCGGACATGCTCTCACTGTGCTCTCTGTCGCGGACATGCTCTCACTGTGCGCTCTGTCGCGGACATGCTCTCACTGTGCACTCTGTCACGGACAGGCTCTCACTGTGCGCTCTGTCGTGGAAATGCTCTCACTGTGCACTCTGTCACGGACATGCTCTCACTGTGCGCTCTGTCGCGGACATGCTCTCACTGTGCACTCTGTCACGGACATGCTCTCACTGTGCACTCTGTCGCGGACATGCTCTCGCTGTGTACACTGTCGCGGACATGCTCTCGCTGTGTACACTGTCGCGGACATGCTCTCACTGTTCACTCTGTCGCGGACATGCTCTCGCTGTGTACACTGTCGCGGACATGCTCTCGCTGTGTACACTGTTGCGGACATGCTGTAACTGTCTGTTCTGTCGCGGGCATGCTCTCACTGTGCACTCTGTCGCGGTCATGCTCTCACTGTGCGCTCTGTCGCGGACATGCTGTCACTCTGCACTCTGTCGCGGACATGCTCTCACTGTGCACTCTGTCGCGGACATGCTCTCACTGTGCACTCTGTCGCGGACATGCTCTCACTGTGTACTCTGTCGCGGACATGCTGTCACTGTGCACTCTGCCGCGGACATGCTCTTGCTGTGTACACTGTCGCGGAAATGCTCTCGCTGTGCACACTGTTGCGGACATGCTGTCACTGTGCGCTCTGTCACGGACATGCACGCGCTGTGTACACTGTTGCGGACATGTTGTTACTGTGTGTTCTGTCGCGGACATGCTCTCACTGTGCGCTCTGTTGCGGACATGCTCTCACTGTGCGCTCTGTCGCGGACATGCTCTCACTGTGCGCTCTGTCGCAGACATGCTCTCATTGTGCGCGCTGTCACGGACATCCTGTCACTGTGCCCACTGTCGCGGACATGCTCTCACTGTGCACTCCGTCGCAGACATGCTCTCACTGTGCATTCTGTCGCAGACATGCTCTCGCTGTGTACACTGTCGCGGACATGCTCTCGCTGTGCACTCTGTTGCGGACATGCTGTTACTGTGCACTCTGTCACGGACATGCTCTCGCTGTGCACTCTGTCGCGGACATGCTCTCACTGTGCTCTCTGTCGCGGACATGCTCTCACTGTGCGCTCTGTCGCGGACATGCTCTCACTGTGCACTCTGTCACGGACATGCTCTCACTGTGCGCTCTGTCGTGGAAATGCTCTCACTGTGCACTCTGTCACGGACATGCTCTCACTGTGCGCTCTGTCGCGGACATGCTCTCACTGTGCACTCTGTCACGGACATGCTCTCACTGTGCGCTCTGTCGTGGAAATGCTCTCACTGTTCACTCTGTCGCGGACATGCTCTCGCTGTGTACACTGTCGCGGACATGCTCTCGCTGTGTACACTGTCGCGGACATGCTCTCACTGTGCACTCTGTCGCGGACATGCTCTCGCTGTGTACACTGTCGCGGACATGCTCTCGCTGTGTACACTGTTGCGGACATGCTGTAACTGTCTGTTCTGTCGCGGGCATGCTCTCACTGTGCACTCTGTCGCGGTCATGCTCTCACTGTGCGCTCTGTCGCGGACATGCTGTCACTCTGCACACTGTCGCGGACATGCTCTCACTGTGTACTCTGTCGCGGACATGCTGTCACTGTGCACTCTGCCGCGGACATGCTCTTGCTGTGTACACTGTCGCGGAAATGCTCTCGCTGTGTACACTGTTGCGGACATGCTGTCACTGTGCGCTCTGTCACGGACATGCACGCGCTGTGTACACTGTTGCGGACATGTTGTTACTGTGTGTTCTCTCGCGGACATGCTCTCACTGTGCGCTCTGTTGCGGACATGCTCTCACTGTGCGCTCTGTCGCGGACATGCTCTCACTGTGCGCTCTGTCGCAGACATGCTCTCATTGTGCGCGCTGTCACGGACATCCTGTCACTGTGCCCACTGTCGCGGACATGCTCTCACTGTGCACTCCGTCGCAGACATGCTCTCAGTGTGCACTCTGTCGCGGTCATGCTCTCAGTGTGCACTCTGTCGCGGTCATGCTCTCAGTGTGCACTCTGTCGCGGACATGCTCTCAGTGTGCACTCTGTCGCGGTCATGCTCTCACTGTGCACTCTGTCGCGGACATGCTCTCACTGTGCACTCTGCCGCGGACATGCTCTCAGTGTGCACTCTGTCGCGGTCATGCTCTCAGTGTGCACTCTGTCGCGGACATGCTCTCACTGTGCACTCTGTCGCGGACATGCTCTCACTGTGCACTCTGTCGCGGACATGCTCTCACTGTGCACTCTGTCGCGGACATGCTCTCGCTGTGCACTCTTTTGCGGACATGCTCTCACTGTGCACTCTTTTGCGGACATGCTCCCGCTGTGCGCACTGTCGCGGGCATGCTCTCACTGTGCGCTCTGTCGCGGACATGCTCTCGCTGTGTACACTGTCGTGGACATGCTCTTGCTGTGCACTCTGTAGTGGACATGCTCTCACTGTGCGCTCTGTTGCGGACATGCTCTCGCTGTGTACACTGTCGCGGACATGCTTTCGCTGTGTTCACTGTCGCAGACATGCTCTCGCTGTGTACACCGTTGCCGGCATGCTGTCACTGTGTGTTCTGTCGCGGACATCCTCTCACTGTGCGCTCTGTCGCGGACATGCTCTCGCTGTGTACACTGTCGCGGACATGCTCTCACTGTGCGCTCTGTCGCGGACATGCTCTCGTTGTGTACACTGTCGTGGACATGCTCTCGCTGTGTAATCTGTCGCGGACATGCTCTCGCTGTGTTACACTGTCGCGGACATGCTCTCGCTGTGTTACATTGTCGCGGACATGCTCTCGCTGTGTACACTGTCGCGGACATGCTCTCACTGTGCACTCTGTCGCGGACATGCTCTCGCTGTGCACACTGTCGCGGCCATGCTCTCGCTGTGTTCCACTGTCGCGGACATGCTCTCGCTGTGTACACTGTCGCGGACATGCTCTTACTGTGCACTCTGTCACGGACATGCTCTCACTGTGCGCTCTGTCGCGGAAATGCTCTCGCTGTTTACACTGTCGCGGACATGCTCTCACTGTGCATTCTGTCGCGGACATGTTCTCACTGTGCGCTCTGTCGCGGACTTGCTCTCGTTGTGTACACTGTCGTGGACATGCTCTCACTGTGCGCTCTGTCGCAGACATGCTCTCACTGTGCGCTCTGTCGCGGACATGCTCTCACTGTGCACTTTGTCACGGACACGCTCTCGCTGTGTACACTGTCGCGGACATGCTCTCGCTGTGTACACTTTCGCGGACATGCTCTCGCTGTGTACACCGTTGCCGACATGCTGTCACTGTGTGTTCTGTCGCGGACATGCTCTCGCTGTGCGCTCTGTCACGGACATGCTCTCACTGTGCGCTCTGTCGCGGAGATGTTCTCACTGTGCGCTCTGTCGCGGACGTGCTCTCATTGTGCACTCTGTCGCGGACATGCTCCCACTGTGTACACTGTCGCGGACATGCTCTCACTGTGCACTCTGACGCGGACATGCTCTCGCTGTGTACACTTTTGCGGACATGCTCTCGCTGTGTACACTGTCGCGGACATGCTCTCACTGTGCGCTCTGTCGCGGTCATGCACTCACTGTGCACTCTGTTGCGGACATGCTCTCGCTGTGTAATCTGTCGCGGACATGCTCTCGCTGTGTACTCTGTTGCCGACTTGCTGTTACTGTGTGTTCTGTCGCGGACATGCTCTCGCTGTGCACTCTGTCGCGGACATGCTCTCACTGTGCGCTCTGTCGCGGACATGCTCTCACTGTGCGCTCTGTCGCGGACATGCTCTCACTGTGCACTCTGTCGCGGACATGCTCTCACTGTGCACTCTTTTGCGGACATGCTCTCACTGTGCACTCTTTTGCGGACATGCTCTCACTGTGCACTCTTTTGCGGACATGCTCTCACTGTGCACTCTTTTGCGGACATGCTCTCGCTGTGCGCACTGTCGCGGGCATGCTCTCACTGTGCGCTCTGTCGCGGACATGCTCTCGCTGTGTACACTGTCGCGGACATGCTCTTGCTGTGCACTCTGTAGCGGACATGCTCTCACTGTGCGCTCTGTTGCGGACATGCTCTCGCTGTGTACACTGTCGCGGACATGCTCTCGCTGTGTACACCGTTGCCGACATGCTGTCACTGTGTGTTCTGTCGCGGACATGCTCTCACTGTGCGCTCTGTCGCGGACATGCTCTCGCTGTGCACACTGTCGCGGCCATGCTCTCACTGTGCGCTCTGTCGCGGACATGCTCTCGTTGTGTACACTGTCGTGGACATGCTCTCGCTGTGTAATCTGTCGCGGACATGCTCTCGCTGTGTTACACTGTCGCGGACATGCTCTCGCTGTGTTACACTGTCGCGGACATGCTCTTGCTGTGTACACTGTCGCGGACATGCTCTTGCTGTGCACTCTGTAGCGGACATGCTCTCACTGTGCGCTCTGTTGCGGACATGCTCTCGCAGTGTACACTGTCGCGGACATGCTCTCGCTGTGTACACCTTCGCGGACATGCTCTCGCTGTGCGCTCTGTCGCGGACATGCTCTCACTGTGCACTCTGTCGCGGACATGCTCTCACTGTGCACTCTGTCGCGGACATGCTCTCACTGTGCACTCTGTCGCGGACATGCTCTCACTGTGCACTCTGTCGCGGACATGCTCTCGCTGTGCACTCTTTTGCGGACATGCTCTCACTGTGCACTCTTTTGCGGACATGCTCTCGCTGTGCGCACTGTCGCGGGCATGCTCTCACTGTGCGCTCTGTCGCGGACATGCTCTCGCTGTGTACACTGTCGTGGACATGCTCTTGCTGTGCACTCTGTAGTGGACATGCTCTCACTGTGCGCTCTGTTGCGGACATGCTCTCGCTGTGTACACTGTCGCGGACATACTTTCGCTGTGTTCACTGTCGCAGACATGCTCTCGCTGTGTACACCGTTGCCGGCATGCTGTCACTGTGTGTTCTGTCGCGGACATCCTCTCACTGTGCGCTCTGTCGCGGACATGCTCTCGCTGTGTACACTGTCGCTGACATGCTCTCACTGTGCGCTCTGTCGCGGACATGCTCTCGTTGTGTACACTGTCGTGGACATGCTCTCGCTGTGTAATCTGTCGCGGACATGCTCTCGCTGTGTTACACTGTCGCGGACATGCTCTCGCTGTGTTACACTGTCGCGGACATGCTCTCGCTGTGTAATCTGTCGCGGACATGCTCTCCCTGTGTACACTGTCGCGGACATGCTCTCGCTGTGTACTCTGTTGCGGACATGCTCTCACTGTGCACTCTGTCGCGGACATGCTCTCGCTGTGTACACTGTCGCGGAAATGCTCTCGCTGTTTACACTGTCGCGGACATGCTCTCACTGTGCATTCTGTCGCGGACATGTTCTCACTGTGCGCTCTGTCGCGGACTTGCTCTCGTTGTGTACACTGTCGTGGACATGCTCTCACTGTGCGCTCTGTCGCAGACATGCTCTCACTGTGCGCTCTGTCGCAGACATGCTCTCACTGTGCACTCTGTCATGGACATGCTCTCGCTGTGCACACTGTCGCGGACATGCTCTCACTGTGCACTCTGTCGCGGACATGCTCTCACTGTGCACTCTGACGCGGACATGCTCTCACTGTGCACTCTGTCGCGGACATGCTCTCACTGTGCACTCTGACGCGGACATGCTCTCGCTGTGTACACTGTTGCGGACATGCTCTCACTGTGCGCTCTGACGCGGACATGCTCTCGCTGTGTACACTGTTGCGGACATGCTCTCGCTGTGTACACTGTCGCGGACATGCTCTCACTGTGTACACTGTTGCGGACATACTCTCGCTGTGCACGCTGTCGTGGACATGCTCTCACTGTGCACTCTGTCGCGGAAATGCTCTCACTGTGCGCTCTGTCGCGGACATGCACTCACTGTGCACTCTGTTGCGGACATGCTCTCGCTGTGTACACTGTCGCGGACATGCTCTCGCTGTGTACTCTGTTGCGGACTTGCTGTTACTGTGTGTTCTGTCGCGGACATGCTCTCGCTGTGCACTCTGTCGCGGACATGCTCTCACTGTGCGTTCTGTCGCGGACATGCTCTCGCTGTGCGCTCTGTCGCGGACATGCTCTCGCTGTGTACACTGTTGCGGACATGCTCTCACTGTGCGCTCTGTCGCGGACATGCTCTCAATGCGCTCTCTGTCGCGGACATGCTGTCACTCTGCACACTGTCTCGGACATGCTCTCACTGTGCACTCTGTCGCGGACATGCTGTCACTGTGCACTCTGCCGCGGACATGCTCTCGCTGTGTACACTGTCGCGGAAATGCTCTCGGTGTGTACACTGTTGCGGACATGCTGTCACTGTGCGCTCTGTCACGGACATGCTCTCGCTGTGTACACTGTCGCGGACATGCTCTCGCTGTGTACACTGTTGCGGACATGCTGTTACTGTGTGTTCTGTCGCGGACATGCTCTCACTGTGCGCTCTGTCGCGGACATGCTCTCACTGTGCACTCTGTCGCGGACATGCTCTCACTGTGCACTCTGTCGCGGACATGCTCTCACTGTGCGCTCTGTCGCGGACATGCTGTCACTGTGCACTCTGTCGCGGACATGCTCTCACTGTGCGCTCTGTCACAGACGTGCTCTCACTGTGCGCTCTGTCGCGGACATGCTCTCGATGTGTACACTGTCGCGGACATTCTCTCAGTGTGCACTCTGCCGCGGACATGTTCTCAGTGTGAACTCTGTCGCGGTCATGCTCTCACTGTGCGCTCTGTCGCGGACATGCTCTCACTGTGCGCTCTGTCGCGGACATGCTCTCACTGTGCGCTCTGTCGCGGACATGCTCTCGCTGTGCACTCTTTTGCGGACATGCTCTCGCTGTGCGCTCTGTCGCGGACATGCTCTCACTGTGCGCTCTGTCGCGGACATGCTCTCGCTGTGTACACTGTCGCGGACATTCTCTTGCTCTGCACTCTGTAGCGGACATGCTCTCGTTGTGTACACTGTCGTGGACATGCTCTCGCTGTGTAATCTGTCGCGGACATGCTCTCGCTGTGTTACACTGTCGCGGACATGCTCTCGCTGTGTTACACTGTCGCGGACATGCTCTCGCTGTGTAATCTGTCGCGGACATGCTCTCCCTGTGTACACTGTCGCGGACATGCTCTCGCTGTGTACTCTGTTGCGGACATGCTCTCACTGTGCACTCTGTCGCGGACATGCTCTCGCTGTGTACACTGTCGCGGAAATGCTCTCGCTGTTTACACTGTCGCGGACATGCTCTCACTGTGCATTCTGTCGCGGACATGTTCTCACTGTGCGCTCTGTCGCGGACTTGCTCTCGTTGTGTACACTGTCGTGGACATGCTCTCACTGTGCGCTCTGTCGCAGACATGCTCTCACTGTGCGCTCTGTCGCGGACATGCTCTCACTGTGCACTCTGTCATGGACATGCTCTCGCTGTGCACACTGTCGCGGACATGCTCTCACTGTGCACTCTGTCGCGGACATGCTCTCACTGTGCACTCTGACGCGGACATGCTCTCACTGTGCACTCTGTCGCGGACATGCTCTCACTGTGCACTCTGACGCGGACATGCTCTCGCTGTGTACACTGTTGCGGACATGCTCTCACTGTGCGCTCTGACGCGGACATGCTCTCGCTGTGTACACTGTTGCGGACATGCTCTCGCTGTGTACACTGTCGCGGACATGCTCTCACTGTGTACACTGTTGCGGACATACTCTCGCTGTGCACGCTGTCGTGGACATGCTCTCACTGTGCACTCTGTCGCGGAAATGCTCTCACTGTGCGCTCTGTCGCGGACATGCACTCACTGTGCACTCTGTTGCGGACATGCTCTCGCTGTGTACACTGTCGCGGACATGCTCTCGCTGTGTACTCTGTTGCGGACTTGCTGTTACTGTGTGTTCTGTCGCGGACATGCTCTCGCTGTGCACTCTGTCGCGGACATGCTCTCACTGTGCGTTCTGTCGCGGACATGCTCTCGCTGTGCGCTCTGTCGCGGACATGCTCTCGCTGTGTACACTGTTGCGGACATGCTCTCACTGTGCGCTCTGTCGCGGACATGCTCTCAATGCGCTCTCTGTCGCGGACATGCTGTCACTCTGCACACTGTCTCGGACATGCTCTCACTGTGCACTCTGTCGCGGACATGCTGTCACTGTGCACTCTGCCGCGGACATGCTCTCGCTGTGTACACTGTCGCGGAAATGCTCTCGGTGTGTACACTGTTGCGGACATGCTGTCACTGTGCGCTCTGTCACGGACATGCTCTCGCTGTGTACACTGTCGCGGACATGCTCTCGCTGTGTACACTGTTGCGGACATGCTGTTACTGTGTGTTCTGTCGCGGACATGCTCTCACTGTGCGCTCTGTCGCGGACATGCTCTCACTGTGCACTCTGTCGCGGACATGCTCTCACTGTGCACTCTGTCGCGGACATGCTCTCACTGTGCGCTCTGTCGCGGACATGCTGTCACTGTGCACTCTGTCGCGGACATGCTCTCACTGTGCGCTCTGTCACAGACGTGCTCTCACTGTGCGCTCTGTCGCGGACATGCTCTCGATGTGTACACTGTCGCGGACATTCTCTCAGTGTGCACTCTGCCGCGGACATGTTCTCAGTGTGAACTCTGTCGCGGTCATGCTCTCACTGTGCGCTCTGTCGCGGACATGCTCTCACTGTGCGCTCTGTCGCGGACATGCTCTCACTGTGCGCTCTGTCGCGGACATGCTCTCGCTGTGCACTCTTTTGCGGACATGCTCTCGCTGTGCGCTCTGTCGCGGACATGCTCTCACTGTGCGCTCTGTCGCGGACATGCTCTCGCTGCGTACACTGTCGCGGACATTCTCTTGCTCTGCACTCTGTAGCGGAGATGCTCTCACTGTGCGCTCTGTTGCGGACATGCTCTCGCTGTGTACACTGCCGCGGACATGCTCTCGCTGTGTTCACCGTTGCCGACATGCTGTCACTGTGTGTTCTGTCGCGGACATGCTCTCATTGTGCACTCTGTCGCGGACATGCTCCCACTGTGCACGCTGTCGCGGACATGCTCTCACTGTGTACACTGTCGCGGACATGCTCTCGCTGTGTACACTGTCGCGGACATGCTCTCACTGTGCGCTCTGTCGTGGACATGCTCTCACTGTGCGCTCTGTCGCGGACATGCTCTCGCTGTGTGCGCTGCCGCGGACACGCTCTCACTGTGCACTCTGCCGCGGTCATGATCGCGCTGTGTAAACTGTCGCGGACATGCTCTCACTGTGCTCTCTGTCGCGGACATGTTCTCACTGTGTGCTCTGTCGCGGACATGCTCTCACTGTGCTCTCTGTCGCGGACATGCTCTCACTGTGCGCTCTGTCGCGGACATGCTCTCACTGTGCGCTCTGTCGCGGACATGCTCTCGCTGTGCGCGCTGCCGCGGACACGCTCTCATTGTGTACACTGTCGCGGACATGCTCTCACTGTGCGCTCTGTCGCGGACATGCTCTCACTGTGCGCTCTGTCGCGGACATGCTCTCACTGTGCACTCTGCCGCGGACATGCTCTCGCTGTGTAAACTGTCGCGGGCATGCTCTCACTGTGTAAACTGTCGCGGACATGCTCTCACTGTGTAAACTGTCGTGGACATGCTCTCGCTGTGCACGCTGTCGCGGACATGCACTCACTGTGCGCTCTGTCGCAGACATGCTCTCGCTGTGCACGCTGTCGCGGACATGCACTCACTGTGCACTCTGTCGCAGACATGCTCTCGCTGTGCACGCTGTCGCGGACATGCACTCACTGTGCGCTCTGTCGCAGACATGCTCTCACTGTGCGCTCTGTCGCGGACATGCACTCACTGTGCGCTCTGTCGCAGACATGCTCTCACTGTGCGCTCTGTCGCGGACATGCACTCACTGTGCGCTCTGTCGCAGACATGCTCTCGCTGTGCGCTCTGTCGCAGACATGCTCTCGCTGTGCACGCTGTCGCGGACATGCTCTCACTGTGCACTCTGTCGCAGACATGCTCTCACTGTGCACTCTGTCGCAGACATGCACTCACTGTGCACTCTGTCGCAGACATGCTCTCGCTGTGCACGCTGTCGCGGACATGCTCTCACTGTGCGCTCTGTCGCGGACATGCTCTCACTGTGCACTCTGCCGCGGACATGCTCTCGCTGTGTAAACTGTCGCGGGCATGCTCTCACTGTGTAAACTGTCGCGGACATGCTCTCACTGTGTAAACTGTCGTGGACATGCTCTCGCTGTGCACGCTGTCGCGGACATGCACTCACTGTGCGCTCTGTCGCAGACATGCTCTCGCTGTGCACGCTGTCGCGGACATGCACTCACTGTGCACTCTGTCGCAGACATGCTCTCGCTGTGCACGCTGTCGCGGACATGCACTCACTGTGCGCTCTGTCGCAGACATGCTCTCACTGTGCGCTCTGTCGCGGACATGCACTCACTGTGCGCTCTGTCGCAGACATGCTCTCACTGTGCGCTCTGTCGCGGACATGCACTCACTGTGCGCTCTGTCGCAGACATGCTCTCGCTGTGCGCTCTGTCGCAGACATGCTCTCGCTGTGCACGCTGTCGCGGACATGCTCTCACTGTGCACTCTGTCGCAGACATGCTCTCACTGTGCACTCTGTCGCAGACATGCACTCACTGTGCACTCTGTCGCAGACATGCTCTCGCTGTGCACGCTGTCGCGGACATGCTCTCACTGTGCGCTCTGTCGCGGACATGCTCTCGCTGTGCACGCTGTCGCGGACATGGTCGCGCTGTGCACGCTGTCGCGGACATGCTCTCACTGTGTACACTGTCGCGGCCATGCGCTCGCTGTGCGCGCTGTCATGGACATGCTCTCACTGTGCGCTCTGTCGCGGACATGCTCTCGCTGTGCGCTCTGTCGCGGACATGCTCTCGCTGTGTACACTGTCGCGGACATGCTCTCGCTGTGCGCGCTGTCATGGACATGCTCTCACTGTGCGCTCTGTCGCGGACATGCTCTCGCTGTGCGCTCTGTCGCGGACATGCTCTCGCTGTGTACACTGTCGCGGACATGCTCTCACTGTGGACCCTGTCGCGGACATGCTCTCACTGTGCGCGCTGTCCTGGACATGCTCTCACTGTGCGCTCTGTCGCGGACATGCTCTCACTGAGTACTCTGTCGCGGACGTGCTCTCACTGTGCACTCTTTCGCGGTCATGCTCGCACTGTGTACACTGTCACGGACATGCTCGCGCTGTGTACACTGTCGCAGACATGCTCTCGCTGTGTACACTGTCGCGGACGTGCTCTCACTGTGCGCTCTTTCGCGGACATGCTCTCACTGTGCACTCTGTCGTGGTCATGCTCGCGCTGTGTAAACTTTCGCGGACATGCTCGCGCTCTGTACACTGTCGCGGACATGCTCTCGCTGTGTACACTGTCGCAGACATGCTCTCACTGTGCGCTCTGTCGCGGACATGCTCTCACTGTGCGCTCTGTCGCGGACATGCTCTCACTGTGTACCCTGTCGCGGACATGCTCTCACTGTGCACTCTGTCGCGGACATGCTCTCACTGAGTACACTGTCGCGGACATGCTCTCACTGAGTACACTGTCGCGGACATGCTCTCGCTGTGTACACTGTCGCAGACATGCTCTCACTGTGCACTCTTTCGCGGTCATGCTCGCGCGGGGTACACTGTCGCGGACACGCTCGCGCGGTGTACACTGTCGCAGACATGCTCTCGCTGTGTACACTGTCGCGGACGTGCTCTCACTGTGCACTCTGTCGCGGTCATGCTCGCGCTGTGTACACTGTCGCGGACATGCTCGCGCCGTGTATTCTGTCACGGACATGCTCTCACTGTGCGCTCTGTCGCAGACATGCTCTCACTGTGCACTCTGTCGCGGACATGCTCTCACTGTGCGCTCTGTCGCAGACATGCTCTCACTGTGCGCTCTGTCGCGGACATGCTCTCACTGTGCGCTCTGTCGCAGACATGCTCTCACTGTGCGCTCTGTCGCAGACATGCTCTCACTGCGCGCTCTGTCGCAGACATGCTCTCACTGTGCGCTCTGTCGCAGACAAGCTCTCACTGTGCGCTCTGTCGCAGACATGCTCTCACTGTGCGCTCTGTCGCAGACATGCACTCACTGTGCGCTCTGTCGCGGACATGCTCTCACTGTGTACACTGTCGCGGACATGCTCTCACTGTGTACACTGTCGCGGACATGCTCTCACTGTGCGCTCTGTCGTGGACATGCTCTCACTGTGCGCTCTGTCGCGGACATGCTCTCACTGTGCGCTCTGTCGCGGACATGCTCTCACTGTGCGCTCTGTCGCGGACATGCTCTCACTGTGCGCTCTGTCGCGGACATGCTCTCACTGTGGACACTGTCGCGGACATGGTCGCACTGTGCACGCTGTCGCGGACATGCTCTCACTGTGCACGCTGTCGCGGACATGCTCTCACTGTGTACCCTGTCGCAGACATGCACTCACTGTGCGCTCTGTCGCAGACATGCTCTCACTGTGCGCTCTGTCGCAGACATGTTCTCACTGTGCGCTCTGTCGCAGACATGCTCTCGCTGTGCGCTCTGTCGCGGACATGCTCTCGCTGTGTACACTGTCGCGGACATGCTCTCAGTGTGGACCCTGTCGCGGACATGCTCTCACTGTGCGCGCTGTCCTGGACATGCTCTCACTGTGCACTCTGTCGCAGACATGCTCTCACTGTGCGCTCTGTCGCGGACATGCTCTCACTGAGCGCTCTGGCGCGGACATGCTCTCACTGTGCGCTCTGTCGCAGACATGCTCTCACTGCGCGCTCTGTCGCAGACATGCTCTCACTGCGCGCTCTGTCGCAGACATGCTCTCACTGTGCGCTCTGTCGCAGACATGCTCTCACTGTGCGCTCTGTCGCAGACATGCACTCACTGTGCGCTCTGTCGCGGACATGCTCTCACTGTGTACACTGTCGCGGACATGCTCTCACTGTGTACACTGTCGCGGACATGCTCTCACTGTGCGCTCTGTCGTGGACATGCTCTCACTGTGCGCTCTGTCGCGGACATGCTCTCACTGTGCGCTCTGTCGTGGACATGCTCTCACTGTGTACACTGTCGCGGACATGGTCGCACTGTGCACGCTGTCGCGGACATGCTCTCACTGTGCACCCTGTCGCGGACATGCTCTCACTGTGTACCCTGTCGCGGACATGCTCTCGCTGTGCGCTCTGTCGCGGACATGCTCTCACTGTGTACACTGTCGCGGACATGGTCGCGCTGTGCACGCTGCCGCGGACATGCTCTCACTGTGTACACTGTCGCGGACATGCTCTCACTGTGTACCCTGTCGTGGACATGCTCTCACTGTGCGCTCTGTCGCGGACATGCACTCACTGTGCGCTCTGTCGCGGACATGCTCTCACTGTGCGCTCTGTCGCAGACATGCTCTCACTGTGCGCTCTGTCGCAGACATGCTCTCACTGTGCACTCTGTCGCAGACATGCTCTCGCTGTGCGCTCTGTCGCGGACATGCACTCACTGTGCGCTCTGTCGCAGACATGCTCTCGCTGTGCGCTCTGTCGCGGACATGCACTCACTGTGTGCTCTGTCGCAGACATGCTCTCACTGTGCGCTCTGTCGCAGACATGTTCTCACTGTGCGCTCTGTCACGGACATGCACTCACTGTGCGCTCTGTCGCAGACATGCTCTCACTGTGCGCTCTGTTGCGGACATGCACTCACTGTGCGCTCTGTCGCAGACATGCTCTCACTGTGCGCTCTGTCGCGGACATGCTCACACTGTGCGCTCTGTCGCAGACATGCTCTCACTGTGCGCTCTGTCGCGGACATGCACTCACTGTGCGCTCTGTCGCAGACATGCACTCACTGTGTGCTCTGTCGCTGACATGCTCTCACTGTGTACACTGTCGCGGACATGCTCTCACTGTGCGCTCTGTCACGGACATGCACTCACTGTGCGCTCTGTCGCAGACATGCTCTCACTGTGCGCTCTGTTGCGGACATGCACCCACTGTGCGCTCTGTCGCAGACATGCTCTCACTGTGCGCTCTGTTGCGGACATGCACTCACTGTGCGCTCTGTCGCAGACATGCTCTCACTGTGCGCTCTGTCGCGGACATGCTCTCACTGTGCGCTCTGTCGCGGACATGCTCTCACTGTGCACTCTGTCGTGGACATGCTCTCACTGTGCGCTCTGTCGCAGACATGCTCTCACTGTGCGCTCTGTCGCGGACATGCTCTCACTGTGCGCTCTGTCGCAGACATGCACTCACTGTGCGCTCTGTCACGGACATGCACTCACTGTGCGCTCTGTCGCAGAGATGCACTCACTGTGCGCTCTGTCGCAGGCATGCACTCACTGTGCGCTCTGTCGCGGACATGCACTCACTGTGCGCTCTGTTGCGGACATGCACTCACTGTGCGCTCTGTCGCAGACATGCTCTCACTGTGCGCTCTGTCGCGGACATGCTCTCACTGTGCGCTCTGTCGCAGACATGCTCTCACTGTGCGCTCTGTCGCGGACATGCACTCACTGTGCGCTCTGTCGCAGACATGCTCTCACTGTGCACTCTGTCGCGGACATGCTCTCACTGTGCGCTCTGTCGCAGACATGCTCTCACTGTGCGCTCTGTCGCAGACATGTTCTCACTGTGCGCTCTGTCGCAGACATGCACTCACTGTGCGCTCTGTCGCAGACATGCTCTCACTGTGCGCTCTGTCGCGGACATGCTCTCACTGCGCTCTGTCGCAGACATGCTCTCACTGTGTACACTGTCGCAGACATGCTCTCACTGTGCGCTCTGTCGCGGACATGCTCTCACTGTGCACTCTGTCGCAGACATGCTCTCACTGTGCGCTCTGTCGCAGACATGCACTCACTGTGCGCTCTGTCGCAGACATGCTCTCACTGTGCACTCTGTCGCGGACATGCTCTCACTGTGCGCTCTGTCGCAGACATGCTCTCACTGTGCGCTCTGTCGCAGACATGCTCTCACTGTGCGCTCTGTCGCAGACATGCACTCACTGTGCGCTCTGTCGCGGACATGCTCTCGCTGTGCACGCTGTCGCGGACATGCTCTCGCTGTGTGCTCTGTCGCGGACATGCTCTCGCTGTGCACGCTGTCGCGGACATGCTCTCGCTGTGCGCTCTGTCGCGGACATGCACTTACTGTGCGCTCTGTCGCGGACATGCTCTCACTGTGCGTTCTGTCACGGACATGCACTTACTGTGCGCTCTGTCGCGGACATGTTCTCACTGTGCACGCTGTCGCGGACATGGTCGCGCTGTGCACGCTGTCGCGGACATGGTCGCGCTGTGTACACTGTCGCGGCCATGCGCTCGCTGTGCACTCTGTCATGGACATGCTCTCACTGTGCACTCTGTCGCGGACATGCTCTCACTGTGTACACTGTCGCGGCCATGCGCTCGCTGTGCACTCTGTCATGGACATGCTCTCACTGTGTACACTGTCGCGGACATGCTCTCGCTGTGCGCGCTGTCATGGACATGCTCTCACTGTGCGCTCTGTCGCGGACATGCTCTCGCTGTGCGCTCTGTCGCGGACATGCTCTCGCTGTGCGCTCTGTCGCGGACATGCTCTCGCTGTGTACACTGTCGCGGACATGCTCTCGCTGTGCGCGCTGTCATGGACATGCTCTCACTGTGCGCTCTGTCGCGGACATGCTCTCGCTGTGCGCTCTGTCGCGGACATGCTCTCGCTGTGTACACTGTCGCGGACATGCTCTCACTGTGGACCCTGTCGCGGACATGCTCTCACTGTGCGCGCTGTCCTGGACATGCTCTCACTGTGCGCTCTGTCGCGGACATGCTCTCACTGAGTACTCTGTCGCGGACGTGCTCTCACTGTGCACTCTTTCGCGGTCATGCTCGCACTGTGTACACTGTCACGGACATGCTCGCGCTGTGTACACTGTCGCAGACATGCTCTCGCTGTGTACACTGTCGCGGACGTGCTCTCACTGTGCGCTCTGTCGCGGACATGCTCTCACTGTGCACTCTGTCGTGGTCATGCTCGCGCTGTGTAAACCTTCGCGGACATGCTCGCGCTCTGTACACTGTCGCGGACATGCTCTCGCTGTGTACACTGTCGCAGACATGCTCTCACTGTGCGCTCTGTCGCGGACATGCTCTCACTGTGCGCTCTGTCGCGGACATGCTCTCACTGTGTACCCTGTCGCGGACATGCTCTCACTGTGCACTCTGTCGCGGGCATGCTCTCACTGAGTACACTGTCGCGGACATGCTCTCACTGAGTACACTGTCGCGGACATGCTCTCGCTGTGTACACTGTCGCAGACATGCTCTCACTGTGCACTCTTTCGCGGTCATGCTCGCGCGGGGTACACTGTCGCGGACACGCACGCGCGGTGTACACTGTCGCAGACATGCTCTCGCTGTGTACACTGTCGCGGACGTGCTCTCACTGTGCACTCTGTCGCGGTCATGCTCGCGCTGTGTACACTGTCGCGGACATGCTCGCGCCGTGTATTCTGTCACGGACATGCTCTCACTGTGCGCTCTGTCGCAGACATGCTCTCACTGTGCACTCTGTCGCGGACATGCTCTCACTGTGCGCTCTGTCGCGGACATGCTCTCACTGTGCGCTCTGTCGCGGACATGCTCTCACTGTGCGCTCTGTCGCAGACATGCTCTCACTGTGCGCTCTGTCGCAGACATGCTCTCACTGCGCGCTCTGTCGCAGACATGCTCTCACTGTGCGCTCTGTCGCAGACAAGCTCTCACTGTGCGCTCTGTCGCAGACATGCTCTCACTGTGCGCTCTGTCGCAGACATGCACTCACTGTGCGCTCTGTCGCGGACATGCTCTCACTGTGTACACTGTCGCGGACATGCTCTCACTGTGTACACTGTCGCGGACATGCTCTCACTGTGCGCTCTGTCGTGGACATGCTCTCACTGTGCGCTCTGTCGCGGACATGCTCTCACTGTGTACACTGTCGCGGACATGGTCGCACTGTGCACGCTGTCGCGGACATGCTCTCACTGTGCACTCTGTCGCGGACATGCTCTCACTGTGCACGCAGTCGCGGACATGCTCTCGCTGTGTACCCTGTCGCAGACATGCACTCACTGTGCGCTCTGTCGCAGACATGTTCTCACTGTGCGCTCTGTCGCAGACATGCTCTCACTGAGCACTCTGTCGCGGACATGCTCTCACTGTGCACGCTGTCGCGGACATGCTCTCGCTGTGTGCTCTGTCGCGGACATGCTCTCGCTGTGCATGCTGTCGCGGACATGCTCTCGCTGTGCGCTCTGTCGCGGACATGCACTCACTGTGCGCTCTGTCGCGGACATGCACTCACTGTGCGCTCTGTCGCGGACATGGTCGCACTGTGTACACTGTCGCGGCCATGCGCTCGCTGTGCACTCTGTCATGGACATGCTCTCACTGTGCACTCTGTCGCGGACATGCACTCACTGTGCACGCTGTCGCGGACATGCTCTCACTGTGTACACTGTCGCGGCCATGCGCTCGCTGTGCACTCTGTCATGGACATGCTCTCACTGTGTACACTGTCGCGGACATGCTCTCGCTGTGCGCGCTGTCATGGACATGCTCTCGCTGTGCGCTCTGTCGCGGACATGCTCTCGCTGTGCGCTCTGTCGCGGACATGCCCTCGCTGTGTACACTGTCACGGACATGCTCTCGCTGTGCGCGCTGTCATGGACATGCTCTCACTGTGCGCTCTGTCGCGGACATGCTCTCGCTGTGCGCTCTGTCGCGGACATGCTCTCGCTGTGTACACTGTCGCGGACATGCTCTCAGTGTGGACCCTGTCGCGGACATGCTCTCACTGTGCGCGCTGTCCTGGACATGCTCTCACTGTGCACTCTGTCGCAGACATGCTCTCACTGTGCACTCTGTCGCAGACATGCTCTCACTGTGCGCTCTGTCGCGGACATGCTCTCACTGTGCGCTCTGTCGCGGACATGCTCTCACTGCGCGCTCTGTCGCAGACATGCTCTCACTGTGCGCTCTGTCGCAGACATGCTCTCACTGTGCGCTCTGTCGCAGACATGCACTCACTGTGCGCTCTGTCGCGGACATGCTCTCACTGTGTACACTGTCGCGGACATGCTCTCACTGTGTACACTGTCGCGGACATGCTCTCACTGTGCGCTCTGTCGTGGACATGCTCTCACTGTGCGCTCTGTCGCGGACATGCTCTCACTGTGTACACTGTCGCGGACATGGTCGCGCTGTGCACGCTGCCGCGGACATGCTCTCACTGTGTACACTGTCGCGGACATGCTCTCACTGTGCACGCTGTCGCGGACATGCTCTCACTGTGTACCCTGTCGCGGACATGCTCTCGCTGTGCGCTCTGTCGCGGACATGCTCTCACTGTGTACACTGTCGCGGACATGGTCGCGCTGTGCACGCTGCCGCGGACATGCTCTCACTGTGTACACTGTCGCGGACATGCGCTCGCTGTGCACTCTGTCATGGACATGCTCTCACTGTGTACCCTGTCGCGGACATGCTCTCACTGTGTACCCTGTCGTGGACATGCTCTCACTGTGTACCCTGTCGCGGACATGCTCTCGCTGTGCGCGCTGTCCTGGACATGCTCTCACTGTGCGCTCTGTCGCGGACATGCTTTCGCTGTGTACTCTGTCGCGGACATGCTCTCACTGTTTGCTCTGTCGTGGACATGCTCTCACTGTACGCTCTGTCGCGGACATGCTCTGACTGTGCACTCTGTCGCGGACATGCTCTGACTGTGCACTCTGTCGTGGACATGCTCTCACTGTTTGCTCTGTCGTGGACATGCTCTCACTGTACGCTCTGTCGCGGACATGCTCTCACTGTGCGCTCTGTCGCGGACATGCTCTCGCTGTGCGCTCTGTCGCGGACATGCTCTCGCTGTGCGCTCTGTCCTGGACATGCTCTCGCTGTGCGCTCTGTCGCGGACATGCTCTCGCTGTGCGCTCTGTCGCGGCCATGCTCTCGCTGTGCGCTCTGTCGCGGACATGCTCTCGCTGTGCGCTCTGTCGCGGACATGCTCTCGCTGTGCGCTCTGTCGCAGACATGCACTCACTGTGCGCTCTGTCGCAGACATGCTCTCACTGTCCGCTCTGTCGCAGACATGCTCTCACTGTGCACTCTGTCGCAGACATGCTCTCACTGTGCGCTCTGTCGCAGACATGCCCTCACTGTGCGCTCTGGCGCGGACATGCTCTCACTGTGCGCTCTGTCGCGGACATGCTCTCGCTGTGCGCTCTGTCGCGGACATGCTCTCGCTGTGTACACTGTCGCGGACATGCTCTCACTGTGGACCCTGTCGCGGACATGCTCGCACTGATCGCTCTGTCGCGGACATGCTCTCGCTGTGCACGCTGTCGCGGACATGCTCTCGCTGTGCGCTCTGTCGCAGACATGCACTCACTGTGCGCTCTGTCGCAGACATGCTCTCACTGTCCGCTCTGTCGCAGACATGCTCTCACTGTGCACTCTGTCGCAGACATGCTCTCACTGTGCGCTCTGTCGCAGACATGCCCTCACTGTGCGCTCTGTCGCAGACATGCTCTCACTGTGCGCTCTGTTGCAGACATGCACTCACTGTGCGCTCTGTTGCAGACATGCACTCACTGTGCGCTCTGTCGCAGACATGCTCTCACTGTGCACTCTGTCGCGGACATGCTCTCGCTGTGCGCTCTGTCGCGGACATGCTCTCACTGTGCGCTCTGTCGCAGACATGCTCTCACTGTGCGCTCTGTCGCAGACATGTTCTCACTGTGCGCTCTGTCGCAGACATGCTCTCGCTGTGCACGCTGTCGCGGACATGCTCTCGCTGTGCACGCTGTCGCGGACATGCTCTCACTGTGCGCTCTGTCGCAGACATGCTCTCACTGTGCGCTCTGTCGCAGACATGCTCTCACTGTGCGCTCTGTCGCAGACATGTTCTCACTGTGCGCTCTGTCGCAGACATGCTCTCGCTGTGCACGCTGTCGCGGACATGCTCTCACTGTGCGCTCTGTCGCAGACATGCTCTCGCTGTGTACACTGTCGCGGACATGCTCTCGCTGTGCGCGCTGTCATGGACATGCTCTCACTGTGTACACTGTCGCGGACATGCTCTCGCTGTGCACTCTGTCATGGACATGCTCTCACTGTGTACACTGTCGCGGACATGCTCTCGCTGTGCACGCTGTCGCGGACATGCTCTCACTGTGCGCTCTGTCGCGGACATGCTCTCGCTGTGCGCTCTGTCGCGGACATGCTCTCGCTGTGTACACTGTCGCGGACATGCTCTCGCTGTGCGCGCTGTCATGGACATGCTCTCACTGTGCGCTCTGTCGCGGACATGCTCTCGCTGTGCGCTCTGTCGCGGACATGCTCTCGCTGTGTACACTGTCGCGGACATGCTCTCACTGTGGACCCTGTCGCGGACATGCTCTCACTGTGCGCGCTGTCCTGGACATGCTCTCACTGTGCACTCTGTCGCAGACATGCTCTCACTGTGCGCTCTGTCGCAGACATGCACTCACTGTGCGCTCTGTCGCAGACATGCTCTCACTGTGCACTCTGTCGCAGACATGCACTCACTGTGCGTTCTGTCGCAGACATGCTCTCACTGTGCACTCTGTCGCGGACATGCTCTCACTGTGCGCTCTGTCGCGGACATGCTCTCACTGTGCACTCTGTCGCGGACATGCTCTCACTGTGTTCACTGTCGCGGACATGGTCGCGCTGTGCACGCTGTCGCAGACATGCTCTCACTGTGTACCCTGTCGTGGACATGCTCTCGCTGTGCGCGCTGTCGCGGACATGCTCTCACTGTGTACCCTGTCGCGGACATGCTCTCGCTGTGCGCGCTGTCCTGGACATGCTCTCACTGTGCGCTCCGTCGCGGACATGCTTTCGCTGTGTACTCTGTCGCGGACATGCTCTCACTGTGCGCTCTGTTGCGGACATGCTCTCACTGTGCGCTCTGTCGCAGACATGCTCTCACTGTGCGTTCTGTCACTGACATGCACTCACTGTGCGCTCTGTCGCAGACATGCTCTCACTGTGCGCTCTGTCGCAGACATGCACTCACTGTGCGCTCTGTCATGGACATGCTCTCGCTGTGCGCTCTGTCGCGGACATGCTCTCGCTGTGCGCTCTGTCGCAGACATGCACTCACTGTGCGCTCTGTCGTGGACATGCTCTCGCTGTGCGCTCTGTCGCGGACATGCTCTCGCTGTGCGCTCTGTCGCGGACATGCTCTCGCTGTGCACACTGTCGCGGACATGCTCTCACTGAGCGCTCTGTCGCGGACATGCTCTCGCTGTGCACTCTGTCGCGGACATGCTCGCACTGATCGCTCTGTCGCGGACATGCTCTCGCTGTGCACGCTGTCGCGGACATGCTCGCACTGTGCACGCTGTCCCGGACATGCTCTCACTGTGTACGCTGTCGCGGACATGCTCTCACTGTGCGGTCTGTCGCGGACATGCTCTCACTGCGCACGCTGTCGCGGACATGCTCTCACTGTGTACGCTGTCGCGGACATGCTCTCACTGATCGCTCTGTCGCGGACATGCTCTCACTGTGCGCTCTGTCGCGGACATGCTCTCACTGTGTACGCTGTCGCGGACATGCTGTCACTGCTCGCTCTGTCGCGGACATGCACTCACTGTGCGCTCTTTCGGGAACATGCTCTCACAGTGCGCTCTGTCGTGGACATGCTCTCACTGTGCGCTCTGTCGCAGACATGCACTCACTGTGCGCTCTGTCGCGGACATGCTCTCACTGTGCGTTCTGTCGCGGACATGCTCTCGCTGTGCACGCTGCAGCGGACATGCACTCACTGTGCACTCTGTCACGGACATGCACTCACTGTGCGCTCTGTCGGGAACATGCTCTCACTGTGCGCTCTGTCGCGGACATGCTCTCACTGTGCACTCTGTCACGGACATGCACTCACTGTGCGCTCTGTCGGGAACATGCTCTCACTGTGCGCTCTGTCGCGGACATGCTATCACTGTGCGCTCTGTCGCGGACATGCACTCACTGTGCGCTCTGTCGGGAACATGCTCTCACTGTACACTCTGTCACGGACATGCATCACTGTGCGCTCTGTCGGGAGCATGCTCTCACTGTGCGCTCTGTCGCGGACATGCTCTCACTGTGCACTCTGTCACGGACATGCACTCACTGTGCGCTCTGTCGGGAACATGCTCTCACTGTGCGCTCTGTCGCGGACATGCTCTCACTGTGCGCTCTGTCGCGGACATGCACTCACTGTGCGCTCTGTCGTGGACATGCTCTCACTGTGCACTCTGTCACGGACATGCACTCACTGTGCGCTCTGTCGGGAACATGCTCTCACTGTGCGCTCTGTCGCAGACATGCACTCACTGTGCGCTCTGTCGGGAACATGCTCTCACTGTGCGCTCTGTCACGCACTTGCACTCACTGTGCACTCTGTCGTGGACATGCTCTCACTGTGCGCTCTGTCGCAGACATGCTCTCACTGTGCGCTCTGTCGCGGACATGCTCTCACTGTGCGCTCTGTCGCAGACATGCACTCACTGTGCGCTCTGTCACGGACATGCTCTCACTGTGCGCTCTGTCGCAGACATGCACTCACTGTGCGCTCTGTTGCGGACATGCACTCACTGTGCGCTCTGTCGCAGACATGCTCTCACTGTGCGCTCTGTCGCGGACATGCTCTCACTGTGCGCTCTGTCGCAGACATGCTCTCACTGTGCGCTCTGTCGCGGACATGCACTCACTGTGCGCTCTGTCGCAGACATGCTCTCACTGTGCACTCTGTCGCGGACATGCTCTCACTGTGCGCTCTGTCGCAGACATGCTCTCACTGTGCGCTCTGTCGCAGACATGTTCTCACTGTGCGCTCTGTCGCAGACATGCACTCACTGTGCGCTCTGTCGCAGACATGCTCTCACTGTGCGCTCTGTCGCGGACATGCTCTCACTGCGCTCTGTCGCAGACATGCTCTCACTGTGTACACTGTCGCAGACATGCTCTCACTGTGCGCTCTGTCGCGGACATGCTCTCACTGTGCACTCTGTCGCAGACATGCTCTCACTGTGCGCTCTGTCGCGGACATGCTCTCACTGTGCGCTCTGTCGCGGACATGCTCTCACTGTGCGCTCTGTCGCAGACATGCTCTCACTGTGCACTCTGTCGCGGACATGCTCTCACTGTGCGCTCTGTCGCAGACATGCTCTCGCTGTGCGCTCTGTCGCGGACATGCTCTCGCTGTGCACGCTGTCGCGGACATGCTCTCGCTGTGTGCTCTGTCGCGGACATGCTCTCGCTGTGCACGCTGTCGCGGACATGCTCTCACTGTGCACGCTGTCGCGGACATGCTCTCGCTGTGCACGCTGTCGCGGACATGCTCTCGCTGTGTGCTCTGTCGCGGACATGCACTCACTGTGCGCTCTGTCGCGGACATGCTCTCGCTGTGCACGCTGTCGCGGACATGCTCTCGCTGTGCACGCTGTCGCGGACATGCTCTCGCTGTGTGCTCTGTCGCGGACATGCTCTCGCTGTGCACGCTGTCGCGGACATGCTCTCGCTGTGCACGCTGTCGCGGACATGCTCTCGCTGTGCGCTCTGTCGCGGACATGCACTTACTGTGCGCTCTGTCGCGGACACGCTCTCACTGTGCGCTCTGTCGCGGACATGGTCGCGCTGTGCACGCTGTCGCGGACATGGTCGCGCTGTGCACTCTGTCGCGGACATGCTCTCGCTGTGCGCTCTGTCGCGGACATGCTCTCGCTGTGTACACTGTCGCGGACATGCTCTCGCTGTGCGCGCTGTCATGGACATGCTCTCACTGTGCGCTCTGTCGCGGACATGCTCTCGCTGTGCGCTCTGTCGCGGACATGCTCTCGCTGTGTACACTGTCGCGGACATGCTCTCACTGTGGACCCTGTCGCGGACATGCTCTCACTGTGCGCGCTGTCCTGGACATGCTCTCACTGAGTACTCTGTCGCGGACGTGCTCTCACTGTGCACTCTTTCGCGGTCATGCTCGCACTGTGTACACTGTCACGGACATGCTCGCGCTGTGTACACTGTCGCAGACATGCTCTCGCTGTGTACACTGTCGCGGACGTGCTCTCACTGTGCGCTCTGTCGCGGACATGCTCTCACTGTGCGCTCTGTCGTGGACATGCTCTCACTGTGTACCCTGTCGCGGACATGCTCTCACTGTGCACTCTGTCGCGGACATGCTCTCACTGAGTACACTGTCGCGGACATGCTCTCACTGAGTACACTGTCGCGGACATGCTCTCGCTGTGTACACTGTCGCAGACATGCTCTCACTGTGCACTCTTTCGCGGTCATGCTCGCGCGGGGTACACTGTCGCGGACACGCTCGCGCGTTGTACACTGTCGCAGACATGCTCTCGCTGTGTACACTGTCGCGGACGTGCTCTCACTGTGCACTCTGTCGCGGTCATGCTCGCGCTGTGTACACTGTCGCGGACATGCTCGCGCCGTGTATTCTGTCACGGACATGCTCTCACTGTGCGCTCTGTCGCAGACATGCTCTCACTGTGCACTCTGTCGCGGACATGCTCTCACTGTGCGCTCTGTCGCAGACATGCTCTCACTGTGCGCTCTGTCGCGGACATGCTCTCACTGTGCGCTCTGTCGCAGACATGCTCTCACTGTGCGCTCTGTCGTAGACATGCTCTCACTGCGCGCTCTGTCGCAGACATGCTCTCACTGTGCGCTCTGTCGCAGACAAGCTCTCACTGTGCGCTCTGTCGCAGACATGCTCTCACTGTGCGCTCTGTCGCAGACATGCACTCACTGTGCGCTCTGTCGCGGACATGCTCTCACTGTGTACACTGTCGCGGTCATGCTCTCACTGTGTACACTGTCGCGGACATGCTCTCACTGTGCGCTCTGTCGTGGACATGCTCTCACTGTGCGCTCTGTCGCGGACATGCTCTCACTGTGTACACTGTCGCGGACATGGTCGCACTGTGCGCTCTGTCGCGGACATGCTCTCACTGTGCACGCTGTCGCGGACATGCTCTCACTGTGCACGCTGTCGCGGACATGCTCTCACTGTGTACCCTGTCGCAGACATGCACTCACTGTGCGCTCTGTCGCAGACATGCTCTCACTGTGTACACTGTCGCGGACATGCTCTCACTGTGTACACTGTCGCGGACATGCTCTCACTGTGCGCTCTGTCGTGGACATGCTCTCACTGTGCGCTCTGTCGCAGACATGTTCTCACTGTGCGCTCTGTCGCAGACATGCTCTCGCTGTGCACGCTGTCGCGGCCATGCTCTCGCTGTGTGCTCTGTCGCGGACATGCTCTCGCTGTGCATGCTGTCGCGGACATGCTCTCGCTGTGCGCTCTGTCGCGGACATGCACTCACTGTGCGCTCTGTCACGGACATGCTCTCACTGTGCGCTCTGTCGCGGACATGTTCTCACTGTGCGCTCTGTCACGGACATGGTCTCACTGTGCGCTCTGTCGCGGACATGCACTCACTGTGCGCTCTGTCACGGACATGTTCTCACTGTGCGCTCTGTCGCGGACATGTTCTCACTGTGCGCTCTGTCGCGGACATGCTCTCACTGTGCACTCTGTCACGGACATGCACTCACTGTGCGCTCTGTCGGGAACATGCTCTCACTGTGCGCTCTGTCGCGGACATGCTCTCACTGTGCGCTCTGTCGCGGACATGCACTCACTGTGCGCTCTGTCGCGGACATGCTCTCACTGTGCACTCTGTCACGGACATGCACTCACTGTGCGCTCTGTCGGGAACATGCTCTCACTGTGCGCTCTGTCGCAGACATGCACTCACTGTGCGCTCTGTCGGGAACATGCTCTCACTGTGCGCTCTGTCACGCACTTGCACTCACTGTGCGCTCTGTCGGGAACATGCACTCACTGTGCGCTCTGTCGCGGGCATGCACTCACTGTGCACTCTGTCGGGAACATGCTCTCACTGTGCGCTCTGTTGCGGACATGCTCTCAGTGTGCGCTCTGTCGCGGACATCCTCTCACTGTTCGCTCTGTCGCGGACATCCTCTCACTGTGCACTCTGTCGCGGACATGCTCTCACTGTGCGCTCTGTCGCGGACATGCTCTCACTGTGCGCTCTGTCGCGGACATGCTCTCACTGTGCGCTCTGTCGCGGACATGCTCTCACTGTGCGCTCTTTTGCGGACATGCTCTCACTGTGCACTCTGTCGCGGACATGCTCTCACTGTGCGCTCTGTCGCAGACATGCTCTCGCTGTGCACTCTGTCGTGGACATGCTCTCACTGTGCACTCTGTCGCGGACATGCTCTCACTGTGCGCTCTGTCGCGGACATGCTCTCACTGTGCACTCTGTCGCGGACATGCTCTCACTGTGCACTCTGTCGCGGACATGCTCTCACTGTGCACTCTGTCGCCGACATGCTCTCACTGTGCACTCTGTCACGGACATGCTCTCACTGTGCGCTCTGTCGCAGACATGCTCTCACTGTGCGCTCTGTCGCGGACATGCTCTCACTGTGCGCTCTGTCGCGGACATGCTCTCACTGTGCGCTCTGTCGCAGACATGCTCTCACTGTGCACTCTGTCGCGGACATGCTCGCACTGTGCACGCTGTCGCGGACATGCTCTCACTGTGTACGCTGTCGCGGACATGCTCTCACTGATTGCTCTGTCGCGGACATGCTCTCACTGTGCACGCTGTCGCGGACATGCTCTCACTGATCGCTCTGTCGCGGACATGCACTCACTGTGCGCTCTGTCGGGAACATGCTCTCACAGTGCGCTCTGTCGTGGACATGCTCTCACTGTGCGCTCAGTCGCGGACATGCTCTCGCTGTGCACGCTGTCGCGGACATGCTCGCGCTGTGCACGCTGCCGCGGACATGCACTCACTGTGCGCTCTGTCGGGAACATGCTCTCACTGTGCGCTCTGTCGCGGACATGCTCTCACTGTGCACTCTGTCACGGACATGCACTCCCTGTGCGCTCTGTCGGGACATGCTCTCACTGTGCGCTCTGTCGCGGACATGCTCTCACTGAGCGCTCTGTCGCGGACATGCACTCACTGTGCGCTCTGTCGGGAACATGCTCTCACTGTGCGCTCTGTCGCGGACATGCTCTCACTGTGCGCTCTGTCGGGAACATGCTCTCACTGTGCGCTCTGTCACGGACATGCACTCACTGTGCGCTCTGTCGCGGACATGCACTCACTGTGCGCTCTGTCGCGGACATGCACTCACTGTGCGCTCTGTCGCGGACATGCACTCACTGTGCGCTCTGTCGCGGACATGCACTCACTGTGCGCTCCGTCGTGGACATGCTCTCGCTGTGCGCTCTGTCGCGGACATGCTCTCACTGTGCACGCTGTCGCGGACATGCTCTCACTGTGCGCTCTGTCGCGGACATGCTCTCGCTGTGCGCTCTGTCGCGGACATGCGCTCACTGTGCGCTCTGTCGCGGACATGCTCTCGCTGTGCACTCTGTCGCGGACATGCTCTCACTGATCGCTCTGCCGCGGACATGCTCTCGCTGTGCGCTCTGTCGCGGACATGCTCTCGCTGTGCATGCTGTCGCGGACATGCTCTCGCTGTGCATGCTGTCGCGGACATGCTCTCACTGATCGCTCTGTCGCGGACATGCTCGCACTGTGCACGCTGTCGCGGACATGCTCTCACTGATCGCTCTGTCGCGGACATGCTCTCACTGTGCACGCTGTCGCGGACATGCTCTCACTGTGTACGCTGTCGCGGACATGCTCTCACTGATCGCTCTGTCGCGGACATGCTCTCACTGTGCACGCTGTCGCGGACATGCTCTCACTGTGTACGCTGTCGCGGACATGCTCTCACTGATTGCTCTGTCGCGGACATGCTCTCACTGTGCACGCTGTCGCGGACATGCTCTCACTGATCGCTCTGTCGCGGACATGCACTCACTGTGCGCTCTGTCGGGAACATGCTCTCACAGTGCGCTCTGTCGTGGACATGCTCTCA
Source organism: Mustelus asterias (assembly GCF_964213995.1). Lineage (NCBI taxonomy): Eukaryota > Metazoa > Chordata > Chondrichthyes > Carcharhiniformes > Triakidae > Mustelus > Mustelus asterias. The sequence goes on from NC_135803.1 coordinate 7,147,268, forward strand.
CTGTGCGCTCAGTCGCGGACATGCTCTCGCTGTGCACGCTGTCGCGGACATGCTCGCGCTGTGCACGCTGCCGCGGACATGCACTCACTGTGCGCTCTGTCGGGAACATGCTCTCACTGTGCGCTCTGTCGCGGACATGCTCTCACTGTGCACTCTGTCACGGACATGCACTCCCTGTGCGCTCTGTCGGGAACATGCTCTCACTGTGCGCTCTGTCGCAGACATGCTCTCACTGAGCGCTCTGTCGCGGACATGCTCTCACTGTGCGCTCTGTCGGGAACATGCTCTCACTGTGCGCTCTGTCGCGGACATGCTCTCACTGTGCGCTCTGTCGGGAACATGCTCTCACTGTGCGCTCTGTCACGGACATGCTCTCACTGTGCGCTCTGTCGCGGACATGCTCTCACTGTGCGCTCTGTCGGGAACATGCTCTCCCTGTGCGCTCTGTCGCGGACATGCTCTCACTGTGCGCTCTGTCGGGAACATGCTCTCACTGTGCGCTCTGTCGCGGACATGCTCTCACTGTGCGCTCTGTCGGGAACATGCTCTCCCTGTGCGCTCTGTCGCGGACATGCTCTCACTGTGCGCTCTGTCGCGGACATGCTCTCACTGAGCGCTCTGTCGCGGACATGCACTCACTGTGCGCTCTGTCGGGAACATGCTCTCACTGTGCGCTCTGTCGCGGACATGCTCTCACTGTGCGCTCTGTCGGGAACATGCTCTCACTGTGCGCTCTGTCACGGACATGCACTCACTGTGCGCTCTGTCGGGAACATGCACTCACTGTGCGCTCTGTCGCGGTCATGCACTCACCGTGCGCTCTGTCGGGAACATGCTCTCACTGTGCGCTCTGTCGTGGACATGCTGTCACTGTGTACACTGTCGCAGACATGCTCGCGCTGTGCGCTCTGTCGCGGACATGCTCGCGCTGTGCGCTCTGTCGCGGACATGCTCTCACTGTGCGCTCTGTCGTGGACATGCTCTCGCTGAGCACTCTGTCGTGGACATGCTGTCACTGTGCGCTCTGTCGCGGACATGCGCTCGCTGAGCACTCTGTCGCGGACATGCTCTCACTGTGCGCTCTGTCGCGGACATGCTCTTGCTGTGCACTCTGTCGTGGACATGCTCTCACTGTGTACTCTGTCGCGGACGTGCTCTCACTGTGCACTCTGTCGTGGTCATGCTCACGCTGTGTACACTGTCGCGGACATGCTCGCGCTGTGTACACTGTCACGGACATGCTCTCACTGTGCGCTCTGTCGCGGACATGCTCACACTGTGCGCTCTGTCGCGGACATGCTCTCACTGTGCGCTCTGTCACGGACATGCTCTCACTGTGCACTCTGTCACGGACATGCTCTCACTGTGCACTATGTCACGGACATGCTCTCACTGTGCGCTCTGTCACGGACATGCTCTCACTGTGCGCTCTGTCGCGGACATGCACTCACTGTGCGCTCTGTCGGGAACATGCTCTCACTGTGTGCTCTGTCGCGGACATGCTCTCACTGTGCACTCTGTCACGGACATGCACTCACTGTGCGCTCTGTCGGGAACATGCACTCACTGTGCGCTCTGTCGGGAACATGCTCTCACTGTGCGCTCTGTCACGGACTTGCACTCACTGTGCGCTCTGTCGGGAACATGCACTCACTGTGCGCTCTGTCGCGGACATGCACTCACTGTGCGCTCTGTCGGGAACATGCTCTCACAGTGCGCTCTGTCACGGACATGCTCTCACTGTGCACTCTGTCGCAGACATGCTCTCAGTGTGCGCTCTGTCGCGGACATGCTCTCACTGTGCGCTCTGTCACGGACTTGCACTCACTGTGTGCTCTGTCGGGGACATGCACTCACTGTGCGCTCTGTCGCGGACATGCGCTCACTGTGCGCACTGTCGCGGACATGCTCTCAGTGTGCGCTCTGTCGCGGACATGCACTCACTGCGCGCTCTGTCGCAGACATGCTCTCGCTGTGCACTCTGTCGTGGACATGCTCTCACTGTGCGCTCTGTCGCGGACATCCTCTCACTGTTCGCTCTGTCGCGGACATGGTCTCACTGTGCACTCTGTCGCCGACCTGCTCGCGCCGTGTACTCTGTCACGGTCATGCACTCACTGTGCGCTCTGTCGCGGACATGCTCTCGCTGTGCACTCTGTCGCGGACATGCTCTCACTGTGCGCTCTGTCACGGACATGCACTCACTGTGCGCTCTGTCGGGAACATGCACTCACTGTGCGCTCTGTCGCGGACATGCACTCACTGTGCGCTCTGTCGGGAACATGCTCTCACTGTGCGCTCTGTCACGGACATGCTCTCACTGTGCACTCTGTCGCAGACATGCTCTCAGTGTGCGCTCTGTCGCGGACATGCTCTCACTGTGCACTCTGTCGCGGACAGGCTCTCGCTGTACACTCTGTCGCAGACATGCTCTCGCTGTGCACCCTGTCGCGGACATGCTCGCGCTGTGCGCTCTGTCGCGGACATGCTCGCGCTGTGCGCTCTGTCGCGGACATGCTCTCGCTGAGCACTCTGTCGTGGACATGCTGTCACTGTGTATACTGTCGCAGACATGCTCGCGCTGTGCGCTCTGTCGCAGACATGCTCGCGCTGTGCGCTCTGTCGCGGACATGCTCTCACTGTGCGCTCTGTCGCGGACATGCTCTCGCTGAGCACTCTGTCGTGGACATGCTGTCACTGTGCGCTTGGTCGCGGACATGCTCTCGCTGAGCACTCTGTCGCGGACATGCTCTCACTGTGCGCTCTGTCGCGGACATGCTCTTGCTGTGTACACTGTCGCGGACATGCTCGCGCTGTGTACACTGTCGCGGACATGCTCTCACTGTGCGCTCTGTCGCGGACATGCTCTCACTGTGCGCTCTGTCGCGGACATGCTCTCACTGTGCGCTCTGTCACGGACATGCTCTCACTGTGCACTCTGTCACGGACATGCTCTCACTGTGCACTATGTCACGGACATGCTCTCACTGTGCGCTCTGTCACGGACATGCTCTCACTGTGCGCTCTGTCGCGGACATGCACTCACTGTGCGCTCTGTCGGGAACATGCTCTCACTGTGCGCTCTGTCGCGGACATGCTCTCACTGTGCACTCTGTCACGGACATGCACTCACTGTGCGCTCTGTCGGGAACATGCACTCACTGTGCGCTCTGTCGCGGACATGCACTCACTGTGCGCTCTGTCGCGGACATGCACTCACTGTGCGCTCTGTCGCGGACATGCACTCACTGTGCGCTCTGTCGCGGACATGCACTCACTGTGCGCTCTGTCGTGGACAAGCTCTCGCTGTGCACTCTGTCGCGGACATGCTCTCACTGTGCACGCTGTCGCGGACATGCTCTCACTGTGCGCTCTGTCGCGGACATGCTCTCGCTGTGCGCTCTGTCGCGGACATGCTCTCACTGTGCGCTCTGTCGCGGACATGCTCTCGCTGTGCACTCTGTCGCGGACATGCTCTCACTGATCGCTCTGCCGCGGACATGCTCTCGCTGTGCGCTCTGTCGCGGACATGCTCTCGCTGTGCATGCTGTCGCGGACATGCTCTCACTGATCGCTCTGTCGCGGACATGCTCGCACTGTGCACGCTGTCGCGGACATGCTCTCACTGATCGCTCTGTCGCGGACATGCTCTCACTGTGCACGCTGTCGCGGACATGCTCTCACTGTGTACGCTGTCGCGGACATGCTCTCACTGATCGCTCTGTCGCGGACATGCTCTCACTGTGCACGCTGTCGCGGACATGCTCTCACTGTGTACGCTGTCGCGGACATGCTCTCACTGATTGCTCTGTCGCGGACATGCTCTCACTGTGCACGCTGTCGCGGACATGCTCTCACTGATCGCTCTGTCGCGGACATGCACTCACTGTGCGCTCTGTCGGGAACATGCTCTCACAGTGCGCTCTGTCGTGGACATGCTCTCACTGTGCGCTCAGTCGCGGACATGCTCTCGCTGTGCACGCTGTCGCGGACATGCTCGCGCTGTGCACGCTGCCGCGGACATGCACTCACTGTGCGCTCTGTCGGGAACATGCTCTCACTGTGCGCTCTGTCGCGGACATGCTCTCACTGTGCACTCTGTCACGGACATGCACTCCCTGTGCGCTCTGTCGGGAACATGCTCTCACAGTGCGCTCTGTCGCGGACATGCTCTCACTGAGCGCTCTGTCGCGGACATGCTCTCACTGTGCGCTCTGTCGGGAACATGCTCTCACTGTGCGCTCTGTCGCGGACATGCTCTCACTGTGCGCTCTGTCGGGAACATGCTCTCACTGTGCGCTCTGTCACGGACATGCTCTCACTGTGCGCTCTGTCGCGGACATGCTCTCACTGTGCGCTCTGTCGGGAACATGCTCTCCCTGTGCGCTCTGTCGCGGACATGCTCTCACTGTGCGCTCTGTCGGGAACATGCTCTCACTGTGCGCTCTGTCGCGGACATGCTCTCACTGTGCGCTCTGTCGGGAACATGCTCTCCCTGTGCGCTCTGTCGCGGACATGCTCTCACTGTGCGCTCTGTCGCGGACATGCTCTCACTGAGCGCTCTGTCGCGGACATGCACTCACTGTGCGCTCTGTCGGGAACATGCTCTCACTGTGCGCTCTGTCGCGGACATGCTCTCACTGTGCGCTCTGTCGGGAACATGCTCTCACTGTGCGCTCTGTCACGGACATGCACTCACTGTGCGCTCTGTCGGGAACATGCACTCACTGTGCGCTCTGTCGCGGTCATGCACTCACCGTGCGCTCTGTCGGGAACATGCTCTCACTGTGCGCTCTGTCGTGGACATGCTGTCACTGTGTACACTGTCGCAGACATGCTCGCGCTGTGCGCTCTGTCGCGGACATGCTCGCGCTGTGCGCTCTGTCGCGGACATGCTCTCACTGTGCGCTCTGTCGTGGACATGCTCTCGCTGAGCACTCTGTCGTGGACATGCTCTCGCTGAGCGCTCTGTCGCGGACATGCTCTCGCTGAGCACTCTGTCGCGGACATGCTCTCACTGTGCGCTCTGTCGCGGACATGCTCTTGCTGTGCACTCTGTCGTGGACATGCTCTCACTGTGTACTCTGTCGCGGACGTGCTCTCACTGTGCACTCTGTCGTGGTCATGCTCGCGCTGTGTACACTGTCGCGGACATGCTCGCGCTGTGTACACTGTCACGGACATGCTCTCACTGTGCGCTCTGTCGCGGACATGCTCTCACTGTGCGCTCTGTCGCGGACATGCTCTCACTGTGCGCTCTGTCGCGGACATGCTCTCACTGTGCACTCTGTCACGGACATGCTCTCACTGTGCACTATGTCACGGACATGCTCTCACTGTGCGCTCTGTCACGGACATGCTCTCACTGTGCGCTCTGTCGCGGACATGCACTCACTGTGCGCTCTGTCGGGAACATGCTCTCACTGTGTGCTCTGTCGCGGACATGCTCTCACTGTGCACTCTGTCACGGACATGCACTCACTGTGCGCTCTGTCGGGAACATGCACTCACTGTGCGCTCTGTCGGGAACATGCTCTCACTGTGCGCTCTGTCACGGACTTGCACTCACTGTGCGCTCTGTCGGGAACATGCACTCACTGTGCGCTCTGTCGCGGACATGCACTCACTGTGCGCTCTGTCGGGAACATGCTCTCACTGTGCGCTCTGTCACGGACATGCTCTCACTGTGCACTCTGTCGCAGACATGCTCTCAGTGTGCGCTCTGTCGCGGACATGCTCTCACTGTGCGCTCTGTCACGGACTTGCACTCACTGTGCGCTCTGTCGGGGACATGCACTCACTGTGCGCTCTGTCGCGGACATGCACTCACTGTGCGCACTGTCGCGGACATGCTCTCAGTGTGCGCTCTGTCGCGGACATGCACTCACTGCGCGCTCTGTCGCAGACATGCTCTCGCTGTGCACTCTGTCGTGGACATGCTCTCACTGTGCGCTCTGTCGCGGACATCCTCTCACTGTTCGCTCTGTCGCGGACATGGTCTCACTGTGCACTCTGTCGCCGACATGCTCGCGCCGTGTACTCTGTCACGGTCATGCACTCACTGTGCGCTCTGTCGCGGACATGCTCTCGCTGTGCACTCTGTCGCGGACATGCTCTCACTGTGCACTCTGTCGCGGACATGCTCTCACTGTGCACTCTGTCACGGACATGCACTCCCTGTGCGCTCTGTCGGGAACATGCTCTCACTGTGCGCTCTGTCGCAGACATGCTCTCACTGAGCGCTCTGTCGCGGACATGCTCTCACTGTGCGCTCTGTCGGGAACATGCTCTCACTGTGCGCTCTGTCGCGGACATGCTCTCACTGTGCGCTCTGTCGGGAACATGCTCTCACTGTGCGCTCTGTCACGGACATGCTCTCACTGTGCGCTCTGTCGCGGACATGCTCTCACTGTGCGCTCTGTCGGGAACATGCTCTCCCTGTGCGCTCTGTCGCGGACATGCTCTCACTGTGCGCTCTGTCGGGAACATGCTCTCACTGTGCGCTCTGTCGCGGACATGCTCTCACTGTGCGCTCTGTCGGGAACATGCTCTCCCTGTGCGCTCTGTCGCGGACATGCTCTCACTGTGCGCTCTGTCGCGGACATGCTCTCACTGAGCGCTCTGTCGCGGACATGCACTCACTGTGCGCTCTGTCGGGAACATGCTCTCACTGTGCGCTCTGTCGCGGACATGCTCTCACTGTGCGCTCTGTCGGGAACATGCTCTCACTGTGCGCTCTGTCACGGACATGCACTCACTGTGCGCTCTGTCGGGAACATGCACTCACTGTGCGCTCTGTCGCGGTCATGCACTCACCGTGCGCTCTGTCGGGAACATGCTCTCACTGTGCGCTCTGTCGTGGACATGCTGTCACTGTGTACACTGTCGCAGACATGCTCGCGCTGTGCGCTCTGTCGCGGACATGCTCGCGCTGTGCGCTCTGTCGCGGACATGCTCTCACTGTGCGCTCTGTCGTGGACATGCTCTCGCTGAGCACTCTGTCGCGGACATGCTCTCACTGTGCGCTCTGTCGCGGACATGCTCTTGCTGTGCACTCTGTCGTGGACATGCTCTCACTGTGTACTCTGTCGCGGACGTGCTCTCACTGTGCACTCTGTCGTGGTCATGCTCACGCTGTGTACACTGTCGCGGACATGCTCGCGCTGTGTACACTGTCACGGACATGCTCTCACTGTGCGCTCTGTCGCGGACATGCTCTCACTGTGCGCTCTGTCGCGGACATGCTCTCACTGTGCGCTCTGTCACGGACATGCTCTCACTGTGCACTCTGTCACGGACATGCTCTCACTGTGCACTATGTCACGGACATGCTCTCACTGTGCGCTCTGTCACGGACATGCTCTCACTGTGCGCTCTGTCGCGGACATGCACTCACTGTGCGCTCTGTCGGGAACATGCTCTCACTGTGTGCTCTGTCGCGGACATGCTCTCACTGTGCACTCTGTCACGGACATGCACTCACTGTGCGCTCTGTCGGGAACATGCACTCACTGTGCGCTCTGTCGGGAACATGCTCTCACTGTGCGCTCTGTCACGGACTTGCACTCACTGTGCGCTCTGTCGGGAACATGCACTCACTGTGCGCTCTGTCGCGGACATGCACTCACTGTGCGCTCTGTCGGGAACATGCTCTCACTGTGCGCTCTGTCACGGACATGCTCTCACTGTGCACTCTGTCGCAGACATGCTCTCAGTGTGCGCTCTGTCGCGGACATGCACTCACTGCGCGCTCTGTCGCAGACATGCTCTCGCTGTGCACTCTGTCGTGGACATGCTCTCACTGTGCGCTCTGTCGCGGACATCCTCTCACTGTTCGCTCTGTCGCGGACATGGTCTCACTGTGCACTCTGTCGCCGACATGCTCGCGCCGTGTACTCTGTCACGGTCATGCACTCACTGTGCGCTCTGTCGCGGACATGCTCTCGCTGTGCACTCTGTCGCGGACATGCTCTCACTGTGCGCTCTGTCACGGACATGCACTCACTGTGCGCTCTGTCGGGAACATGCACTCACTGTGCGCTCTGTCGCGGACATGCACTCACTGTGCGCTCTGTCGGGAACATGCTCTCACTGTGCGCTCTGTCACGGACATGCTCTCACTGTGCACTCTGTCGCAGACATGCTCTCAGTGTGCGCTCTGTCGCGGACATGCTCTCACTGTGCACTCTGTCGCGGACAGGCTCTCGCTGTACACTCTGTCGCAGACATGCTCTCGCTGTGCACCCTGTCGCGGACATGCTCGCGCTGTGCGCTCTGTCGCGGACATGCTCGCGCTGTGCGCTCTGTCGCGGACATGCTCTCGCTGAGCACTCTGTCGTGGACATGCTGTCACTGTGTACACTGTCGCAGACATGCTCGCGCTGTGCGCTCTGTCGCGGACATGCTCGCGCTGTGCGCTCTGTCGCGGACATGCTCTCACTGTGCGCTCTGTCGCGGACATGCTCTCGCTGAGCACTCTGTCGTGGACATGCTGTCACTGTGCGCTTGGTCGCGGACATGCTCTCGCTGAGCACTCTGTCGCGGACATGCTCTCACTGTGCGCTCTGTCGCGGACATGCTCTTGCTGTGTACACTGTCGCGGACATGCTCGCGCTGTGTACACTGTCGCGGACATGCTCTCACTGTGCGCTCTGTCGCGGACATGCTCTCACTGTGCGCTCTGTCGCGGACATGCTCTCACTGTGCGCTCTGTCACGGACATGCTCTCACTGTGCACTCTGTCACGGACATGCTCTCACTGTGCACTATGTCACGGACATGCTCTCACTGTGCGCTCTGTCACGGACATGCTCTCACTGTGCGCTCTGTCGCGGACATGCACTCACTGTGCGCTCTGTCGGGAACATGCTCTCACTGTGCGCTCTGTCGCGGACATGCTCTCACTGTGCACTCTGTCACGGACATGCACTCACTGTGCGCTCTGTCGGGAACATGCACTCACTGTGCGCTCTGTCGCGGACATGCACTCACTGTGCGCTCTGTCGCGGACATGCACTCACTGTGCGCTCTGTCGCGGACATGCACTCACTGTGCGCTCTGTCGCGGACATGCTCTCGCTGTGCGCTCTGTCGCGGACATGCTCTCACTGTGCGCTCTGTCGCGGACATGCTCTCGCTGTGCGCTCTGTCGCGGACATGCTCTCGCTGTGCACTCTGTCGCGGACATGCTCTCACTGATCGCTCTGCCGCGGACATGCTCTCGCTGTGCGCTCTGTCGCGGACATGCTCTCGCTGTGCATGCTGTCGCGGACATGCTCTCACTGATCGCTCTGTCGCGGACATGCTCGCACTGTGCACGCTGTCGCGGACATGCTCTCACTGATCGCTCTGTCGCGGACATGCTCTCACTGTGCACGCTGTCGCGGACATGCTCTCACTGTGTACGCTGTCGCGGACATGCTCTCACTGATCGCTCTGTCGCGGACATGCTCTCACTGTGCACGCTGTCGCGGACATGCTCTCACTGTGTACGCTGTCGCGGACATGCTCTCACTGATTGCTCTGTCGCGGACATGCTCTCACTGTGCACGCTGTCGCGGACATGCTCTCACTGATCGCTCTGTCGCGGACATGCACTCACTGTGCGCTCTGTCGGGAACATGCTCTCACAGTGCGCTCTGTCGTGGACATGCTCTCACTGTGCGCTCAGTCGCGGACATGCTCTCGCTGTGCACGCTGTCGCGGACATGCTCGCGCTGTGCACGCTGCCGCGGACATGCACTCACTGTGCGCTCTGTCGGGAACATGCTCTCACTGTGCGCTCTGTCGCGGACATGCTCTCACTGTGCACTCTGTCACGGACATGCACTCCCTGTGCGCTCTGTCGGGAACATGCTCTCACTGTGCGCTCTGTCGCGGACATGCTCTCACTGAGCGCTCTGTCGCGGACATGCTCTCACTGTGCGCTCTGTCGGGAACATGCTCTCACTGTGCGCTCTGTAGCGGACATGCTCTCACTGTGCGCTCTGTCGGGAACATGCTCTCACTGTGCGCTCTGTCACGGACATGCTCTCACTGTGCGCTCTGTCGCGGACATGCTCTCACTGTGCGCTCTGTCGGGAACATGCTCTCCCTGTGCGCTCTGTCGCGGACATGCTCTCACTGTGCGCTCTGTCGGGAACATGCTCTCACTGTGCGCTCTGTCGCGGACATGCTCTCACTGTGCGCTCTGTCGGGAACATGCTCTCCCTGTGCGCTCTGTCGCGGACATGCTCTCACTGTGCGCTCTGTCGCGGACATGCTCTCACTGAGCGCTCTGTCGCGGACATGCACTCACTGTGCGCTCTGTCGGGAACATGCTCTCACTGTGCGCTCTGTCGCGGACATGCTCTCACTGTGCGCTCTGTCGGGAACATGCTCTCACTGTGCGCTCTGTCACGGACATGCACTCACTGTGCGCTCTGTCGGGAACATGCACTCACTGTGCGCTCTGTCGCGGTCATGCACTCACCGTGCGCTCTGTCGGGAACATGCTCTCACTGTGCGCTCTGTCGTGGACATGCTGTCACTGTGTACACTGTCGCAGACATGCTCGCGCTGTGCGCTCTGTCGCGGACATGCTCGCGCTGTGCGCTCTGTCGCGGACATGCTCTCACTGTGCGCTCTGTCGTGGACATGCTCTCGCTGAGCACTCTGTCGTGGACATGCTCTCGCTGAGCGCTCTGTCGCGGACATGCTCTCGCTGAGCACTCTGTCGCGGACATGCTCTCACTGTGCGCTCTGTCGCGGACATGCTCTTGCTGTGCACTCTGTCACGGACATGCTCTCACTGTGCACTATGTCACGGACATGCTCTCACTGTGCGCTCTGTCACGGACATGCTCTCACTGTGCGCTCTGTCGCGGACATGCACTCACTGTGCGCTCTGTCGGGAACATGCTCTCACTGTGTGCTCTGTCGCGGACATGCTCTCACTGTGCACTCTGTCACGGACATGCACTCACTGTGCGCTCTGTCGGGAACATGCACTCACTGTGCGCTCTGTCGGGAACATGCTCTCACTGTGCGCTCTGTCACGGACTTGCACTCACTGTGCGCTCTGTCGGGAACATGCACTCACTGTGCGCTCTGTCGCGGACATGCACTCACTGTGCGCTCTGTCGGGAACATGCTCTCACTGTGCGCTCTGTCACGGACATGCTCTCACTGTGCACTCTGTCGCAGACATGCTCTCAGTGTGCGCTCTGTCGCGGACATGCTCTCACTGTGCGCTCTGTCACGGACTTGCACTCACTGTGCGCTCTGTCGGGGACATGCACTCACTGTGCGCTCTGTCGCGGACATGCACTCACTGTGCGCACTGTCGCGGACATGCTTTCAGTGTGCGCTCTGTCGCGGACATGCACTCACTGCGCGCTCTGTCGCAGACATGCTCTCGCTGTGCACTCTGTCGTGGACATGCTCTCACTGTGCGCTCTGTCGCGGACATCCTCTCACTGTTCGCTCTGTCGCGGACATGGTCTCACTGTGCACTCTGTCGCCGACATGCTCGCGCCGTGTACTCTGTCACGGTCATGCACTCACTGTGCGCTCTGTCGCGGACATGCTCTCGCTGTGCACTCTGTCGCGGACATGCTCTCACTGTGCGCTCTGTCACGGACATGCACTCACTGTGCGCTCTGTCGGGAACATGCACTCACTGTGCGCTCTGTCGCGGACATGCACTCACTGTGCGCTCTGTCGGGAACATGCTCTCACTGTGCGCTCTGTCACGGACATGCTCTCACTGTGCACTCTGTCGCAGACATGCTCTCAGTGTGCGCTCTGTCGCGGACATGCTCTCACTGTGCACTCTGTCGCGGACAGGCTCTCGCTGTACACTCTGTCGCAGACATGCTCTCGCTGTGCACCCTGTCGCGGACATGCTCGCGCTGTGCGCTCTGTCGCGGACATGCTCGCGCTGTGCGCTCTGTCGCGGACATGCTCTCGCTGAGCACTCTGTCGTGGACATGCTGTCACTGTGTACACTGTCGCAGACATGCTCGCGCTGTGCGCTCTGTCGCGGACATGCTCGCGCTGTGCGCTCTGTCGCGGACATGCTCTCACTGTGCGCTCTGTCGCGGACATGCTCTCGCTGAGCACTCTGTCGTGGACATGCTGTCACTGTGCGCTTGGTCGCGGACATGCTCTCGCTGAGCACTCTGTCGCGGACATGCTCTCACTGTGCGCTCTGTCGCGGACATGCTCTTGCTGTGTACACTGTCGCGGACATGCTCGCGCTGTGTACACTGTCGCGGACATGCTCTCACTGTGCGCTCTGTCGCGGACATGCTCTCACTGTGCGCTCTGTCGCGGACATGCTCTCACTGTGCGCTCTGTCACGGACATGCGCTCACTGTGCACTCTGTCACGGACATGCTCTCACTGTGCACTATGTCACGGACATGCTCTCACTGTGCGCTCTGTCACGGACATGCTCTCACTGTGCGCTCTGTCGCGGACATGCACTCACTGTGCGCTCTGTCGGGAACATGCTCTCACTGTGCGCTCTGTCGCGGACATGCTCTCACTGTGCACTCTGTCACGGACATGCACTCACTGTGCGCTCTGTCGGGAACATGCACTCACTGTGCGCTCTGTCGCGGACATGCACTCACTGTGCGCTCTGTCGCGGACATGCACTCACTGTGCGCTCTGTCGCGGACATGCACTCACTGTGCGCTCTGTCGCGGACATGCACTCACTGTGCGCTCTGTCGTGGACATGCTCTCGCTGTGCACTCTGTCGCGGACATGCTCTCACTGTGCACGCTGTCGCGGACATGCTCTCACTGTGCGCTCTGTCGCGGACATGCTCTCGCTGTGCGCTCTGTCGCGGACATGCTCTCACTGTGCGCTCTGTCGCGGACATGCTCTCGCTGTGCACTCTGTCGCGGACATGCTCTCACTGATCGCTCTGCCGCGGACATGCTCTCGCTGTGCGCTCTGTCGCGGACATGCTCTCGCTGTGCATGCTGTCGCGGACATGCTCTCACTGATCGCTCTGTCGCGGACATGCTCGCACTGTGCACGCTGTCGCGGACATGCTCTCACTGATCGCTCTGTCGCGGACATGCTCTCACTGTGCACGCTGTCGCGGACATGCTCTCACTGTGTACGCTGTCGCGGACATGCTCTCACTGATCGCTCTGTCGCGGACATGCTCTCACTGTGCACGCTGTCGCGGACATGCTCTCACTGTGTACGCTGTCGCGGACATGCTCTCACTGATTGCTCTGTCGCGGACATGCTCTCACTGTGCACGCTGTCGCGGACATGCTCTCACTGATCGCTCTGTCGCGGACATGCACTCACTGTGCGCTCTGTCGGGAACATGCTCTCACAGTGCGCTCTGTCGTGGACATGCTCTCACTGTGCGCTCAGTCGCGGACATGCTCTCGCTGTGCACGCTGTCGCGGACATGCTCGCGCTGTGCACGCTGCCGCGGACATGCACTCACTGTGCGCTCTGTCGGGAACATGCTCTCACTGTGCGCTCTGTCGCGGACATGCTCTCACTGTGCACTCTGTCACGGACATGCACTCCCTGTGCGCTCTGTCGGGAACATGCTCTCACTGTGCGCTCTGTCGCGGACATGCTCTCACTGAGCGCTCTGTCGCGGACATGCTCTCACTGTGCGCTCTGTCGGGAACATGCTCTCACTGTGCGCTCTGTAGCGGACATGCTCTCACTGTGCGCTCTGTCGGGAACATGCTCTCACTGTGCGCTCTGTCACGGACATGCTCTCACTGTGCGCTCTGTCGCGGACATGCTCTCACTGTGCGCTCTGTCGGGAACATGCTCTCCCTGTGCGCTCTGTCGCGGACATGCTCTCACTGTGCGCTCTGTCGGGAACATGCTCTCACTGTGCGCTCTGTCGCGGACATGCTCTCACTGTGCGCTCTGTCGGGAACATGCTCTCCCTGTGCGCTCTGTCGCGGACATGCTCTCACTGTGCGCTCTGTCGCGGACATGCTCTCACTGAGCGCTCTGTCGCGGACATGCACTCACTGTGCGCTCTGTCGGGAACATGCTCTCACTGTGCGCTCTGTCGCGGACATGCTCTCACTGTGCGCTCTGTCGGGAACATGCTCTCACTGTGCGCTCTGTCACGGACATGCACTCACTGTGCGCTCTGTCGGGAACATGCACTCACTGTGCGCTCTGTCGCGGTCATGCACTCACCGTGCGCTCTGTCGGGAACATGCTCTCACTGTGCGCTCTGTCGTGGACATGCTGTCACTGTGTACACTGTCGCAGACATGCTCGCGCTGTGCGCTCTGTCGCGGACATGCTCGCGCTGTGCGCTCTGTCGCGGACATGCTCTCACTGTGCGCTCTGTCGTGGACATGCTCTCGCTGAGCACTCTGTCGTGGACATGCTCTCGCTGAGCGCTCTGTCGCGGACATGCTCTCGCTGAGCACTCTGTCGCGGACATGCTCTCACTGTGCGCTCTGTCGCGGACATGCTCTTGCTGTGCACTCTGTCGTGGACATGCTCTCACTGTGTACTCTGTCGCGGACGTGCTCTCACTGTGCACTCTGTCGTGGTCATGCTCGCGCTGTGTACACTGTCGCGGACATGCTCGCGCTGTGTACACTGTCACGGACATGCTCTCACTGTGCGCTCTGTCGCGGACATGCTCTCACTGTGCGCTCTGTCGCGGACATGCTCTCACTGTGCGCTCTGTCACGGACATGCTCTCACTGTGCACTCTGTCACGGACATGCTCTCACTGTGCACTATGTCACGGACATGCTCTCACTGTGCGCTCTGTCACGGACATGCTCTCACTGTGCGCTCTGTCGCGGACATGCACTCACTGTGCGCTCTGTCGGGAACATGCTCTCACTGTGTGCTCTGTCGCGGACATGCTCTCACTGTGCACTCTGTCACGGACATGCACTCACTGTGCGCTCTGTCGGGAACATGCACTCACTGTGCGCTCTGTCGGGAACATGCTCTCACTGTGCGCTCTGTCACGGACTTGCACTCACTGTGCGCTCTGTCGGGAACATGCACTCACTGTGCGCTCTGTCGCGGACATGCACTCACTGTGCGCTCTGTCGGGAACATGCTCTCACTGTGCGCTCTGTCACGGACATGCTCTCACTGTGCACTCTGTCGCAGACATGCTCTCAGTGTGCGCTCTGTCGCGGACATGCTCTCACTGTGCGCTCTGTCACGGACTTGCACTCACTGTGCGCTCTGTCGGGGACATGCACTCACTGTGCGCTCTGTCGCGGACATGCACTCACTGTGCGCACTGTCGCGGACATGCTCTCAGTGTGCGCTCTGTCGCGGACATGCACTCACTGCGCGCTCTGTCGCAGACATGCTCTCGCTGTGCACTCTGTCGTGGACATGCTCTCACTGTGCGCTCTGTCGCGGACATCCTCTCACTGTTCGCTCTGTCGCGGACATGGTCTCACTGTGCACTCTGTCGCCGACATGCTCGCGCCGTGTACTCTGTCACGGTCATGCACTCACTGTGCGCTCTGTCGCGGACATGCTCTCGCTGTGCACTCTGTCGCGGACATGCTCTCACTGTGCGCTCTGTCACGGACATGCACTCACTGTGCGCTCTGTCGGGAACATGCTCTCACTGTGCGCTCTGTCACGGACATGCTCCCACTGTGCACTCTGTCGCAGACATGCTCTCAGTGTGCGCTCTGTCGCGGACATGCTCTCACTGTGCACTCTGTCGCGGACAGGCTCTCGCTGTACACTCTGTCGCAGACATGCTCTCGCTGTGCGCTCTGTCGCGGACATGCTCGCGCTGTGCGCTCTGTCGCGGACATGCTCGCGCTGTGCGCTCTGTCGCGGACATGCTCTCGCTGAGCACTCTGTCGTGGACATGCTGTCACTGTGCGCTTGGTCGCGGACATGCTCTCGCTGAGCACTCTGTCGCGGACATGCTCTCAGTGTGCGCTCTGTCGCGGACATGCTCTCACTGTGCACTCTGTCGCGGACAGGCTCTCGCTGTACACTCTGTCGCAGACATGCTCGCGCTGTGCGCTCTGTCGCGGACATGCTCGCGCTGTGCGCTCTGTCGCGGACATGCTCTCACTGTGCGCTCTGTCGCGGACATGCTCTCGCTGAGCACTCTGTCGTGGACATGCTGTCACTGTGCGCTTGGTCGCGGACATGCTCTCGCTGAGCACTCTGTCGCGGACATGCTCTCACTGTGCGCTCTGTCGCGGACATGCTCTTGCTGTGCACTCTGTCGTGGACATGCTCTCACTGTGTACTCTGTCGCGGACGTGCTCTCACTGTGCACTCTGTCGTGGTTATGCTCGCGCTGTGTACACTGTCGCGGACATGCTCGCGCTGTGTACACTGTCGCGGACATGCTCTCACTGTGCGCTCTGTCGCGGACATGCTCTCACTGTGCGCTCTGTCGCGGACATGCTCTCACTGTGCGCTCTGTCACGGACATGCTCTCACTGTGCACTCTGTCACGGACATGCTCTCACTGTGCACTATGTCACGGACATGCTCTCACTGTGCGCTCTGTCACGGACATGCTCTCACTGTGCGCTCTGTCGCGGACATGCACTCACTGTGCGCTCTGTCGGGAACATGCTCTCACTGTGCGCTCTGTCGCGGACATGCTCTCACTGTGCACTCTGTCACGGACATGCACTCACTGTGCGCTCTGTCGGGAACATGCACTCACTGTGCGCTCTGTCGCAGACATGCTCACGCCGTGTACTCTTTCACGGTCATGCACTCACTGTGCGCTCTGTCGCGGACATGCTCTCGCTGTGCACTCTGTCGCGGACATGCTCTCGCTGTGCATGCTGTCGCGGACATGCTCTCACTGATCGCTCTGTCGCGGACATGCTCGCACTGTGCACGCTGTCGCGGACATGCTCTCACTGATCGCTCTGTCGCGGACATGCTCTCACTGTGCACGCTGTCGCGGACATGCTCTCACTGTGTACGCTGTCGCGGACATGCTCTCACTGATCGCTCTGTCGCGGACATGCTCTCACTGTGCACGCTGTCGCGGACATGCTCTCACTGTGTACGCTGTCGCGGACATGCTCTCACTGATTGCTCTGTCGCGGACATGCTCTCACTGTGCACGCTGTCGCGGACATGCTCTCACTGATCGCTCTGTCGCGGACATGCACTCACTGTGCGCTCTGTCGGGAACATGCTCTCACAGTGCGCTCTGTCGTGGACATGCTCTCACTGTGCGCTCAGTCGCGGACATGCTCTCGCTGTGCACGCTGTCGCGGACATGCTCGCGCTGTGCACGCTGCCGCGGACATGCACTCACTGTGCGCTCTGTCGGGAACATGCTCTCACTGTGCGCTCTGTCGCGGACATGCTCTCACTGTGCACTCTGTCACGGACATGCACTCCCTGTGCGCTCTGTCGGGAACATGCTCTCACTGTGCGCTCTGTCGCGGACATGCTCTCACTGAGCGCTCTGTCGCGGACATGCTCTCACTGTGCGCTCTGTCGGGAACATGCTCTCACTGTGCGCTCTGTAGCGGACATGCTCTTACTGTGCGCTCTGTCGGGAACATGCTCTCACTGTGCGCTCTGTCACGGACATGCTCTCACTGTGCGCTCTGTCGCGGACATGCTCTCACTGTGCGCTCTGTCGGGAACATGCTCTCCCTGTGCGCTCTGTCGCGGACATGCTCTCACTGTGCGCTCTGTCGGGAACATGCTCTCACTGTGCGCTCTGTCGCGGACATGCTCTCACTGTGCGCTCTGTCGGGAACATGCTCTCCCTGTGCGCTCTGTCGCGGACATGCTCTCACTGTGCGCTCTGTCGCGGACATGCTCTCACTGAGCGCTCTGTCGCGGACATGCACTCACTGTGCGCTCTGTCGGGAACATGCTCTCACTGTGCGCTCTGTCGCGGACATGCTCTCACTGTGCGCTCTGTCGGGAACATGCTCTCACTGTGCGCTCTGTCACGGACATGCACTCACTGTGCGCTCTGTCGGGAACATGCACTCACTGTGCGCTCTGTCGCGGTCATGCACTCACCGTGCGCTCTGTCGGGAACATGCTCTCACTGTGCGCTCTGTCGTGGACATGCTGTCACTGTGTACACTGTCGCAGACATGCTCGCGCTGTGCGCTCTGTCGCGGACATGCTCGCGCTGTGCGCTCTGTCGCGGACATGCTCTCACTGTGCGCTCTGTCGTGGACATGCTCTCGCTGAGCACTCTGTCGTGGACATGCTCTCGCTGAGCGCTCTGTCGCGGACATGCTCTCGCTGAGCACTCTGTCGCGGACATGCTCTCACTGTGCGCTCTGTCGCGGACATGCTCTTGCTGTGCACTCTGTCGTGGACATGCTCTCACTGTGTACTCTGTCGCGGACGTGCTCTCACTGTGCGCTCTGTCGTGGTCATGCTCGCGCTGTGTACACTGTCGCGGACATGCTCGCGCTGTGTACACTGTCACGGACATGCTCTCACTGTGCGCTCTGTCGCGGACATGCTCTCACTGTGCGCTCTGTCGCGGACATGCTCTCACTGTGCGCTCTGTCACGGACATGCTCTCACTGTGCACTCTGTCACGGACATGCTCTCACTGTGCACTATGTCACGGACATGCTCTCACTGTGCGCTCTGTCACGGACATGCTCTCACTGTGCGCTCTGTCGCGGACATGCACTCACTGTGCGCTCTGTCGGGAACATGCTCTCACTGTGTGCTCTGTCGCGGACATGCTCTCACTGTGCACTCTGTCACGGACATGCACTCACTGTGCGCTCTGTCGGGAACATGCACTCACTGTGCGCTCTGTCGGGAACATGCTCTCACTGTGCGCTCTGTCACGGACTTGCACTCACTGTGCGCTCTGTCGGGAACATGCACTCACTGTGCGCTCTGTCGCGGACATGCACTCACTGTGCGCTCTGTCGGGAACATGCTCTCACTGTGCGCTCTGTCACGGACATGCTCTCACTGTGCACTCTGTCGCAGACATGCTCTCAGTGTGCGCTCTGTCGCGGACATGCTCTCACTGTGCGCTCTGTCACGGACTTGCACTCACTGTGCGCTCTGTCGGGGACATGCACTCACTGTGCGCTCTGTCGCGGACATGCACTCACTGTGCGCACTGTCGCGGACATGCTCTCAGTGTGCGCTCTGTCGCGGACATGCACTCACTGCGCGCTCTGTCGCAGACATGCTCTCGCTGTGCACTCTGTCGTGGACATGCTCTCACTGTGCGCTCTGTCGCGGACATCCTCTCACTGTTCGCTCTGTCGCGGACATGGTCTCACTGTGCACTCTGTCGCCGACATGCTCGCGCCGTGTACTCTGTCACGGTCATGCACTCACTGTGCGCTCTGTCGCGGACATGCTCTCGCTGTGCACTCTGTCGCGGACATGCTCTCACTGTGCGCTCTGTCACGGACATGCACTCACTGTGCGCTCTGTCGGGAACATGCTCTCACTGTGCGCTCTGTCACGGACATGCTCCCACTGTGCACTCTGTCGCAGACATGCTCTCAGTGTGCGCTCTGTCGCGGACATGCTCTCACTGTGCACTCTGTCGCGGACAGGCTCTCGCTGTACACTCTGTCGCAGACATGCTCTCGCTGTGCGCTCTGTCGCGGACATGCTCGCGCTGTGCGCTCTGTCGCGGACATGCTCGCGCTGTGCGCTCTGTCGCGGACATGCTCTCGCTGAGCACTCTGTCGTGGACATGCTGTCACTGTGCGCTTGGTCGCGGACATGCTCTCGCTGAGCACTCTGTCGCGGACATGCTCTCAGTGTGCGCTCTGTCGCGGACATGCTCTCACTGTGCACTCTGTCGCGGACAGGCTCTCGCTGTACACTCTGTCGCAGACATGCTCGCGCTGTGCGCTCTGTCGCGGACATGCTCGCGCTGTGCGCTCTGTCGCGGACATGCTCTCGCTGAGCACTCTGTCGTGGACATGCTGTCACTGTGCGCTTGGTCGCGGACATGCTCTCGCTGAGCACTCTGTCGCGGACATGCTCTCACTGTGCGCTCTGTCGCGGACATGCTCTTGCTGTGCACTCTGTCGTGGACATGCTCTCACTGTGTACTCTGTCGCGGACGTGCTCTCACTGTGCACTCTGTCGTGGTTATGCTCGCGCTGTGTACACTGTCGCGGACATGCTCGCGCTGTGTACACTGTCGCGGACATGCTCTCACTGTGCGCTCTGTCGCGGACATGCTCTCACTGTGCGCTCTGTCGCGGACATGCTCTCACTGTGCGCTCTGTCACGGACATGCTCTCACTGTGCACTCTGTCACGGACATGCTCTCACTGTGCACTATGTCACGGACATGCTCTCACTGTGCGCTCTGTCACGGACATGCTCTCACTGTGCGCTCTGTCGCGGACATGCACTCACTGTGCGCTCTGTCGGGAACATGCTCTCACTGTGCGCTCTGTCGCGGACATGCTCTCACTGTGCACTCTGTCACGGACATGCACTCACTGTGCGCTCTGTCGGGAACATGCACTCACTGTGCGCTCTGTCGCAGACATGCTCACGCCGTGTACTCTTTCACGGTCATGCACTCACTGTGCGCTCTGTCGCGGACATGCTCTCGCTGTGCACTCTGTCGCGGACATGCTCTCACTGATCGCTCTGTCGCGGACATGCTCTCACTGTGCACGCTGTCGCGGACATGCTCTCACTGTGTACGCTGTCGCGGACATGCTCTCACTGATCGCTCTGTCGCGGACATGCTCTCACTGTGCACGCTGTCGCGGACATGCTCTCACTGTGTACGCTGTCGCGGACATGCTCTCACTGATTGCTCTGTCGCGGACATGCTCTCACTGTGCACGCTGTCGCGGACATGCTCTCACTGATCGCTCTGTCGCGGACATGCACTCACTGTGCGCTCTGTCGGGAACATGCTCTCACAGTGCGCTCTGTCGTGGACATGCTCTCGCTGAGCACTCTGTCGTGGACATGCTGTCACTGTGCGCTCTGTCGCGGACATGCTCTCGCTGAGCACTCTGTCGCGGACATGCTCTCACTGTGCGCTCTGTCGCGGACATGCTCTTGCTGTGCACTCTGTCGTGGACATGCTCTCACTGTGTACTCTGTCGCGGACGTGCTCTCACTGTGCACTCTGTCGTGGTTATGCTCGCGCTGTGTACACTGTCGCGGACATGCTCGCGCTGTGTACACTGTCACGGACATGCTCTCACTGTGCGCTCTGTCGCGGACATGCTCTCACTGTGCGCTCTGTCGCGGACATGCTCTCACTGTGCGCTCTGTCACGGACATGCTCTCACTGTGCACTCTGTCACGGACATGCTCTCACTGTGCACTATGTCACGGACATGCTCTCACTGTGCGCTCTGTCACGGACATGCTCTCACTGTGCGCTCTGTCGCGGACATGCACTCACTGTGCGCTCTGTCGGGAACATGCTCTCACTGTGTGCTCTGTCGCGGACATGCTCTCACTGTGCACTCTGTCACGGACATGCACTCACTGTGCGCTCTGTCGGGAACATGCACTCACTGTGCGCTCTGTCGGGAACATGCTCTCACTGTGCGCTCTGTCACGGACTTGCACTCACTGTGCGCTCTGTCGGGAACATGCACTCACTGTGCGCTCTGTCGCGGACATGCACTCACTGTGCGCTCTGTCGGGAACATGCTCTCACTGTGCGCTCTGTCACGGACATGCTCTCACTGTGCACTCTGTCGCAGACATGCTCTCAGTGTGCGCTCTGTCGCGGACATGCTCTCACTGTGCGCTCTGTCACGGACATGCTCTCACTGCGCGCTCTGTCGCAGACATGCTCACGCCGTGTACTCTGTCACGGTCATGCTCTCACTGTGCACTCTGTCGCGGACATGCTCTCGCTGTGCACTCTGTCGTGGACATGCTCTCACTGTGCGCTCTGTCGCGGACATCCTCTCACTGTTCGCTCTGTCGCGGACATGGTCTCACTGTGCACTCTGTCGCCGACATGCTCACGCCGTGTACTCTGTTACGGTCATGCACTCACTGTGCGCTCTGTCGCGGACATGCTCTCGCTGTGCACTCTGTCGCGGACATGCTCTCACTGTGCGCTCTGTCACGGACATGCACTCACTGTGCGCTCTGTCGGGAACATGCACTCACTGTGCGCTCTGTCGCGGACATGCACTCACTGTGCGCTCTGTCGGGAACATGCTCTCACTGTGCGCTCTGTCACGGACATGCTCTCACTGTGCACTCTGTCGCAGACATGCTCTCAGTGTGCGCTCTGTCGCGGACATGCTCTCACTGTGCACTCTGTCGCGGACAGGCTCTCGCTGTACACTCTGTCGCAGACATGCTCTCGCTGTGCACCCTGTCGCGGACATGCTCGCGCTGTGCGCTCTGTCGCGGACATGCTCGCGCTGTGCGCTCTGTCGCGGACATGCTCTCGCTGAGCACTCTGTCGTGGACATGCTGTCACTGTGTACACTGTCGCAGACATGCTCTCGCTGAGCACTCTGTCGCGGACATGCTCTCACTGTGCGCTCTGTCGCGGACATGCTCTTGCTGTGCACTCTGTCGTGGACATGCTCTCACTGTGTACTCTGTCGCGGACGTGCTCTCACTGTGCACTCTGTCGTGGTTATGCTCGCGCTGTGTACACTGTCGCGGACATGCTCGCGCTGTGTACACTGTCGCGGACATGCTCTCACTGTGCGCTCTGTCGCGGACATGCTCTCACTGTGCGCTCTGTCGCGGACATGCTCTCACTGTGCGCTCTGTCACGGACATGCTCTCACTGTGCTCTCTGTCACGGACATGCTCTCACTGTGCACTATGTCACGGACATGCTCTCACTGTGCGCTCTGTCACGGACATGCTCTCACTGTGCGCTCTGTCGGGAACATGCTCTCACTGTGCGCTCTGTCGCGGACATGCTCTCACTGTGCACTCTGTCACGGACATGCACTCACTGTGCGCTCTGTCGGGAACATGCACTCACTGTGCGCTCTGTCGGGAACATGCTCTCACTGTGCGCTCTGTCACGGACTTGCACTCACTCTGCGCTCTGTCGGGAACATGCACTCACTGTGCGCTCTGTCACGGACATGCACTCACTGTGCGCTCTGTCGGGAACATGCACTCACTGTGCGCTCTGTCGGGAACATGCTCTCACTGTGCGCTCTGTCACGGACTTGCACTCACTCTGCGCTCTGTCGGGAACATGCACTCACTGTGCGCTCTGTCACGGACATGCTCTCACTGTGCACTCTGTCACGGACATGCACTCACTGTGCGCTCTGTCGGGAACATGCTCTCACTGTGCGCTCTGTCACGGACTTGCACTCACTCTGCGCTCTGTCGGGAACATGCACTCACTGTGCGCTCTGTCACGGACATGCACTCACTGTGCGCTCTGTCGGGAACATGCTCTCACTGTGCGATCTGTCACGGACATGCTCTCACTGTGCACTCTGTCGCAGACATGGTCTCAGTGTGCGCTCTGTCGCGGACATGCACTCACTGTGCGCTCTGTCGCGGACATGCACTCACTGTGCGCTCTGTCGCGGACATGCTCTCAGTGTTCGCTCTGTCGCGGACATGCACTCACTGTGCGCTCTGTCGCAGACATGCTCACGCCGTGTACTCTTTCACGGTCATGCACTCACTGTGCGCTCTGTCGCGGACATGCTCTCGCTGTGCACTCTGTCGTGGACATGCTCTCACTGATCGCTCTGTCGCGGACGTACTCTCACTGTGCACTCTGTCGCCGACATGCTCGCGCCGTGTACTCTTTCACGGTCATGCACTCACTGTGCGCTCTGCCGCGGACATGCTCTCGCTGTGCACTCTGTCGCGGACATGCTCTCACTGATCGCTCTGTCGCGGACATGCTCTCGCTGTGCGCTCTGTCGCGGACATGCTCTCACTGATCGCTCTGTCGCGGACATGCTCTCACTGATCGCTCTGTCGCGGACATGCTCTCGCTGTGCACGCTGTCGCGGACATGCTCTCACTGATCGCTCTGTCGCGGACATGCTGGCACTGTGCGCTCTGTCGCGGACATGCTCTCACTGTGCACTCTGTAGCGGACATGCTCTCACTGTGCACGCTGTCGCGGACATGCTCTCACTGTGTACGCTGTCGCGGACATGCTCTCACTGTGCGCTCTGTCCCGGACATGCTCGCACTGTGTACGCTGTCGCAGACATGCTCTCACTGATCGCTCTGTCCCGGACATGCTCGCACTGTGTACGCTGTCGCGGACATGCTCTCACTGATCGCTCTGTCGCGGACATGCTCTCACTGATCGCTCTGTCGCGGACATGCTCTCGCTGTGCACGCTGTCGCGGACATGCTCTCACTGATCGCTCTGTCGCGGACATGCTCGCACTGTGCACGCTGTCGCGGACATGCTCTCACTGTGTACGCTGTCGCGGACATGCTCCCACTGATCGCTCCGTCGCGGACATGCTCTCACTGTGCACGCTGTCGCGGACATGCTCTCACTGTGTACGCTGTCGCGGACATGCTCTCACTGATCGCTCTGTCGCGGACGTGCTCTCACTGTGCACTCTGTCGTGGTTATGCTCGCGCAGTGTACACTGTCGCGGACATGCTCTCACTGTGCGCTCTGTCACGGACATGCTCGCGCCGTGTACTCTGTCGCGGACATGCACTCACTGTGCGCTCTGTCGCGGTCATGCTCTCACTGTGCGCTCTGTCGCGGACATGTTCTCACTGTGCACTCTGTAGCGGACATGTTCTCACTGTGCACTCTGTCGCGGACATGCTCTCACTGTGCGCTCTGTCGCAGACATGCACTCACTGTGCGCTCTGTCGCGGACATGCTCTCACTGTGCACTCTGTTGCGGACATGCTCTCACTGTGCACTCTGTTGCGGACATGCTCTCACTGTGCGCTCTGTCGCAGACATGCACTCACTGTGCACTCTGTTGCGGACATGCTCTCACTGTGCGCTCTGTCGCGGACATGCTCTCACTGTGCGCTCTGTCGCCGACATGCTCTCACTGTGCGCTCTGTCGCGGAGATGCTCTCACTGTGCGCTCTGTCGCGGACATGCTCTCACTGTGCGCTCTGTCGCCGACATGCTCTCACTGTGCGCTCTGTCGCCGACATGCTCTCACTGTGCACTCTGTCGCGGACATGCTCTCACTGTGCGCTCTGTCACGGACATGCTCTCACTGTGCACTCTGTCACGGACATGCTTTCACTGTGCACTATGTCACGGACATGCTCTCACTGTGCGCTCTGTCACGGACATGCTCTCACTGTGCGCTCTGTCGCGGACATGCACTCACTGTGCGCTCTGTCGGGAACATGCTCTCACTGTGCGCTCTGTCGCGGACATGCTCTCACTGTGCACTCTGTCACGGACATGCACTCACTGTGCGCTCTGTCGGGAACATGCACTCACTGTGCGCTCTGTCACGGACATGCACTCACTGTGCGCTCTGTCGGGAACATGCTCTCACTGTGCGCTCTGTCACGGACTTGCACTCACTGTGCGCTCTGTCGGGAACATGCACTCACTGTGCGCTCTGTCGGGAACATGCTCTCACTGTGCGCTCTGTCGCGGACATGCACTCACTGTGCGCTCTGTCGGGAACATGCTCTCACTGTGCGCTCTGTCACGGACATGCACTCACTGTGCGCTCTGTCGGGAACATGCTCTCACTGTGCGCTCTGTCGCGGACATGCTCTCACTGTGCGCTCTGTCGGGAACATCCTCTCACTGTGCGCTCTGTCACGGACATGCTCTCACTGTGCACTCTGTCGCAGACATGCTCTCAGTGTGCGCTCTGTCGCGGACATGCACTCACTGTGCGCTCTGTCGCGGACATGCACTCACTGTGCGCTCTGTCGCGGACATGCTCTCGCTGTGCACGCTGTCGCGGACATGCTCTCACTGATCGCTCTGTCGCGGACATGCTCGCACTGTGCGCTCTGTCGCGGACATGCTCTCACTGTGCACTCTGTAGCGGACATGCTCTCACTGTGCACGCTGTCGCGGACATGCTCTCACTGTGTACGCTGTCGCGGACATGCTCTCACTGATCGCTCTGTCCCGGACATGCTCGCACTGTGTACGCTGTCGCGGACATGCTCTCACTGATCGCTCTGTCGCGGACATGCTCTCACTGATCGCTCTGTCGCGGACATGCTCTCGCTGTGCACGCTGTCGCGGACATGCTCTCACTGATCGCTCTGTCGCGGACATGCTCGCACTGTGCACGCTGTCGCGGACATGCTCTCACTGTGTACGCTGTCGCGGACATGCTCCCACTGATCGCTCCGTCGCGGACATGCTCTCACTGTGCACGCTGTCGCGGACATGCTCTCACTGTGTATGCTGTCGCGGACATGCTCTCACTGATCGCTCTGTCGCGGACGTGCTCTCACTGTGCACTCTGTCGTGGTTATGCTCGCGCAGTGTACACTGTCGCGGACATGCTCTCACTGTGCGCTCTGTCGCAGACATGCACTCACTGTGCACTCTGTTGCGGACATGCTCTCACTGTGCGCTCTGTCGCGGACATGCACTCACTGTGCGCTCTGTCGCGGTCATGCTCTCACTGTGCGTTCTGTCGCGGACATGTTCTCACTGTGCACTCTGTAGCGGACATGTTCTCACTGTGCACTCTGTCGCGGACATGCTCTCACTGTGCGCTCTGTCGCGGACATGCACTCACTGTGCGCTCTGTCGCGGACATGCTCTCACTGTGCACTCTGTTGCGGACATGCTCTCACTGTGCACTCTGTTGCGGACATGCTCTCACTGTGCGCTCTGTCGCAGACATGCACTCACTGTGCACTCTGTTGCGGACATGCTCTCACTGTGCGCTCTGTCGCGGACATGCTCTCACTGTGCGCTCTGTCGCCGACATGCTCTCACTGTGCGCTCTGTCGCGGAGATGCTCTCACTGTGCGCTCTGTCGCGGACATGCTCTCACTGTGTGCTCTGTCGCCGACATGCTCTCACTGTGCACTCTGTCGCGGACATGCTCTCACTGTGCGCTCTGTCACGGACATGCTCTCACTGTGCACTCTGTCACGGACATGCTCTCACTGTGCACTATGTCACGGACATGCTCTCACTGTGCGCTCTGTCACGGACATGCTCTCACTGTGCGCTCTGTCGCGGACATGCACTCACTGTGCGCTCTGTCGGGAACGTGCTCTCACTGTGCGCTCTGTCGCGGACATGCTCTCACTGTGCACTCTGTCACGGACATGCACTCACTGTGCGCTCTGTCGGGAACATGCACTCACTGTGCGCTCTGTCACGGACATGCACTCACTGTGCGCTCTGTCGGGAACATGCTCTCACTGTGCGCTCTGTCACGGTCTTGCACTCACTGTGCGCTCTGTCGGGAACATGCACTCACTGTGCGCTCTGTCGCGGACATGCACTCACTGTGCGCTCTGTCGGGAACATGCTCTCACTGTGCGCTCTGTCACGGACATGCTCTCACTGTGCACTCTGTCGCAGACATGCTCTCAGTGTGCGTTCTGTCGCGGACATGCACTCACTGTGCGCTCTGTCGCGGACATGCACTCACTGTGCGCACTGTCGCGGACATGCACTCACTGTGCGCACTGTCGCGGACATGCTCTCAGTGTGCGCTCTGTCGCGGACATGCACTCACTGTGCGCTCTGTCGCAGAAATGCTCACGCTGTGCACTCTGTCGTGGACATGCTCTCACTGTGCGCTCTGTCGCGGACATGCTCTCACTGTGCGCTCTGTCGCGGACATGCTCTCACTGTGCGCTCTGTCGCGGACATGCTCTCACTGTGCGCTCTGTCGCGGACATCCTCTCACTGTTCGCTCTGTCGCGGACATGGTCTCACTGTGCACTCTGTCGCCGACATGCTCGCGCCGTGTACTCTGTCACGGTCATGCTCTCACTGTGCGCTCTGTCGCGGACATGCTCTCGCTGTGCACTCTGTCGCGGACATGCTCTCACTGATCGCTCTGTCGCGGACATGCTCTCGCTGTGCGCTCTGTCGTGGACATGCTCTCACTGATCGCTCTGTCGCGGACATGCTCTCACTGATCGCTCTGTCGCGGACATGCTCTCACTGATCGCTCTGTCGCGGACATGCTCTCACTGATCGCTCTGTCGCGGACATGCTCTCACTGATCGCTCTGTCACGGACATGCTCTCGCTGTGCACGCTGTCGCGGACATGCTCTCACTGAGCGCTCTGTCGCGGACATGCTCGCACTGTGCGCTCTGTCGCGGACATGCTCTCACTGTGCACTCTGTAGCGGACATGCTCTCACTGTGCACGCTGTCGCGGACATGCTCTCACTGTGTACGCTGTCGCGGACATGCTCTCACTGTGCGCTCTGTCCCGGACATGCTCGCACTGTGTACGCTGTCGCGGACATGCTCTCACTGTGCACTCTGTAGCGGACATGCTCTCACTGTGCGCTCTGTCGCGGACATGCTCTCGCTGTGCACTCTGTCGCGGACATGCTCTCACTGATCGCTCTGTCGCGGACATGCTCTCACTGATCGCTCTGTCGCGGACATGCTCTCGCTGTGCGCTCTGTCGCGGACATGCTCTCGCTGTGCATGCTGTCGCGGACATGCTCTCACTGATCGCTCTGTCGCGGACATGCTCGCACTGTGCACGCTGTCGCGGACATGCTCTCACTGATCGCTCTGTCGCGGACATGCTCTCACTGTGCACGCTGTCGCGAACATGCTCTCACTGTGCACGCTGTCGCGGACATGCTCTCACTGATCGCTCTGTCGCGGACATGCACTCACTGTGCGCTCTGTCGGGAACATGCTCTCACAGTGCGCTCTGTCGTGGACATGCTCTCACTGTGCGCTCTGTCGCGGACATGCTCTCGCTGTGCACGCTGTCGCGGACATGCTCTCACTGTGCACTCTGTCGCGGACAGGCTCTCGCTGTACACTCTGTCGCAGACATGTTCTCGCTGTGCACCCTGTCGCGGACATGCTCGCGCTGTGCGCTCTGTCGCGGACATGCTCTCGCTGAGCACTCTGTCGTGGACATGCTGTCACTGTGTACACTGTCGCAGACATGCTCGCGCTGTGCGCTCTGTCGCGGACATGCTCTCACTGATCGCTCTGTCGCGGACATGCTCTCACTGTGCACGCTGTCGCGAACATGCTCTCACTGTGTACGCTGTCGCGGACATGCTCTCACTGATCGCTCTGTCACGGACATGCTCTCACTGTGCACGCTGTCGCGGACATGCTCTCACTGATCGCTCTGTCGCGGACATGCACTCACTGTGCGCTCTGTCGGGAACATGCTCTCACAGTGCGCTCTGTCGTGGACATGCTCTCACTGTGCGCTCTGTCGCGGACATGCTCTCGCTGTGCACGCTGTCGCGGACATGCTCGCGCTGTGCACGCTGCCGCGGACATGCACTCTCTGTGCGCTCTGTCGGGAACATGCTCTCACTGTGCGCTCTGTCGCGGACATGCTCTCACTGTGCACTCTGTCACGGACATGCACTCCCTGTGCGCTCTGTCGGGAACATGCTCTCACTGTGCGCTCTGTCGCGGACATGCTCTCACTGAGCGCTCTGTCGCGGACATGCACTCACTGTGCGCTCTGTCGGGAACATGCTCTCACTGTGCGCTCTGTCGCGGACATGCACTCACTGTGCACTCTGTTGCGGACATGCTCTCACTGTGCGCTCTGTCGCGGACATGCTCTCACTGTGCGCTCTGTCGCCGACATGCTCTCACTGTGCGCTCTGTCGCGGAGATGCTCTCACTGTGCGCTCTGTCGCGGACATGCTCTCACTGTGCGCTCTGTCGCGGACATGCTCTCACTGTGCGCTCTGTCACGGACATGCTCTCACTGTGCACTCTGTCACGGACATGCTCTCACTGTGCACTATGTCACGGACATGCTCTCACTGTGCGCTCTGTCACGGACATGCTCTCACTGTGCGCTCTGTCGCGGACATGCACTCACTGTGCGCTCTGTCGGGAACATGCTCTCACTGTGTGCTCTGTCGCGGACATGCTCTCACTGTGCACTCTGTCACGGACATGCACTCACTGTGCGCTCTGTCGGGAACATGCACTCACTGTGCGCTCTGTCGGGAACATGCTCTCACTGTGCGCTCTGTCACGGACTTGCACTCACTGTGCGCTCTGTCGGGAACATGCACTCACTGTGCGCTCTGTCGCGGACATGCACTCACTGTGCGCTCTGTCGGGAACATGCTCTCACTGTGCGCTCTGTCACGGACATGCTCTCACTGTGCACTCTGTCGCAGACATGCTCTCAGTGTGCGCTCTGTCACGGACATGCTCTCACTGTGCGCGCTGTCACGGACTTGCACTCACTGTGCGCTCTGTCGGGGACATGCACTCACTGTGCGCTCTGTCGCGGACATGCACTCACTGTGCGCACTGTCGCGGACATGCTCTCAGTGTGCGCTCTGTCGCGGACATGCACTCACTGCGCGCTCTGTCGCGGACATCCTCTCACTGTTCGCTCTGTCGCGGACATGGTCTCACTGTGCACTCTGTCGCCGACATGCTCGCGCCGTGTACTCTGTCACGGTCATGCACTCACTGTGCGCTCTGTCGCGGACATGCTCTCGCTGTGCACTCTGTCGCGGACATGCTCTCACTGTGCACTCTGTCACGGACATGCACTCCCTGTGCGCTCTGTCGGGAACATGCTCTCACTGTGCGCTCTGTCGCAGACATGCTCTCACTGAGCGCTCTGTCGCGGACATGCTCTCACTGTGCGCTGTGTCGGGAACATGCTCTCACTGTGCGCTCTGTCGCGGACATGCTCTCACTGTGCGCTCTGTCGGGAACATGCTCTCACTGTGCGCTCTGTCACGGACATGCTCTCACTGTGCGCTCTGTCGCGGACATGCTCTCACTGTGCGCTCTGTCGGGAACATGCTCTCCCTGTGCGCTCTGTCGCGGACATGCTCTCACTGTGCGCTCTGTCGGGAACATGCTCTCACTGTGCGCTCTGTCGCGGACATGCTCTCACTGTGCGCTCTGTCGGGAACATGCTCTCCCTGTGCGCTCTGTCGCGGACATGCTCTCACTGTGCGCTCTGTCGCGGACATGCTCTCACTGAGCGCTCTGTCGCGGACATGCACTCACTGTGCGCTCTGTCGGGAACATGCTCTCACTGTGCGCTCTGTCGCGGACATGCTCTCACTGTGCGCTCTGTCGGGAACATGCACTCACTGTGCGCTCTGTCGCGGTCATGCACTCACCGTGCGCTCTGTCGGGAACATGCTCTCACTGTGCGCTCTGTCGTGGACATGCTGTCACTGTGTACACTGTCGCAGACATGCTCGCGCTGTGCGCTCTGTCGCGGACATGCTCGCGCTGTGCGCTCTGTCGCGGACATGCTCTCACTGTGCGCTCTGTCGTGGACATGCTCTCGCTGAGCACTCTGTCGTGGACATGCTGTCACTGTGCGCTCTGTCGCGGACATGCTCTCGCTGAGCACTCTGTCGCGGACATGCTCTCACTGTGCGCTCTGTCGCGGACATGCTCTTGCTGTGCACTCTGTCGTGGACATGCTCTCACTGTGTACTCTGTCGCGGACGTGCTCTCACTGTGCACTCTGTCGTGGTCATGCTCACGCTGTGTACACTGTCGCGGACATGCTCGCGCTGTGTACACTGTCACGGACATGCTCTCACTGTGCGCTCTGTCGCGGACATGCTCTCACTGTGCGCTCTGTCGCGGACATGCTCTCACTGTGCGCTCTGTCACGGACATGCTCTCACTGTGCACTCTGTCACGGACATGCTCTCACTGTGCACTATGTCACGGACATGCTCTCACTGTGCGCTCTGTCACGGACATGCTCTCACTGTGCGCTCTGTCGCGGACATGCACTCACTGTGCGCTCTGTCGGGAACATGCTCTCACTGTGTGCTCTGTCGCGGACATGCTCTCACTGTGCACTCTGTCACGGACATGCACTCACTGTGCGCTCTGTCGGGAACATGCACTCACTGTGCGCTCTGTCGGGAACATGCTCTCACTGTGCGCTCTGTCACGGACTTGCACTCACTGTGCGCTCTGTCGGGAACATGCACTCACTGTGCGCTCTGTCGCGGACATGCACTCACTGTGCGCTCTGTCGGGAACATGCTCTCACTGTGCGCTCTGTCACGGACATGCTCTCACTGTGCACTCTGTCGCAGACATGCTCTCAGTGTGCGCTCTGTCGCGGACATGCTCTCACTGTGCGCTCTGTCACGGACTTGCACTCACTGTGCGCTCTGTCGGGGACATGCACTCACTGTGCGCTCTGTCGCGGACATGCACTCACTGTGCGCACTGTCGCGGACATGCTCTCAGTGTGCGCTCTGTCGCGGACATGCACTCACTGCGCGCTCTGTCGCAGACATGCTCTCGCTGTGCACTCTGTCGTGGACATGCTCTCACTGTGCGCTCTGTCGCGGACATCCTCTCACTGTTCGCTCTGTCGCGGACATGGTCTCACTGTGCACTCTGTCGCCGACATGCTCGCTCCGTGTACTCTGTCACGGTCATGCACTCACTGTGCGCTCTGTCGCGGACATGCTCTCGCTGTGCACTCTGTCGCGGACATGCTCTCACTGTGCGCTCTGTCACGGACATGCACTCACTGTGCGCTCTGTCGGGAACATGCACTCACTGTGCGCTCTGTCGCGGACATGCACTCACTGTGCGCTCTGTCGGGAACATGCTCTCACTGTGCGCTCTGTCACGGACATGCTCTCACTGTGCACTCTGTCGCAGACATGCTCTCAGTGTGCGCTCTGTCGCGGACATGCTCTCACTGTGCACTCTGTCGCGGATAGGCTCTCGCTGTACACTCTGTCGCAGACATGCTCTCGCTGTGCACCCTGTCGCGGACATGCTCGCGCTGTGCGCTCTGTCGCGGACATGCTCGCGCTGTGCGCTCTGTCGCGGACATGCTCTCGCTGAGCACTCTGTCGTGGACATGCTGTCACTGTGTACACTGTCGCAGACATGCTCGCGCTGTGCGCTCTGTCGCGGACATGCTCGCGCTGTGCGCTCTGTCGCGGACATGCTCTCACTGTGCGCTCTGTCGCGGACATGCTCTCGCTGAGCACTCTGTCGTGGACATGCTGTCACTGTGCGCTTGGTCGCGGACATGCTCTCGCTGAGCACTCTGTCGCGGACATGCTCTCACTGTGCGCTCTGTCGCGGACATGCTCTTGCTGTGTACACTGTCGCGGACATGCTCGCGCTGTGTACACTGTCGCGGACATGCTCTCACTGTGCGCTCTGTCGCGGACATGCTCTCACTGTGCGCTCTGTCGCGGACATGCTCTCACTGTGCGCTCTGTCACGGACATGCTCTCACTGTGCACTCTGTCACGGACATGCTCTCACTGTGCACTATGTCACGGACATGCTCTCACTGTGCGCTCTGTCACGGACATGCTCTCACTGTGCGCTCTGTCGCGGACATGCACTCACTGTGCGC
The DNA here is from genome assembly GCF_964213995.1 of Mustelus asterias. Taxonomy (NCBI): domain Eukaryota; kingdom Metazoa; phylum Chordata; class Chondrichthyes; order Carcharhiniformes; family Triakidae; genus Mustelus; species Mustelus asterias. The sequence continues at coordinate 7,180,713 of NC_135803.1, forward strand.
TCTGTCGGGAACATGCTCTCACTGTGCGCTCTGTCGCGGACATGCTCTCACTGTGCACTCTGTCACGGACATGCACTCACTGTGCGCTCTGTCGGGAACATGCACTCACTGTGCGCTCTGTCGCGGACATGCACTCACTGTGCGCTCTGTCGCGGACATGCACTCACTGTGCGCTCTGTCGCGGACATGCACTCACTGTGCGCTCTGTCGCGGACATGCACTCACTGTGCGCTCTGTCGTGGACATGCTCTCGCTGTGCACTCTGTCGCGGACATGCTCTCACTGTGCACGCTGTCGCGGACATGCTCTCACTGTGCGCTCTGTCGCGGACATGCTCTCGCTGTGCGCTCTGTCGCGGACATGCTCTCACTGTGCGCTCTGTCGCGGACATGCTCTCGCTGTGCACTCTGCCGCGGACATGCTCTCACTGATCGCTCTGCCGCGGACATGCTCTCGCTGTGCGCTCTGTCGCGGACATGCTCTCGCTGTGCATGCTGTCGCGGACATGCTCTCACTGATCGCTCTGTCGCGGACATGCTCGCACTGTGCACGCTGTCGCGGACATGCTCTCACTGATCGCTCTGTCGCGGACATGCTCTCACTGTGCACGCTGTCGCGGACATGCTCTCACTGTGTACGCTGTCGCGGACATGCTCTCACTGATCGCTCTGTCGCGGACATGCTCTCACTGTGCACGCTGTCGCGGACATGCTCTCACTGTGTACGCTGTCGCGGACATGCTCTCACTGATTGCTCTGTCGCGGACATGCTCTCACTGTGCACGCTGTCGCGGACATGCTCTCACTGATCGCTCTGTCGCGGACATGCACTCACTGTGCGCTCTGTCGGGAACATGCTCTCACAGTGCGCTCTGTCGTGGACATGCTCTCACTGTGCGCTCAGTCGCGTACATGCTCTCGCTGTGCACGCTGTCGCGGACATGCTCGCGCTGTGCACGCTGCCGCGGACATGCACTCACTGTGCGCTCTGTCGGGAACATGCTCTCACTGTGCGCTCTGTCGCGGACATGCTCTCACTGTGCACTCTGTCACGGACATGCACTCCCTGTGCGCTCTGTCGGGAACATGCTCTCACTGTGCGCTCTGTCGCGGACATGCTCTCACTGAGCGCTCTGTCGCGGACATGCTCTCACTGTGCGCTCTGTCGGGAACATGCTCTCACTGTGCGCTCTATCGCGGACATGCTCTCACTGTGCGCTCTGTCGGGAACATGCTCTCACTGTGCGCTCTGTCACGGACATGCTCTCACTGTGCGCTCTGTCGCGGACATGCTCTCACTGTGCGCTCTGTCGGGAACATGCTCTCCCTGTGCGCTCTGTCGCGGACATGCTCTCACTGTGCGCTCTGTCGGGAACATGCTCTCACTGTGCGCTCTGTCGCGGACATGCTCTCACTGTGCGCTCTGTCGGGAACATGCTCTCCCTGTGCGCTCTGTCGCGGACATGCTCTCACTGTGCGCTCTGTCGCGGACATGCTCTCACTGAGCGCTCTGTCGCGGACATGCACTCACTGTGCGCTCTGTCGGGAACATGCTCTCACTGTGCGCTCTGTCGCGGACATGCTCTCACTGTGCGCTCTGTCGGGAACATGCTCTCACTGTGCGCTCTGTCACGGACATGCACTCACTGTGCGCTCTGTCGGGAACATGCACTCACTGTGCGCTCTGTCGCGGTCATGCACTCACCGTGCACTCTGTCGGGAACATGCTCTCACTGTGCGCTCTGTCGTGGACATGCTGTCACTGTGTACACTGTCGCAGACATGCTCGCGCTGTGCGCTCTGTCGCGGACATGCTCGCGCTGTGTGCTCTGTCGCGGACATGCTCTCACTGTGCGCTCTGTCGTGGACATGCTCTCGCTGAGCACTCTGTCGTGGACATGCTCTCGCTGAGCGCTCTGTCGCGGACATGCTCTCGCTGAGCACTCTGTCGCGGACATGCTCTCACTGTGCGCTCTGTCGCGGACATGCTCTTGCTGTGCACTCTGTCGTGGACATGCTCTCACTGTGTACTCTGTCGCGGACGTGCTCTCACTGTGCACTCTGTCGTGGTCATGCTCGCGCTGTGTACACTGTCGCGGACATGCTCGCGCTGTGTACACTGTCACGGACATGCTCTCACTGTGCGCTCTGTCGCGGACATGCTCTCACTGTGCGCTCTGTCACGGACATGCTCTCACTGTGCACTCTGTCACGGACATGCTCTCACTGTGCACTATGTCACGGACATGCTCTCACTGTGCGCTCTGTCACGGACATGCTCTCACTGTGCGCTCTGTCGCGGACATGCACTCACTGTGCGCTCTGTCGGGAACATGCTCTCACTGTGTGCTCTGTCGCGGACATGCTCTCACTGTGCACTCTGTCACGGACATGCACTCACTGTGCGCTCTGTCGGGAACATGCACTCACTGTGCGCTCTGTCGGGAACATGCTCTCACTGTGCGCTCTGTCACGGACTTGCACTCACTGTGCGCTCTGTCAGGAACATGCACTCACTGTGCGCTCTGTCGCGGACATGCACTCACTGTGCGCTCTGTCGGGAACATGCTCTCACTGTGCGCTCTGTCACGGACATGCTCTCACTGTGCACTCTGTCGCAGACATGCTCTCAGTGTGCGCTCTGTCGCGGACATGCTCTCACTGTGCGCTCTGTCACGGACTTGCACTCACTGTGCGCTCTGTCGGGGACATGCACTCACTGTGCGCTCTGTCGCGGACATGCACTCACTGTGCGCACTGTCGCGGACATGCTCTCAGTGTGCGCTCTGTCGCGGACATGCACTCACTGCGCGCTCTGTCGCAGACATGCTCTCGCTGTGCACTCTGTCGTGGACATGCTCTCACTGTTCGCTCTGTCGCGGACATGGTCTCACTGTGCACTCTGTCGCCGACATGCTCGCGCCGTGTACTCTGTCACGGTCATGCACTCACTGTGCGCTCTGTCGCGGACATGCTCTCGCTGTGCACTCTGTCGCGGACATGCTCTCACTGTGCGCTCTGTCACGGACATGCACTCACTGTGCGCTCTGTCGGGAACATGCTCTCACTGTGCGCTCTGTCACGGACATGCTCTCACTGTGCACTCTGTCGCAGACATGCTCTCAGTGTGCGCTCTGTCGCGGACATGCTCTCACTGTGCACTCTGTCGCGGACAGGCTCTCGCTGTACACTCTGTCGCAGACATGCTCTCGCTGTGCACCCTGTCGCGGACATGCTCGCGCTGTGCGCTCTGTCGCGGACATGCTCGCGCTGTGCGCTCTGTCGCGGACATGCTCTCGCTGAGCACTCTGTCGTGGACATGCTGTCACTGTGCGCTTGGTCGCGGACATGCTCTCGCTGAGCACTCTGTCGCGGACATGCTCTCAGTGTGCGCTCTGTCGCGGACATGCTCTCACTGTGCACTCTGTCGCGGACAGGCTCTCGCTGTACACTCTGTCGCAGACATGCTCGCGCTGTGCGCTCTGTCGCGGACATGCTCGCGCTGTGCGCTCTGTCGCGGACATGCTCTCACTGTGCGCTCTGTCGCGGACATGCTCTCGCTGAGCACTCTGTCGTGGACATGCTGTCACTGTGCGCTTGGTCGCGGACATGCTCTCGCTGAGCACTCTGTCGCGGACATGCTCTCACTGTGCGCTCTGTCGCGGACATGCTCTTGCTGTGCACTCTGTCGTGGACATGCTCTCACTGTGTACTCTGTCGCGGACGTGCTCTCACTGTGCACTCTGTCGTGGTTATGCTCGCGCTGTGTACACTGTCGCGGACATGCTCGCGCTGTGTACACTGTCGCGGACATGCTCTCACTGTGCGCTCTGTCGCGGACATGCTCTCACTGTGCGCTCTGTCGCGGACATGCTCTCACTGTGCGCTCTGTCACGGACATGCTCTCACTGTGCACTCTGTCACGGACATGCTCTCACTGTGCACTATGTCACGGACATGCTCTCACTGTGCGCTCTGTCACGGACATGCTCTCACTGTGCGCTCTGTCGCGGACATGCACTCACTGTGCGCTCTGTCGGGAACATGCTCTCACTGTGCGCTCTGTCACGGACATGCACTCACTGTGCGCTCTGTCGCGGACATGCTCTCGCTGTGCACTCTGTCGCGGACATGCTCTCACTGTGCGCTCTGTCACGGACATGCACTCACTGTGCGCTCTGTCGGGAACATGCTCTCACTGTGCGCTCTGTCACGGACATGCTCTCACTGTGCACTCTGTCGCAGACATGCTCTCAGTGTGCGCTCTGTCGCGGACATGCTCTCACTGTGCACTCTGTCGCGGACAGGCTCTCGCTGTACACTCTGTCGCAGACATGCTCTCGCTGTGCACCCTGTCGCGGACATGCTCGCGCTGTGCGCTCTGTCGCGGACATGCTCGCGCTGTGCGCTCTGTCGCGGACATGCTCTCGCTGAGCACTCTGTCGTGGACATGCTGTCACTGTGCGCTTGGTCGCGGACATGCTCTCGCTGAGCACTCTGTCGCGGACATGCTCTCAGTGTGCGCTCTGTCGCGGACATGCTCTCACTGTGCACTCTGTCGCGGACAGGCTCTCGCTGTACACTCTGTCGCAGACATGCTCGCGCTGTGCGCTCTGTCGCGGACATGCTCGCGCTGTGCGCTCTGTCGCGGACATGCTCTCACTGTGCGCTCTGTCGCGGACATGCTCTCGCTGAGCACTCTGTCGTGGACATGCTGTCACTGTGCGCTTGGTCGCGGACATGCTCTCGCTGAGCACTCTGTCGCGGACATGCTCTCACTGTGCGCTCTGTCGCGGACATGCTCTTGCTGTGCACTCTGTCGTGGACATGCTCTCACTGTGTACTCTGTCGCGGACGTGCTCTCACTGTGCACTCTGTCGTGGTTATGCTCGCGCTGTGTACACTGTCGCGGACATGCTCGCGCTGTGTACACTGTCGCGGACATGCTCTCACTGTGCGCTCTGTCGCGGACATGCTCTCACTGTGCGCTCTGTCGCGGACATGCTCTCACTGTGCGCTCTGTCACGGACATGCTCTCACTGTGCACTCTGTCACGGACATGCTCTCACTGTGCACTATGTCACGGACATGCTCTCACTGTGCGCTCTGTCACGGACATGCTCTCACTGTGCGCTCTGTCGCGGACATGCACTCACTGTGCGCTCTGTCGGGAACATGCTCTCACTGTGCGCTCTGTCGCGGACATGCTCTCACTGTGCGCTCTGTCGCGGACATGCACTCACTGTGCGCTCTGTCGGGAACATGCTCTCACTGTGTGCTCTGTCGCGGACATGCTCTCACTGTGCACTCTGTCACGGACATGCACTCACTGTGCGCTCTGTCGGGAACATGCACTCACTGTGCGCTCTGTCGGGAACATGCTCTCACTGTGCGCTCTGTCACGGACTTGCACTCACTGTGCGCTCTGTCGGGAACATGCACTCACTGTGCGCTCTGTCGCGGACATGCACTCACTGTGCGCTCTGTCGGGAACATGCTCTCACTGTGCGCTCTGTCACGGACATGCTCTCACTGTGCACTCTGTCGCAGACATGCTCTCAGTGTGCGCTCTGTCGCGGACATGCTCTCACTGTGCGCTCTGTCACGGACTTGCACTCACTGTGCGCTCTGTCGGGGACATGCACTCACTGTGCGCTCTGTCGCGGACATGCACTCACTGTGCGCACTGTCGCGGACATGCTCTCAGTGTGCGCTCTGTCGCGGACATGCACTCACTGCGCGCTCTGTCGCAGACATGCTCTCGCTGTGCACTCTGTCGTGGACATGCTCTCACTGTGCGCTCTGTCGCGGACATCCTCTCACTGTTCGCTCTGTCGCGGACATGGTCTCACTGTGCACTCTGTCGCCGACATGCTCGCGCCGTGTACTCTGTCACGGTCATGCACTCACTGTGCGCTCTGTCGCGGACATGCTCTCGCTGTGCACTCTGTCGCGGACATGCTCTCACTGTGCGCTCTGTCACGGACATGCACTCACTGTGCGCTCTGTCGGGAACATGCACTCACTGTGCGCTCTGTCGCGGACATGCACTCACTGTGCGCTCTGTCGGGAACATGCTCTCACTGTGCGCTCTGTCACGGACATGCTCTCACTGTGCACTCTGTCGCAGACATGCTCTCGCTGTACACTCTGTCGCAGACATGCTCTCGCTGTGCACCCTGTCGCGGACATGCTCGCGCTGTGCGCTCTGTCGCGGACATGCTCGCGCTGTGCGCTCTGTCGCGGACATGCTCTCGCTGAGCACTCTGTCGTGGACATGCTGTCACTGTGTACACTCTCGCAGACATGCTCGCGCTGTGCGCTCTGTCGCGGACATGCTCGCGCTGTGCGCTCTGTCGCGGACATGCTCTCACTGGGCGCTCTGTCGCGGACATGCTCTCGCTGAGCACTCTGTCGTGGACATGCTGTCACTGTGCGCTTGGTCGCGGACATGCTCTCGCTGAGCACTCTGTCGCGGACATGCTCTCACTGTGCGCTCTGTCGCGGACATGCTCTTGCTGTGTACACTGTCGCGGACATGCTCGCGCTGTGTACACTGTCGCGGACATGCTCTCACTGTGCGCTCTGTCGCGGACATGCTCTCACTGTGCGCTCTGTCGCGGACATGCTCTCACTGTGCGCTCTGTCACGGACATGCTCTCACTGTGCACTCTGTCACGGACATGCTCTCACTGTGCACTATGTCACGGACATGCTCTCACTGTGCGCTCTGTCACGGACATGCTCTCACTGTGCGCTCTGTCGCGGACATGCACTCACTGTGCGCTCTGTCGGGAACATGCTCTCACTGTGCGCTCTGTCGCGGACATGCTCTCACTGTGCACTCTGTCACGGACATGCACTCACTGTGCGCTCTGTCGGGAACATGCACTCACTGTGCGCTCTGTCGCGGACATGCACTCACTGTGCGCTCTGTCGCGGACATGCACTCACTGTGCGCTCTGTCGCGGACATGCACTCACTGTGCGCTCTGTCGTGGACATGCTCTCGCTGTGCACTCTGTCGCGGACATGCTCTCACTGTGCACGCTGTCGCGGACATGCTCTCACTGTGCGCTCTGTCGCGGACATGCTCTCGCTGTGCGCTCTGTCGCGGACATGCTCTCACTGTGCGCTCTGTCGCGGACATGCTCTCGCTGTGCACTCTGTCGCGGACATGCTCTCACTGATCGCTCTGCCGCGGACATGCTCTCGCTGTGCGCTCTGTCGCGGACATGCTCTCGCTGTGCATGCTGTCGCGGACATGCTCTCACTGATCGCTCTGTCGCGGACATGCTCGCACTGTGCACGCTGTCGCGGACATGCTCTCACTGATCGCTCTGTCGCGGACATGCTCTCACTGTGCACGCTGTCGCGGACATGCTCTCACTGTGTACGCTGTCGCGGACATGCTCTCACTGATCGCTCTGTCGCGGACATGCTCTCACTGTGCACGCTGTCGCGGACATGCTCTCACTGTGTACGCTGTCGCGGACATGCTCTCACTGATTGCTCTGTCGCGGACATGCTCTCACTGTGCACGCTGTCGCGGACATGCTCTCACTGATCGCTCTGTCGCGGACATGCACTCACTGTGCGCTCTGTCGGGAACATGCTCTCACAGTGCGCTCTGTCGTGGACATGCTCTCACTGTGCGCTCAGTCGCGTACATGCTCTCGCTGTGCACGCTGTCGCGGACATGCTCGCGCTGTGCACGCTGCCGCGGACATGCACTCACTGTGCGCTCTGTCGGGAACATGCTCTCACTGTGCGCTCTGTCGCGGACATGCTCTCACTGTGCACTCTGTCACGGACATGCACTCCCTGTGCGCTCTGTCGGGAACATGCTCTCACTGTGCGCTCTGTCGCGGACATGCTCTCACTGAGCGCTCTGTCGCGGACATGCTCTCACTGTGCGCTCTGTCGGGAACATGCTCTCACTGTGCGCTCTGTCGCGGACATGCTCTCACTGTGCGCTCTGTCGGGAACATGCTCTCACTGTGCGCTCTGTCACGGACATGCTCTCACTGTGCGCTCTGTCGCGGACATGCTCTCACTGTGCGCTCTGTCGGGAACATGCTCTCCCTGTGCGCTCTGTCGCGGACATGCTCTCACTGTGCGCTCTGTCGGGAACATGCTCTCACTGTGCGCTCTGTCGCGGACATGCTCTCACTGTGCGCTCTGTCGGGAACATGCTCTCCCTGTGCGCTCTGTCGCGGACATGCTCTCACTGTGCGCTCTGTCGCGGACATGCTCTCACTGAGCGCTCTGTCGCGGACATGCACTCACTGTGCGCTCTGTCGGGAACATGCTCTCACTGTGCGCTCTGTCGCGGACATGCTCTCACTGTGCGCTCTGTTGGGAACATGCTCTCACTGTGCGCTCTGTCACGGACATGCACTCACTGTGCGCTCTGTCGGGAACATGCACTCACTGTGCGCTCTGTCGCGGTCATGCACTCACCGTGCGCTCTGTCGGGAACATGCTCTCACTGTGCGCTCTGTCGTGGACATGCTGTCACTGTGTACACTGTCGCAGACATGCTCGCGCTGTGCGCTCTGTCGCGGACATGCTCGCGCTGTGCGCTCTGTCGCGGACATGCTCTCACTGTGCGCTCTGTCGTGGACATGCTCTCGCTGAGCACTCTGTCGTGGACATGCTCTCGCTGAGCGCTCTGTCGCGGACATGCTCTCGCTGAGCACTCTGTCGCGGACATGCTCTCACTGTGCGCTCTGTCGCGGACATGCTCTTGCTGTGCACTCTGTCGTGGACATGCTCTCACTGTGTACTCTGTCGCGGACGTGCTCTCACTGTGCACTCTGTCGTGGTCATGCTCGCGCTGTGTACACTGTCGCGGACATGCTCGCGCTGTGTACACTGTCACGGACATGCTCTCACTGTGCGCTCTGTCGCGGACATGCTCTCACTGTGCGCTCTGTCACGGACATGCTCTCACTGTGCACTCTGTCACGGACATGCTCTCACTGTGCACTATGTCACGGACATGCTCTCACTGTGCGCTCTGTCACGGACATGCTCTCACTGTGCGCTCTGTCGCGGACATGCACTCACTGTGCGCTCTGTCGGGAACATGCTCTCACTGTGTGCTCTGTCGCGGACATGCTCTCACTGTGCACTCTGTCACGGACATGCACTCACTGTGCGCTCTGTCGGGAACATGCACTCACTGTGCGCTCTGTCGGGAACATGCTCTCACTGTGCGCTCTGTCACGGACTTGCACTCACTGTGCGCTCTGTCGGGAACATGCACTCACTGTGCGCTCTGTCGCGGACATGCACTCACTGTGCGCTCTGTCGGGAACATGCTCTCACTGTGCGCTCTGTCACGGACATGCTCTCACTGTGCACTCTGTCGCAGACATGCTCTCAGTGTGCGCTCTGTCGCGGACATGCTCTCACTGTGCGCTCTGTCACGGACTTGCACTCACTGTGCGCTCTGTCGGGGACATGCACTCACTGTGCGCTCTGTCGCGGACATGCACTCACTGTGCGCACTGTCGCGGACATGCTCTCAGTGTGCGCTCTGTCGCGGACATGCACTCACTGCGCGCTCTGTCGCAGACATGCTCTCGCTGTGCACTCTGTCGTGGACAAGCTCTCACTGTGCGCTCTGTCGCGGACATCCTCTCACTGTTCGCTCTGTCGCGGACATGGTCTCACTGTGCACTCTGTCGCCGACATGCTCGCGCCGTGTACTCTGTCACGGTCATGCACTCACTGTGCGCTCTGTCGCGGACATGCTCTCGCTGTGCACTCTGTCGCGGACATGCTCTCACTGTGCGCTCTGTCACGGACATGCACTCACTGTGCGCTCTGTCGGGAACATGCTCTCACTGTGCGCTCTGTCACGGACATGCTCTCACTGTGCACTCTGTCGCAGACATGCTCTCAGTGTGCGCTCTGTCGCGGACATGCTCTCACTGTGCACTCTGTCGCGGACAGGCTCTCGCTGTACACTCTGTCGCAGACATGCTCTCGCTGTGCACCCTGTCGCGGACATGCTCGCGCTGTGCGCTCTGTCGCGGACATGCTCGCGCTGTGCGCTCTGTCGCGGACATGCTCTCGCTGAGCACTCTGTCGTGGACATGCTGTCACTGTGCGCTTGGTCGCGGACATGCTCTCGCTGAGCACTCTGTCGCGGACATGCTCTCAGTGTGCGCTCTGTCGCGGACATGCTCTCACTGTGCACTCTGTCGCGGACAGGCTCTCGCTGTACACTCTGTCGCAGACATGCTCGCGCTGTGCGCTCTGTCGCGGACATGCTCGCGCTGTGCGCTCTGTCGCGGACATGCTCTCACTGTGCGCTCTGTCGCGGACATGCTCTCGCTGAGCACTCTGTCGTGGACATGCTGTCACTGTGCGCTTGGTCGCGGACATGCTCTCGCTGAGCACTCTGTCGCGGACATGCTCTCACTGTGCGCTCTGTCGCGGACATGCTCTTGCTGTGCACTCTGTCGTGGACATGCTCTCACTGTGTACTCTGTCGCGGACGTGCTCTCACTGTGCACTCTGTCGTGGTTATGCTCGCGCTGTGTACACTGTCGCGGACATGCTCGCGCTGTGTACACTGTCGCGGACATGCTCTCACTGTGCGCTCTGTCGCGGACATGCTCTCACTGTGCGCTCTGTCGCGGACATGCTCTCACTGTGCGCTCTGTCACGGACATGCTCTCACTGTGCACTCTGTCACGGACATGCTCTCACTGTGCACTATGTCACGGACATGCTCTCACTGTGCGCTCTGTCACGGACATGCTCTCACTGTGCGCTCTGTCGCGGACATGCACTCACTGTGCGCTCTGTCGGGAACATGCTCTCACTGTGCGCTCTGTCGCGGACATGCTCTCACTGTGCACTCTGTCACGGACATGCACTCACTGTGCGCTCTGTCGGGAACATGCACTCACTGTGCGCTCTGTCGCAGACATGCTCACGCCGTGTACTCTTTCACGGTCATGCACTCACTGTGCGCTCTGTCGCGGACATGCTCTCGCTGTGCACTCTGTCGCGGACATGCTCTCACTGATCGCTCTGTCGCGGACATGCTCTCACTGTGCACGCTGTCGCGGACATGCTCTCACTGTGTACGCTGTCGCGGACATGCTCTCACTGATCGCTCTGTCGCGGACATGCTCTCACTGTGCACGCTGTCGCGGACATGCTCTCACTGTGTACGCTGTCGCGGACATGCTCTCACTGATTGCTCTGTCGCGGACATGCTCTCACTGTGCACGCTGTCGCGGACATGCTCTCACTGATCGCTCTGTCGCGGACATGCACTCACTGTGCGCTCTGTCGGGAACATGCTCTCACAGTGCGCTCTGTCGTGGACATGCTCTCGCTGAGCACTCTGTCGTGGACATGCTCTCGCTGTGTACGCTGTCGCGGACATGCTCTCACTGTGCACTCTGTAGCGGACATGCTCTCACTGTGCGCTCTGTCGCGGACATGCTCTCGCTGTGCACTCTGTCGCGGACATGCTCTCACTGATCGCTCTGTCGCGGACATGCTCTCACTGATCGCTCTGTCGCGGACATGCTCTCGCTGTGCGCTCTGTCGCGGACATGCTCTCGCTGTGCATGCTGTCGCGGACATGCTCTCACTGATCGCTCTGTCGCGGACATGCTCGCACTGTGCACGCTGTCGCGGACATGCTCTCACTGATCGCTCTGTCGCGGACATGCTCTCACTGTGCACGCTGTCGCGAACATGCTCTCACTGTGCACGCTGTCGCGGACATGCTCTCACTGATCGCTCTGTCGCGGACATGCACTCACTGTGCGCTCTGTCGGGAACATGCTCTCACAGTGCGCTCTGTCGTGGACATGCTCTCACTGTGCGCTCTGTCGCGGACATGCTCTCGCTGTGCACGCTGTCGCGGACATGCTCTCACTGTGCACTCTGTCGCGGACAGGCTCTCGCTGTACACTCTGTCGCAGACATGTTCTCGCTGTGCACCCTGTCGCGGACATGCTCGCGCTGTGCGCTCTGTCGCGGACATGCTCTCGCTGAGCACTCTGTCGTGGACATGCTGTCACTGTGTACACTGTCGCAGACATGCTCGCGCTGTGCGCTCTGTCGCGGACATGCTCTCACTGATCGCTCTGTCGCGGACATGCTCTCACTGTGCACGCTGTCGCGAACATGCTCTCACTGTGTACGCTGTCGCGGACATGCTCTCACTGATCGCTCTGTCACGGACATGCTCTCACTGTGCACGCTGTCGCGGACATGCTCTCACTGATCGCTCTGTCGCGGACATGCACTCACTGTGCGCTCTGTCGGGAACATGCTCTCACAGTGCGCTCTGTCGTGGACATGCTCTCACTGTGCGCTCTGTCGCGGACATGCTCTCGCTGTGCACGCTGTCGCGGACATGCTCGCGCTGTGCACGCTGCCGCGGACATGCACTCTCTGTGCGCTCTGTCGGGAACATGCTCTCACTGTGCGCTCTGTCGCGGACATGCTCTCACTGTGCACTCTGTCACGGACATGCACTCCCTGTGCGCTCTGTCGGGAACATGCTCTCACTGTGCGCTCTGTCGCGGACATGCTCTCACTGAGCGCTCTGTCGCGGACATGCACTCACTGTGCGCTCTGTCGGGAACATGCTCTCACTGTGCGCTCTGTCGCGGACATGCACTCACTGTGCACTCTGTTGCGGACATGCTCTCACTGTGCGCTCTGTCGCGGACATGCTCTCACTGTGCGCTCTGTCGCCGACATGCTCTCACTGTGCGCTCTGTCGCGGAGATGCTCTCACTGTGCGCTCTGTCGCGGACATGCTCTCACTGTGCGCTCTGTCGCGGACATGCTCTCACTGTGCGCTCTGTCACGGACATGCTCTCACTGTGCACTCTGTCACGGACATGCTCTCACTGTGCACTATGTCACGGACATGCTCTCACTGTGCGCTCTGTCACGGACATGCTCTCACTGTGCGCTCTGTCGCGGACATGCACTCACTGTGCGCTCTGTCGGGAACATGCTCTCACTGTGTGCTCTGTCGCGGACATGCTCTCACTGTGCACTCTGTCACGGACATGCACTCACTGTGCGCTCTGTCGGGAACATGCACTCACTGTGCGCTCTGTCGGGAACATGCTCTCACTGTGCGCTCTGTCACGGACTTGCACTCACTGTGCGCTCTGTCGGGAACATGCACTCACTGTGCGCTCTGTCGCGGACATGCACTCACTGTGCGCTCTGTCGGGAACATGCTCTCACTGTGCGCTCTGTCACGGACATGCTCTCACTGTGCACTCTGTCGCAGACATGCTCTCAGTGTGCGCTCTGTCACGGACATGCTCTCACTGTGCGCGCTGTCACGGACTTGCACTCACTGTGCGCTCTGTCGGGGACATGCACTCACTGTGCGCTCTGTCGCGGACATGCACTCACTGTGCGCACTGTCGCGGACATGCTCTCAGTGTGCGCTCTGTCGCGGACATGCACTCACTGCGCGCTCTGTCGCGGACATCCTCTCACTGTTCGCTCTGTCGCGGACATGGTCTCACTGTGCACTCTGTCGCCGACATGCTCGCGCCGTGTACTCTGTCACGGTCATGCACTCACTGTGCGCTCTGTCGCGGACATGCTCTCGCTGTGCACTCTGTCGCGGACATGCTCTCACTGTGCACTCTGTCACGGACATGCACTCCCTGTGCGCTCTGTCGGGAACATGCTCTCACTGTGCGCTCTGTCGCAGACATGCTCTCACTGAGCGCTCTGTCGCGGACATGCTCTCACTGTGCGCTGTGTCGGGAACATGCTCTCACTGTGCGCTCTGTCGCGGACATGCTCTCACTGTGCGCTCTGTCGGGAACATGCTCTCACTGTGCGCTCTGTCACGGACATGCTCTCACTGTGCGCTCTGTCGCGGACATGCTCTCACTGTGCGCTCTGTCGGGAACATGCTCTCCCTGTGCGCTCTGTCGCGGACATGCTCTCACTGTGCGCTCTGTCGGGAACATGCTCTCACTGTGCGCTCTGTCGCGGACATGCTCTCACTGTGCGCTCTGTCGGGAACATGCTCTCCCTGTGCGCTCTGTCGCGGACATGCTCTCACTGTGCGCTCTGTCGCGGACATGCTCTCACTGAGCGCTCTGTCGCGGACATGCACTCACTGTGCGCTCTGTCGGGAACATGCTCTCACTGTGCGCTCTGTCGCGGACATGCTCTCACTGTGCGCTCTGTCGGGAACATGCACTCACTGTGCGCTCTGTCGCGGTCATGCACTCACCGTGCGCTCTGTCGGGAACATGCTCTCACTGTGCGCTCTGTCGTGGACATGCTGTCACTGTGTACACTGTCGCAGACATGCTCGCGCTGTGCGCTCTGTCGCGGACATGCTCGCGCTGTGCGCTCTGTCGCGGACATGCTCTCACTGTGCGCTCTGTCGTGGACATGCTCTCGCTGAGCACTCTGTCGTGGACATGCTGTCACTGTGCGCTCTGTCGCGGACATGCTCTCGCTGAGCACTCTGTCGCGGACATGCTCTCACTGTGCGCTCTGTCGCGGACATGCTCTTGCTGTGCACTCTGTCGTGGACATGCTCTCACTGTGTACTCTGTCGCGGACGTGCTCTCACTGTGCACTCTGTCGTGGTCATGCTCACGCTGTGTACACTGTCGCGGACATGCTCGCGCTGTGTACACTGTCACGGACATGCTCTCACTGTGCGCTCTGTCGCGGACATGCTCTCACTGTGCGCTCTGTCGCGGACATGCTCTCACTGTGCGCTCTGTCACGGACATGCTCTCACTGTGCACTCTGTCACGGACATGCTCTCACTGTGCACTATGTCACGGACATGCTCTCACTGTGCGCTCTGTCACGGACATGCTCTCACTGTGCGCTCTGTCGCGGACATGCACTCACTGTGCGCTCTGTCGGGAACATGCTCTCACTGTGTGCTCTGTCGCGGACATGCTCTCACTGTGCACTCTGTCACGGACATGCACTCACTGTGCGCTCTGTCGGGAACATGCACTCACTGTGCGCTCTGTCGGGAACATGCTCTCACTGTGCGCTCTGTCACGGACTTGCACTCACTGTGCGCTCTGTCGGGAACATGCACTCACTGTGCGCTCTGTCGCGGACATGCACTCACTGTGCGCTCTGTCGGGAACATGCTCTCACTGTGCGCTCTGTCACGGACATGCTCTCACTGTGCACTCTGTCGCAGACATGCTCTCAGTGTGCGCTCTGTCGCGGACATGCTCTCACTGTGCGCTCTGTCACGGACTTGCACTCACTGTGCGCTCTGTCGGGGACATGCACTCACTGTGCGCTCTGTCGCGGACATGCACTCACTGTGCGCACTGTCGCGGACATGCTCTCAGTGTGCGCTCTGTCGCGGACATGCACTCACTGCGCGCTCTGTCGCAGACATGCTCTCGCTGTGCACTCTGTCGTGGACATGCTCTCACTGTGCGCTCTGTCGCGGACATCCTCTCACTGTTCGCTCTGTCGCGGACATGGTCTCACTGTGCACTCTGTCGCCGACATGCTCGCGCCGTGTACTCTGTCACGGTCATGCACTCACTGTGCGCTCTGTCGCGGACATGCTCTCGCTGTGCACTCTGTCGCGGACATGCTCTCACTGTGCGCTCTGTCACGGACATGCACTCACTGTGCGCTCTGTCGGGAACATGCACTCACTGTGCGCTCTGTCGCGGACATGCACTCACTGTGCGCTCTGTCGGGAACATGCTCTCACTGTGCGCTCTGTCACGGACATGCTCTCACTGTGCACTCTGTCGCAGACATGCTCTCAGTGTGCGCTCTGTCGCGGACATGCTCTCACTGTGCACTCTGTCGCGGACAGGCTCTCGCTGTACACTCTGTCGCAGACATGCTCTCGCTGTGCACCCTGTCGCGGACATGCTCGCGCTGTGCGCTCTGTCGCGGACATGCTCGCGCTGTGCGCTCTGTCGCGGACATGCTCTCGCTGAGCACTCTGTCGTGGACATGCTGTCACTGTGTACACTGTCGCAGACATGCTCGCGCTGTGCGCTCTGTCGCGGACATGCTCGCGCTGTGCGCTCTGTCGCGGACATGCTCTCACTGTGCGCTCTGTCGCGGACATGCTCTCGCTGAGCACTCTGTCGTGGACATGCTGTCACTGTGCGCTTGGTCGCGGACATGCTCTCGCTGAGCACTCTGTCGCGGACATGCTCTCACTGTGCGCTCTGTCGCGGACATGCTCTTGCTGTGTACACTGTCGCGGACATGCTCGCGCTGTGTACACTGTCGCGGACATGCTCTCACTGTGCGCTCTGTCGCGGACATGCTCTCACTGTGCGCTCTGTCGCGGACATGCTCTCACTGTGCGCTCTGTCACGGACATGCTCTCACTGTGCACTCTGTCACGGACATGCTCTCACTGTGCACTATGTCACGGACATGCTCTCACTGTGCGCTCTGTCACGGACATGCTCTCACTGTGCGCTCTGTCGCGGACATGCACTCACTGTGCGCTCTGTCGGGAACATGCTCTCACTGTGCGCTCTGTCGCGGACATGCTCTCACTGTGCACTCTGTCACGGACATGCACTCACTGTGCGCTCTGTCGGGAACATGCACTCACTGTGCGCTCTGTCGCGGACATGCACTCACTGTGCGCTCTGTCGCGGACATGCACTCACTGTGCGCTCTGTCGCGGACATGCACTCACTGTGCGCTCTGTCGCGGACATGCACTCACTGTGCGCTCTGTCGTGGACATGCTCTCGCTGTGCACTCTGTCGCGGACATGCTCTCACTGTGCACGCTGTCGCGGACATGCTCTCACTGTGCGCTCTGTCGCGGACATGCTCTCGCTGTGCGCTCTGTCGCGGACATGCTCTCACTGTGCGCTCTGTCGCGGACATGCTCTCGCTGTGCACTCTGCCGCGGACATGCTCTCACTGATCGCTCTGCCGCGGACATGCTCTCGCTGTGCGCTCTGTCGCGGACATGCTCTCGCTGTGCATGCTGTCGCGGACATGCTCTCACTGATCGCTCTGTCGCGGACATGCTCGCACTGTGCACGCTGTCGCGGACATGCTCTCACTGATCGCTCTGTCGCGGACATGCTCTCACTGTGCACGCTGTCGCGGACATGCTCTCACTGTGTACGCTGTCGCGGACATGCTCTCACTGATCGCTCTGTCGCGGACATGCTCTCACTGTGCACGCTGTCGCGGACATGCTCTCACTGTGTACGCTGTCGCGGACATGCTCTCACTGATTGCTCTGTCGCGGACATGCTCTCACTGTGCACGCTGTCGCGGACATGCTCTCACTGATCGCTCTGTCGCGGACATGCACTCACTGTGCGCTCTGTCGGGAACATGCTCTCACAGTGCGCTCTGTCGTGGACATGCTCTCACTGTGCGCTCAGTCGCGTACATGCTCTCGCTGTGCACGCTGTCGCGGACATGCTCGCGCTGTGCACGCTGCCGCGGACATGCACTCACTGTGCGCTCTGTCGGGAACATGCTCTCACTGTGCGCTCTGTCGCGGACATGCTCTCACTGTGCACTCTGTCACGGACATGCACTCCCTGTGCGCTCTGTCGGGAACATGCTCTCACTGTGCGCTCTGTCGCGGACATGCTCTCACTGAGCGCTCTGTCGCGGACATGCTCTCACTGTGCGCTCTGTCGGGAACATGCTCTCACTGTGCGCTCTATCGCGGACATGCTCTCACTGTGCGCTCTGTCGGGAACATGCTCTCACTGTGCGCTCTGTCACGGACATGCTCTCACTGTGCGCTCTGTCGCGGACATGCTCTCACTGTGCGCTCTGTCGGGAACATGCTCTCCCTGTGCGCTCTGTCGCGGACATGCTCTCACTGTGCGCTCTGTCGGGAACATGCTCTCACTGTGCGCTCTGTCACGGACATGCTCTCACTGTGCGCTCTGTCGGGAACATGCTCTCCCTGTGCGCTCTGTCGCGGACATGCTCTCACTGTGCGCTCTGTCGCGGACATGCTCTCACTGAGCGCTCTGTCGCGGACATGCACTCACTGTGCGCTCTGTCGGGAACATGCTCTCACTGTGCGCTCTGTCGCGGACATGCTCTCACTGTGCGCTCTGTCGGGAACATGCTCTCACTGTGCGCTCTGTCACGGACATGCACTCACTGTGCGCTCTGTCGGGAACATGCACTCACTGTGCGCTCTGTCGCGGTCATGCACTCACCGTGCGCTCTGTCGGGAACATGCTCTCACTGTGCGCTCTGTCGTGGACATGCTGTCACTGTGTACACTGTCGCAGACATGCTCGCGCTGTGCGCTCTGTCGCGGACATGCTCGCGCTGTGTGCTCTGTCGCGGACATGCTCTCACTGTGCGCTCTGTCGTGGACATGCTCTCGCTGAGCACTCTGTCGTGGACATGCTCTCGCTGAGCGCTCTGTCGCGGACATGCTCTCGCTGAGCACTCTGTCGCGGACATGCTCTCACTGTGCGCTCTGTCGCGGACATGCTCTTGCTGTGCACTCTGTCGTGGACATGCTCTCACTGTGTACTCTGTCGCGGACGTGCTCTCACTGTGCACTCTGTCGTGGTCATGCTCGCGCTGTGTACACTGTCGCGGACATGCTCGCGCTGTGTACACTGTCACGGACATGCTCTCACTGTGCGCTCTGTCGCGGACATGCTCTCACTGTGCGCTCTGTCACGGACATGCTCTCACTGTGCACTCTGTCACGGACATGCTCTCACTGTGCACTATGTCACGGACATGCTCTCACTGTGCGCTCTGTCACGGACATGCTCTCACTGTGCGCTCTGTCGCGGACATGCACTCACTGTGCGCTCTGTCGGGAACATGCTCTCACTGTGTGCTCTGTCGCGGACATGCTCTCACTGTGCACTCTGTCACGGACATGCACTCACTGTGCGCTCTGTCGGGAACATGCACTCACTGTGCGCTCTGTCGGGAACATGCTCTCACTGTGCGCTCTGTCACGGACTTGCACTCACTGTGCGCTCTGTCAGGAACATGCACTCACTGTGCGCTCTGTCGCGGACATGCACTCACTGTGCGCTCTGTCGGGAACATGCTCTCACTGTGCGCTCTGTCACGGACATGCTCTCACTGTGCACTCTGTCGCAGACATGCTCTCAGTGTGCGCTCTGTCGCGGACATGCTCTCACTGTGCGCTCTGTCACGGACTTGCACTCACTGTGCGCTCTGTCGGGGACATGCTCTCACTGTGCGCTCTGTCGTGGACATGCTGTCACTGTGTACACTGTCGCAGACATGCTCGCGCTGTGCGCTCTGTCGCGGACATGCTCGCGCTGTGTGCTCTGTCGCGGACATGCTCTCACTGTGCGCTCTGTCGTGGACATGCTCTCGCTGAGCACTCTGTCGTGGACATGCTCTCGCTGAGCGCTCTGTCGCGGACATGCTCTCGCTGAGCACTCTGTCGCGGACATGCTCTCACTGTGCGCTCTGTCGCGGACATGCTCTTGCTGTGCACTCTGTCGTGGACATGCTCTCACTGTGTACTCTGTCGCGGACGTGCTCTCACTGTGCACTCTGTCGTGGTCATGCTCGCGCTGTGTACACTGTCGCGGACATGCTCGCGCTGTGTACACTGTCACGGACATGCTCTCACTGTGCGCTCTGTCGCGGACATGCTCTCACTGTGCGCTCTGTCACGGACATGCTCTCACTGTGCACTCTGTCACGGACATGCTCTCACTGTGCACTATGTCACGGACATGCTCTCACTGTGCGCTCTGTCACGGACATGCTCTCACTGTGCGCTCTGTCGCGGACATGCACTCACTGTGCGCTCTGTCGGGAACATGCTCTCACTGTGTGCTCTGTCGCGGACATGCTCTCACTGTGCACTCTGTCACGGACATGCACTCACTGTGCGCTCTGTCGGGAACATGCACTCACTGTGCGCTCTGTCGGGAACATGCTCTCACTGTGCGCTCTGTCACGGACTTGCACTCACTGTGCGCTCTGTCAGGAACATGCACTCACTGTGCGCTCTGTCGCGGACATGCACTCACTGTGCGCTCTGTCGGGAACATGCTCTCACTGTGCGCTCTGTCACGGACATGCTCTCACTGTGCACTCTGTCGCAGACATGCTCTCAGTGTGCGCTCTGTCGCGGACATGCTCTCACTGTGCGCTCTGTCACGGACTTGCACTCACTGTGCGCTCTGTCGGGGACATGCACTCACTGTGCGCTCTGTCGCGGACATGCACTCACTGTGCGCACTGTCGCGGACATGCTCTCAGTGTGCGCTCTGTCGCGGACATGCACTCACTGCGCGCTCTGTCGCAGACATGCTCTCGCTGTGCACTCTGTCGTGGACATGCTCTCACTGTTCGCTCTGTCGCGGACATGGTCTCACTGTGCACTCTGTCGCCGACATGCTCGCGCCGTGTACTCTGTCACGGTCATGCACTCACTGTGCGCTCTGTCGCGGACATGCTCTCGCTGTGCACTCTGTCGCGGACATGCTCTCACTGTGCGCTCTGTCACGGACATGCACTCACTGTGCGCTCTGTCGGGAACATGCTCTCACTGTGCGCTCTGTCACGGACATGCTCTCACTGTGCACTCTGTCGCAGACATGCTCTCAGTGTGCGCTCTGTCGCGGACATGCTCTCACTGTGCACTCTGTCGCGGACAGGCTCTCGCTGTACACTCTGTCGCAGACATGCTCTCGCTGTGCACCCTGTCGCGGACATGCTCGCGCTGTGCGCTCTGTCGCGGACATGCTCGCGCTGTGCGCTCTGTCGCGGACATGCTCTCGCTGAGCACTCTGTCGTGGACATGCTGTCACTGTGCGCTTGGTCGCGGACATGCTCTCGCTGAGCACTCTGTCGCGGACATGCTCTCAGTGTGCGCTCTGTCGCGGACATGCTCTCACTGTGCACTCTGTCGCGGACAGGCTCTCGCTGTACACTCTGTCGCAGACATGCTCGCGCTGTGCGCTCTGTCGCGGACATGCTCGCGCTGTGCGCTCTGTCGCGGACATGCTCTCACTGTGCGCTCTGTCGCGGACATGCTCTCGCTGAGCACTCTGTCGTGGACATGCTGTCACTGTGCGCTTGGTCGCGGACATGCTCTCGCTGAGCACTCTGTCGCGGACATGCTCTCACTGTGCGCTCTGTCGCGGACATGCTCTTGCTGTGCACTCTGTCGTGGACATGCTCTCACTGTGTACTCTGTCGCGGACGTGCTCTCACTGTGCACTCTGTCGTGGTTATGCTCGCGCTGTGTACACTGTCGCGGACATGCTCGCGCTGTGTACACTGTCGCGGACATGCTCTCACTGTGCGCTCTGTCGCGGACATGCTCTCACTGTGCGCTCTGTCGCGGACATGCTCTCACTGTGCGCTCTGTCACGGACATGCTCTCACTGTGCACTCTGTCACGGACATGCTCTCACTGTGCACTATGTCACGGACATGCTCTCACTGTGCGCTCTGTCACGGACATGCTCTCACTGTGCGCTCTGTCGCGGACATGCACTCACTGTGCGCTCTGTCGGGAACATGCTCTCACTGTGCGCTCTGTCACGGACATGCACTCACTGTGCGCTCTGTCGCGGACATGCTCTCGCTGTGCACTCTGTCGCGGACATGCTCTCACTGTGCGCTCTGTCACGGACATGCACTCACTGTGCGCTCTGTCGGGAACATGCTCTCACTGTGCGCTCTGTCACGGACATGCTCTCACTGTGCACTCTGTCGCAGACATGCTCTCAGTGTGCGCTCTGTCGCGGACATGCTCTCACTGTGCACTCTGTCGCGGACAGGCTCTCGCTGTACACTCTGTCGCAGACATGCTCTCGCTGTGCACCCTGTCGCGGACATGCTCGCGCTGTGCGCTCTGTCGCGGACATGCTCGCGCTGTGCGCTCTGTCGCGGACATGCTCTCGCTGAGCACTCTGTCGTGGACATGCTGTCACTGTGCGCTTGGTCGCGGACATGCTCTCGCTGAGCACTCTGTCGCGGACATGCTCTCAGTGTGCGCTCTGTCGCGGACATGCTCTCACTGTGCACTCTGTCGCGGACAGGCTCTCGCTGTACACTCTGTCGCAGACATGCTCGCGCTGTGCGCTCTGTCGCGGACATGCTCGCGCTGTGCGCTCTGTCGCGGACATGCTCTCACTGTGCGCTCTGTCGCGGACATGCTCTCGCTGAGCACTCTGTCGTGGACATGCTGTCACTGTGCGCTTGGTCGCGGACATGCTCTCGCTGAGCACTCTGTCGCGGACATGCTCTCACTGTGCGCTCTGTCGCGGACATGCTCTTGCTGTGCACTCTGTCGTGGACATGCTCTCACTGTGTACTCTGTCGCGGACGTGCTCTCACTGTGCACTCTGTCGTGGTTATGCTCGCGCTGTGTACACTGTCGCGGACATGCTCGCGCTGTGTACACTGTCGCGGACATGCTCTCACTGTGCGCTCTGTCGCGGACATGCTCTCACTGTGCGCTCTGTCGCGGACATGCTCTCACTGTGCGCTCTGTCACGGACATGCTCTCACTGTGCACTCTGTCACGGACATGCTCTCACTGTGCACTATGTCACGGACATGCTCTCACTGTGCGCTCTGTCACGGACATGCTCTCACTGTGCGCTCTGTCGCGGACATGCACTCACTGTGCGCTCTGTCGGGAACATGCTCTCACTGTGCGCTCTGTCGCGGACATGCTCTCACTGTGCGCTCTGTCGCGGACATGCACTCACTGTGCGCTCTGTCGGGAACATGCTCTCACTGTGTGCTCTGTCGCGGACATGCTCTCACTGTGCACTCTGTCACGGACATGCACTCACTGTGCGCTCTGTCGGGAACATGCACTCACTGTGCGCTCTGTCGGGAACATGCTCTCACTGTGCGCTCTGTCACGGACTTGCACTCACTGTGCGCTCTGTCGGGAACATGCACTCACTGTGCGCTCTGTCGCGGACATGCACTCACTGTGCGCTCTGTCGGGAACATGCTCTCACTGTGCGCTCTGTCACGGACATGCTCTCACTGTGCACTCTGTCGCAGACATGCTCTCAGTGTGCGCTCTGTCGCGGACATGCTCTCACTGTGCGCTCTGTCACGGACTTGCACTCACTGTGCGCTCTGTCGGGGACATGCACTCACTGTGCGCTCTGTCGCGGACATGCACTCACTGTGCGCACTGTCGCGGACATGCTCTCAGTGTGCGCTCTGTCGCGGACATGCACTCACTGCGCGCTCTGTCGCAGACATGCTCTCGCTGTGCACTCTGTCGTGGACATGCTCTCACTGTGCGCTCTGTCGCGGACATCCTCTCACTGTTCGCTCTGTCGCGGACATGGTCTCACTGTGCACTCTGTCGCCGACATGCTCGCGCCGTGTACTCTGTCACGGTCATGCACTCACTGTGCGCTCTGTCGCGGACATGCTCTCGCTGTGCACTCTGTCGCGGACATGCTCTCACTGTGCGCTCTGTCACGGACATGCACTCACTGTGCGCTCTGTCGGGAACATGCACTCACTGTGCGCTCTGTCGCGGACATGCACTCACTGTGCGCTCTGTCGGGAACATGCTCTCACTGTGCGCTCTGTCACGGACATGCTCTCACTGTGCACTCTGTCGCAGACATGCTCTCGCTGTACACTCTGTCGCAGACATGCTCTCGCTGTGCACCCTGTCGCGGACATGCTCGCGCTGTGCGCTCTGTCGCGGACATGCTCGCGCTGTGCGCTCTGTCGCGGACATGCTCTCGCTGAGCACTCTGTCGTGGACATGCTGTCACTGTGTACACTGTCGCAGACATGCTCGCGCTGTGCGCTCTGTCGCGGACATGCTCGCGCTGTGCGCTCTGTCGCGGACATGCTCTCACTGGGCGCTCTGTCGCGGACATGCTCTCGCTGAGCACTCTGTCGTGGACATGCTGTCACTGTGCGCTTGGTCGCGGACATGCTCTCGCTGAGCACTCTGTCGCGGACATGCTCTCACTGTGCGCTCTGTCGCGGACATGCTCTTGCTGTGTACACTGTCGCGGACATGCTCGCGCTGTGTACACTGTCGCGGACATGCTCTCACTGTGCGCTCTGTCGCGGACATGCTCTCACTGTGCGCTCTGTCGCGGACATGCTCTCACTGTGCGCTCTGTCACGGACATGCTCTCACTGTGCACTCTGTCACGGACATGCTCTCACTGTGCACTATGTCACGGACATGCTCTCACTGTGCGCTCTGTCACGGACATGCTCTCACTGTGCGCTCTGTCGCGGACATGCACTCACTGTGCGCTCTGTCGGGAACATGCTCTCACTGTGCGCTCTGTCGCGGACATGCTCTCACTGTGCACTCTGTCACGGACATGCACTCACTGTGCGCTCTGTCGGGAACATGCACTCACTGTGCGCTCTGTCGCGGACATGCACTCACTGTGCGCTCTGTCGCGGACATGCACTCACTGTGCGCTCTGTCGCGGACATGCACTCACTGTGCGCTCTGTCGTGGACATGCTCTCGCTGTGCACTCTGTCGCGGACATGCTCTCACTGTGCACGCTGTCGCGGACATGCTCTCACTGTGCGCTCTGTCGCGGACATGCTCTCGCTGTGCGCTCTGTCGCGGACATGCTCTCACTGTGCGCTCTGTCGCGGACATGCTCTCGCTGTGCACTCTGTCGCGGACATGCTCTCACTGATCGCTCTGCCGCGGACATGCTCTCGCTGTGCGCTCTGTCGCGGACATGCTCTCGCTGTGCATGCTGTCGCGGACATGCTCTCACTGATCGCTCTGTCGCGGACATGCTCGCACTGTGCACGCTGTCGCGGACATGCTCTCACTGATCGCTCTGTCGCGGACATGCTCTCACTGTGCACGCTGTCGCGGACATGCTCTCACTGTGTACGCTGTCGCGGACATGCTCTCACTGATCGCTCTGTCGCGGACATGCTCTCACTGTGCACGCTGTCGCGGACATGCTCTCACTGTGTACGCTGTCGCGGACATGCTCTCACTGATTGCTCTGTCGCGGACATGCTCTCACTGTGCACGCTGTCGCGGACATGCTCTCACTGATCGCTCTGTCGCGGACATGCACTCACTGTGCGCTCTGTCGGGAACATGCTCTCACAGTGCGCTCTGTCGTGGACATGCTCTCACTGTGCGCTCAGTCGCGTACATGCTCTCGCTGTGCACGCTGTCGCGGACATGCTCGCGCTGTGCACGCTGCCGCGGACATGCACTCACTGTGCGCTCTGTCGGGAACATGCTCTCACTGTGCGCTCTGTCGCGGACATGCTCTCACTGTGCACTCTGTCACGGACATGCACTCCCTGTGCGCTCTGTCGGGAACATGCTCTCACTGTGCGCTCTGTCGCGGACATGCTCTCACTGAGCGCTCTGTCGCGGACATGCTCTCACTGTGCGCTCTGTCGGGAACATGCTCTCACTGTGCGCTCTGTCGCGGACATGCTCTCACTGTGCGCTCTGTCGGGAACATGCTCTCACTGTGCGCTCTGTCACGGACATGCTCTCACTGTGCGCTCTGTCGCGGACATGCTCTCACTGTGCGCTCTGTCGGGAACATGCTCTCCCTGTGCGCTCTGTCGCGGACATGCTCTCACTGTGCGCTCTGTCGGGAACATGCTCTCACTGTGTGCTCTGTCGCGGACATGCTCTCACTGTGCGCTCTGTCGGGAACATGCTCTCCCTGTGCGCTCTGTCGCGGACATGCTCTCACTGTGCGCTCTGTCGCGGACATGCTCTCACTGAGCGCTCTGTCGCGGACATGCACTCACTGTGCGCTCTGTCGGGAACATGCTCTCACTGTGCGCTCTGTCGCGGACATGCTCTCACTGTGCGCTCTGTTGGGAACATGCTCTCACTGTGCGCTCTGTCACGGACATGCACTCACTGTGCGCTCTGTCGGGAACATGCACTCACTGTGCGCTCTGTCGCGGTCATGCACTCACCGTGCGCTCTGTCGGGAACATGCTCTCACTGTGCGCTCTGTCGTGGACATGCTGTCACTGTGTACACTGTCGCAGACATGCTCGCGCTGTGCGCTCTGTCGCGGACATGCTCGCGCTGTGCGCTCTGTCGCGGACATGCTCTCACTGTGCGCTCTGTCGTGGACATGCTCTCGCTGAGCACTCTGTCGTGGACATGCTCTCGCTGAGCGCTCTGTCGCGGACATGCTCTCGCTGAGCACTCTGTCGCGGACATGCTCTCACTGTGCGCTCTGTCGCGGACATGCTCTTGCTGTGCACTCTGTCGTGGACATGCTCTCACTGTGTACTCTGTCGCGGACGTGCTCTCACTGTGCACTCTGTCGTGGTCATGCTCGCGCTGTGTACACTGTCGCGGACATGCTCGCGCTGTGTACACTGTCACGGACATGCTCTCACTGTGCGCTCTGTCGCGGACATGCTCTCACTGTGCGCTCTGTCACGGACATGCTCTCACTGTGCACTCTGTCACGGACATGCTCTCACTGTGCACTATGTCACGGACATGCTCTCACTGTGCGCTCTGTCACGGACATGCTCTCACTGTGCGCTCTGTCGCGGACATGCACTCACTGTGCGCTCTGTCGGGAACATGCTCTCACTGTGTGCTCTGTCGCGGACATGCTCTCACTGTGCACTCTGTCACGGACATGCACTCACTGTGCGCTCTGTCGGGAACATGCACTCACTGTGCGCTCTGTCGGGAACATGCTCTCACTGTGCGCTCTGTCACGGACTTGCACTCACTGTGCGCTCTGTCGGGAACATGCACTCACTGTGCGCTCTGTCGCGGACATGCACTCACTGTGCGCTCTGTCGGGAACATGCTCTCACTGTGCGCTCTGTCACGGACATGCTCTCACTGTGCACTCTGTCGCAGACATGCTCTCAGTGTGCGCTCTGTCGCGGACATGCTCTCACTGTGCGCTCTGTCACGGACTTGCACTCACTGTGCGCTCTGTCGGGGACATGCACTCACTGTGCGCTCTGTCGCGGACATGCACTCACTGTGCGCACTGTCGCGGACATGCTCTCAGTGTGCGCTCTGTCGCGGACATGCACTCACTGCGCGCTCTGTCGCAGACATGCTCTCGCTGTGCACTCTGTCGTGGACATGCTCTCACTGTGCGCTCTGTCGCGGACATCCTCTCACTGTTCGCTCTGTCGCGGACATGGTCTCACTGTGCACTCTGTCGCCGACATGCTCGCGCCGTGTACTCTGTCACGGTCATGCACTCACTGTGCGCTCTGTCGCGGACATGCTCTCGCTGTGCACTCTGTCGCGGACATGCTCTCACTGTGCGCTCTGTCACGGACATGCACTCACTGTGCGCTCTGTCGGGAACATGCTCTCACTGTGCGCTCTGTCACGGACATGCTCTCACTGTGCACTCTGTCGCAGACATGCTCTCAGTGTGCGCTCTGTCGCGGACATGCTCTCACTGTGCACTCTGTCGCGGACAGGCTCTCGCTGTACACTCTGTCGCAGACATGCTCTCGCTGTGCACCCTGTCGCGGACATGCTCGCGCTGTGCGCTCTGTCGCGGACATGCTCGCGCTGTGCGCTCTGTCGCGGACATGCTCTCGCTGAGCACTCTGTCGTGGACATGCTGTCACTGTGCGCTTGGTCGCGGACATGCTCTCGCTGAGCACTCTGTCGCGGACATGCTCTCAGTGTGCGCTCTGTCGCGGACATGCTCTCACTGTGCACTCTGTCGCGGACAGGCTCTCGCTGTACACTCTGTCGCAGACATGCTCGCGCTGTGCGCTCTGTCGCGGACATGCTCGCGCTGTGCGCTCTGTCGCGGACATGCTCTCACTGTGCGCTCTGTCGCGGACATGCTCTCGCTGAGCACTCTGTCGTGGACATGCTGTCACTGTGCGCTTGGTCGCGGACATGCTCTCGCTGAGCACTCTGTCGCGGACATGCTCTCACTGTGCGCTCTGTCGCGGACATGCTCTTGCTGTGCACTCTGTCGTGGACATGCTCTCACTGTGTACTCTGTCGCGGACGTGCTCTCACTGTGCACTCTGTCGTGGTTATGCTCGCGCTGTGTACACTGTCGCGGACATGCTCGCGCTGTGTACACTGTCGCGGACATGCTCTCACTGTGCGCTCTGTCGCGGACATGCTCTCACTGTGCGCTCTGTCGCGGACATGCTCTCACTGTGCGCTCTGTCACGGACATGCTCTCACTGTGCACTCTGTCACGGACATGCTCTCACTGTGCACTATGTCACGGACATGCTCTCACTGTGCGCTCTGTCACGGACATGCTCTCACTGTGCGCTCTGTCGCGGACATGCACTCACTGTGCGCTCTGTCGGGAACATGCTCTCACTGTGCGCTCTGTCGCGGACATGCTCTCACTGTGCACTCTGTCACGGACATGCACTCACTGTGCGCTCTGTCGGGAACATGCACTCACTGTGCGCTCTGTCGCAGACATGCTCACGCCGTGTACTCTTTCACGGTCATGCACTCACTGTGCGCTCTGTCGCGGACATGCTCTCGCTGTGCACTCTGTCGCGGACATGCTCTCACTGATCGCTCTGTCGCGGACATGCTCTCACTGTGCACGCTGTCGCGGACATGCTCTCACTGTGTACGCTGTCGCGGACATGCTCTCACTGATCGCTCTGTCGCGGACATGCTCTCACTGTGCACGCTGTCGCGGACATGCTCTCACTGTGTACGCTGTCGCGGACATGCTCTCACTGATTGCTCTGTCGCGGACATGCTCTCACTGTGCACGCTGTCGCGGACATGCTCTCACTGATCGCTCTGTCGCGGACATGCACTCACTGTGCGCTCTGTCGGGAACATGCTCTCACAGTGCGCTCTGTCGTGGACATGCTCTCGCTGAGCACTCTGTCGTGGACATGCTGTCACTGTGCGCTCTGTCGCGGACATGCTCTCGCTGAGCACTCTGTCGCGGACATGCTCTCACTGTGCGCTCTGTCGCGGACATGCTCTTGCTGTGCACTCTGTCGTGGACATGCTCTCACTGTGTACTCTGTCGCGGACGTGCTCTCACTGTGCACTCTGTCGTGGTTATGCTCGCGCTGTGTACACTGTCGCGGACATGCTCGCGCTGTGTACACTGTCACGGACATGCTCTCACTGTGCGCGCTGTCGCGGACATGCTCTCACTGTGCGCTCTGTCGCGGACATGCTCTCACTGTGCGCTCTGTCACGGACATGCTCTCACTGTGCACTCTGTCACGGACATGCTCTCACTGTGCACTATGTCACGGACATGCTCTCACTGTGCGCTCTGTCACGGACATGCTCTCACTGTGCGCTCTGTCGCGGACATGCACTCACTGTGCGCTCTGTCGGGAACATGCTCTCACTGTGTGCTCTGTCGCGGACATGCTCTCACTGTGCACTCTGTCACGGACATGCACTCACTGTGCGCTCTGTCGGGAACATGCACTCACTGTGCGCTCTGTCGGGAACATGCTCTCACTGTGCGCTCTGTCACGGACTTGCACTCACTGTGCGCTCTGTCGGGAACATGCACTCACTGTGCGCTCTGTCGCGGACATGCACTCACTGTGCGCTCTGTCGGGAACATGCTCTCACTGTGCGCTCTGTCACGGACATGCTCTCACTGTGCACTCTGTCGCAGACATGCTCTCAGTGTGCGCTCTGTCGCGGACATGCTCTCACTGTGCGCTCTGTCACGGACTTGCACTCACTGTGCGCTCTGTCGGGAACATGCACTCACTGTGCGCTCTGTCGCGGACATGCACTCACTGTGCGCACTGTCGCGGACATGCTCTCAGTGTGCGCTCTGTCGCGGACATGCACTCACTGCGCGCTCTGTCGCAGACATGCTCACGCCGTGTACTCTGTCACGGTCATGCTCTCACTGTGCACTCTGTCGCGGACATGCTCTCGCTGTGCACTCTGTCGCGGACATGCTCTCGCTGTGCACTCTGTCGTGGACATGCTCTCACTGTGCGCTCTGTCGCGGACATCCTCTCACTGTTCGCTCTGTCGCGGACATGGTCTCACTGTGCACTCTGTCGCCGACATGCTCACGCCGTGTACTCTGTTACGGTCATGCACTCACTGTGCGCTCTGTCGCGGACATGCTCTCGCTGTGCACTCTGTCGCGGACATGCTCTCACTGTGCGCTCTGTCACGGACATGCACTCACTGTGCGCTCTGTCGGGAACATGCACTCACTGTGCGCTCTGTCGCGGACATGCACTCACTGTGCGCTCTGTCGGGAACATGCTCTCACTGTGCGCTCTGTCACGGACATGCTCTCACTGTGCACTCTGTCGCAGACATGCTCTCAGTGTGCGCTCTGTCGCGGACATGCTCTCACTGTGCACTCTGTCGCGGACAGGCTCTCGCTGTACACTCTGTCGCAGACATGCTCTCGCTGTGCACCCTGTCGCGGACATGCTCGCGCTGTGCGCTCTGTCGCGGACATGCTCGCGCTGAGCGCTCTGTCGCGGACATGCTCTCGCTGAGCACTCTGTCGTGGACATGCTGTCACTGTGTACACTGTCGCAGACATGCTCTCGCTGAGCACTCTGTCGCGGACATGCTCTCACTGTGCGCTCTGTCGCGGACATGCTCTTGCTGTGCACTCTGTCGTGGACATGCTCTCACTGTGTACTCTGTCGCGGACGTGCTCTCACTGTGCACTCTGTCGTGGTTATGCTCGCGCTGTGTACACTGTCGCGGACATGCTCGCGCTGTGTACACTGTCGCGGACATGCTCTCACTGTGCGCTCTGTCGCGGACATGCTCTCACTGTGCGCTCTGTCGCGGACATGCTCTCACTGTGCGCTCTGTCACGGACATGCTCTCACTGTGCTCTCTGTCACGGACATGCTCTCACTGTGCACTATGTCACGGACATGCTCTCACTGTGCGCTCTGTCACGGACATGCTCTCACTGTGCGCTCTGTCGGGAACATGCTCTCACTGTGCGCTCTGTCGCGGACATGCTCTCACTGTGCACTCTGTCACGGACATGCACTCACTGTGCGCTCTGTCGGGAACATGCACTCACTGTGCGCTCTGTCGGGAACATGCTCTCACTGTGCGCTCTGTCACGGACTTGCACTCACTCTGCGCTCTGTCGGGAACATGCACTCACTGTGCGCTCTGTCACGGACATGCACTCACTGTGCGCTCTGTCGGGAACATGCACTCACTGTGCGCTCTGTCGGGAACATGCTCTCACTGTGCGCTCTGTCACGGACTTGCACTCACTCTGCGCTCTGTCGGGAACATGCACTCACTGTGCGCTCTGTCACGGACATGCTCTCACTGTGCACTCTGTCACGGACATGCACTCACTGTGCGCTCTGTCGGGAACATGCTCTCACTGTGCGCTCTGTCACGGACTTGCACTCACTCTGCGCTCTGTCGGGAACATGCACTCACTGTGCGCTCTGTCACGGACATGCACTCACTGTGCGCTCTGTCGGGAACATGCTCTCACTGTGCGATCTGTCACGGACATGCTCTCACTGTGCACTCTGTCGCAGACATGGTCTCAGTGTGCGCTCTGTCGCGGACATGCACTCACTGTGCGCTCTGTCGCGGACATGCACTCACTGTGCGCTCTGTCGCGGACATGCTCTCAGTGTTCGCTCTGTCGCGGACATGCACTCACTGTGCGCTCTGTCGCAGACATGCTCACGCCGTGTACTCTTTCACGGTCATGCACTCACTGTGCGCTCTGTCGCGGACATGCTCTCGCTGTGCACTCTGTCGTGGACATGCTCTCACTGATCGCTCTGTCGCGGACGTGCTCTCACTGTGCACTCTGTCGCCGACATGCTCGCGCCGTGTACTCTTTCACGGTCATGCACTCACTGTGCGCTCTGTCGCGGACATGCTCTCGCTGTGCACTCTGTCGCGGACATGCTCTCACTGATCGCTCTGTCGCGGACATGCTCTCACTGTGCGCTCTGTCGGGAACATGCTCTCCCTGTGCGCTCTGTCGCGGACATGCTCTCACTGTGCGCTCTGTCGGGAACATGCTCTCACTGTGCGCTCTGTCGCGGACATGCTCTCACTGTGCGCTCTGTCGGGAACATGCTCTCCCTGTGCGCTCTGTCGCGGACATGCTCTCACTGTGCGCTCTGTCGCGGACATGCTCTCACTGAGCGCTCTGTCGCGGACATGCACTCACTGTGCGCTCTGTCGGGAACATGCTCTCACTGTGCGCTCTGTCGCGGACATGCTCTCACTGTGCGCTCTGTCGGGAACATGCTCTCACTGTGCGCTCTGTCACGGACATGCACTCACTGTGCGCTCTGTCGGGAACATGCACTCACTGTGCGCTCTGTCGCGGTCATGCACTCACCGTGCGCTCTGTCGGGAACATGCTCTCACTGTGCGCTCTGTCGTGGACATGCTGTCACTGTGTGCACTGTCGCAGACATGCTCGCGCTGTGCGCTCTGTCGCGGACATGCTCGCGCTGTGCGCTCTGTCGCGGACATGCTCTCACTGTGCGCTCTGTCGTGGACATGCTCTCGCTGAGCACTCTGTCGTGGACATGCTCTCGCTGAGCGCTCTGTCGCGGACATGCTCTCGCTGAGCACTCTGTCGCGGACATGCTCTCACTGTGCGCTCTGTCGCGGACATGCTCTTGCTGTGCACTCTGTCGTGGACATGCTCTCACTGTGTACTCTGTCGCGGACGTGCTCTCACTGTGCACTCTGTCGTGGTCATGCTCGCGCTGTGTACACTGTCGCGGACATGCTCGCGCTGTGTACACTGTCACGGACATGCTCTCACTGTGCGCTCTGTCGCGGACATGCTCTCACTGTGCGCTCTGTCACGGACATGCTCTCACTGTGCACTATGTCACGGACATGCTCTCACTGTGCGCTCTGTCACGGACATGCTCTCACTGTGCGCTCTGTCGCGGACAAGCACTCACTGTGCGCTCTGTCGGGAACATGCTCTCACTGTGTGCTCTGTCGCGGACATGCTCTCACTGTGCACTCTGTCACGGACATGCACTCACTGTGCGCTCTGTCGGGAACATGCACTCACTGTGCGCTCTGTCGGGAACATGCTCTCACTGTGCGCTCTGTCACGGACTTGCACTCACTGTGCGCTCTGTCGGGAACATGCACTCACTGTGCGCTCTGTCGCGGACATGCACTCACTGTGCGCTCTGTCGGGAACATGCTCTCACTGTGCGCTCTGTCACGGACATGCTCTCACTGTGCACTCTGTCGCAGACATGCTCTCAGTGTGCGCTCTGTCGCGGACATGCTCTCACTGTGCGCTCTGTCACGGACTTGCACTCACTGTGCGCTCTGTCGGGGACATGCACTCACTGTGCGCTCTGTCGCGGACATGCACTCACTGTGCGCACTGTCGCGGACATGCTCTCAGTGTGCGCTCTGTCGCGGACATGCACTCACTGCGCGCTCTGTCGCAGACATGCTCTCGCTGTGCACTCTGTCGTGGACATGCTCTCACTGTGCGCTCTGTCGCGGACATCCTCTCACTGTTCGCTCTGTCGCGGACATGGTCTCACTGTGCACTCTGTCGCCGACATGCTCGCGCCGTGTACTCTGTCACGGTCATGCACTCACTGTGCGCTCTGTCGCGGACATGCTCTCGCTGTGCACTCTGTCGCGGACATGCTCTCACTGTGCGCTCTGTCACGGACATGCACTCACTGTGCGCTCTGTCGGGAACATGCTCTCACTGTGCGCTCTGTCACGGACATGCTCTCACTGTGCACTCTGTCGCAGACATGCTCTCAGTGTGCGCTCTGTCGCGGACATGCTCTCACTGTGCACTCTGTCGCAGACATGCTCTCGCTGTGCACCCTGTCGCGGACATGCTCGCGCTGTGCGCTCTGTCGCGGACATGCTCGCGCTGTGCGCTCTGTCGCGGACATGCTCTCGCTGAGCACTCTGTCGTGGACATGCTGTCACTGTGCGCTTGGTCGCGGACATGCTCTCGCTGAGCACTCTGTCGCGGACATGCTCTCAGTGTGCGCTCTGTCGCGGACATGCTCTCACTGTGCACTCTGTCGCGGACAGGCTCTCGCTGTACACTCTGTCGCAGACATGCTCGCGCTGTGCGCTCTGTCGCGGACATGCTCGCGCTGTGCGCTCTGTCGCGGACATGCTCTCACTGTGCGCTCTGTCGCGGACATGCTCTCGCTGAGCACTCTGTCGTGGACATGCTGTCACTGTGCGCTTGGTCGCGGACATGCTCTCGCTGAGCACTCTGTCGCGGACATGCTCTCACTGTGCGCTCTGTCGCGGACATGCTCTTGCTGTGCACTCTGTCGTGGACATGCTCTCACTGTGTACTCTGTCGCGGACGTGCTCTCACTGTGCACTCTGTCGTGGTTATGCTCGCGCTGTGTACACTGTCGCGGACATGCTCGCGCTGTGTACACTGTCGCGGACATGCTCTCACTGTGCGCTCTGTCGCGGACATGCTCTCACTGTGCGCTCTGTCGCGGACATGCTCTCACTGTGCGCTCTGTCACGGACATGCTCTCACTGTGCACTCTGTCACGGACATGCTCTCACTGTGCACTATGTCACGGACATGCTCTCACTGTGCGCTCTGTCACGGACATGCTCTCACTGTGCGCTCTGTCGCGGACATGCACTCACTGTGCGCTCTGTCGGGAACATGCTCTCACTGTGCGCTCTGTCGCGGACATGCTCTCACTGTGCACTCTGTCACGGACATGCACTCACTGTGCGCTCTGTCGGGAACATGCACTCACTGTGCGCTCTGTCGCAGACATGCTCACGCCGTGTACTCTTTCACGGTCATGCACTCACTGTGCGCTCTGTCGCGGACATGCTCTCGCTGTGCACTCTGTCGCGGACATGCTCTCACTGATCGCTCTGTCGCGGACATGCTCTCACTGTGCACGCTGTCGCGGACATGCTCTCACTGTGTACGCTGTCGCGGACATGCTCTCACTGATCGCTCTGTCGCGGACATGCTCTCACTGTGCACGCTGTCGCGGACATGCTCTCACTGTGTACGCTGTCGCGGACATGCTCTCACTGATTGCTCTGTCGCGGACATGCTCTCACTGTGCACGCTGTCGCGGACATGCTCTCACTGATCGCTCTGTCGCGGACATGCACTCACTGTGCGCTCTGTCGGGAACATGCTCTCACAGTGCGCTCTGTCGTGGACATGCTCTCGCTGAGCACTCTGTCGTGGACATGCTGTCACTGTGCGCTCTGTCGCGGACATGCTCTCGCTGAGCACTCTGTCGCGGACATGCTCTCACTGTGCGCTCTGTCGCGGACATGCTCTTGCTGTGCACTCTGTCGTGGACATGCTCTCACTGTGTACTCTGTCGCGGACGTGCTCTCACTGTGCACTCTGTCGTGGTTATGCTCGCGCTGTGTACACTGTCGCGGACATGCTCGCGCTGTGTACACTGTCACGGACATGCTCTCACTGTGCGCTCTGTCGCGGACATGCTCTCACTGTGCGCTCTGTCGCGGACATGCTCTCACTGTGCGCTCTGTCACGGACATGCTCTCACTGTGCACTCTGTCACGGACATGCTCTCACTGTGCACTATGTCACGGACATGCTCTCACTGTGCGCTCTGTCACGGACATGCTCTCACTGTGCGCTCTGTCGCGGACATGCACTCACTGTGCGCTCTGTCGGGAACATGCTCTCACTGTGTGCTCTGTCGCGGACATGCTCTCACTGTGCACTCTGTCACGGACATGCACTCACTGTGCGCTCTGTCGGGAACATGCACTCACTGTGCGCTCTGTCGGGAACATGCTCTCACTGTGCGCTCTGTCACGGACTTGCACTCACTGTGCGCTCTGTCGGGAACATGCACTCACTGTGCGCTCTGTCGCGGACATGCACTCACTGTGCGCTCTGTCGGGAACATGCTCTCACTGTGCGCTCTGTCACGGACATGCTCTCACTGTGCACTCTGTCGCAGACATGCTCTCAGTGTGCGCTCTGTCGCGGACATGCTCTCACTGTGCGCTCTGTCACGGACTTGCACTCACTGTGCGCTCTGTCGGGAACATGCACTCACTGTGCGCTCTGTCGCGGACATGCACTCACTGTGCGCACTGTCGCGGACATGCTCTCAGTGTGCGCTCTGTCGCGGACATGCACTCACTGCGCGCTCTGTCGCAGACATGCTCACGCCGTGTACTCTGTCACGGTCATGCTCTCACTGTGCACTCTGTCGCGGACATGCTCTCGCTGTGCACTCTGTCGTGGACATGCTCTCACTGTGCGCTCTGTCGCGGACATCCTCTCACTGTTCGCTCTGTCGCGGACATGGTCTCACTGTGCGCTCTGTCACGGACATGCACTCACTGTGCGCTCTGTCGGGAACATGCACTCACTGTGCGCTCTGTCGCGGACATGCACTCACTGTGCGCTCTGTCGGGAACATGCTCTCACTGTGCGCTCTGTCACGGACATGCTCTCACTGTGCACTCTGTCGCAGACATGCTCTCAGTGTGCGCTCTGTCGCGGACATGCTCTCACTGTGCACTCTGTCGCGGACAGGCTCTCGCTGTACACTCTGTCGCAGACATGCTCTCGCTGTGCGCTCTGTCGCGGACATGCTCGCGCTGTGCGCTCTGTCGCGGACATGCTCGCGCTGAGCGCTCTGTCGCGGACATGCTCTCGCTGAGCACTCTGTCGTGGACATGCTGTCACTGTGTACACTGTCGCAGACATGCTCTCGCTGAGCACTCTGTCGCGGACATGCTCTCACTTTGCGCTCTGTCGCGGACATGCTCTTGCTGTGCACTCTGTCGTGGACATGCTCTCACTGTGTACTCTGTCGCGGACGTGCTCTCACTGTGCACTCTGTCGTGGTTATGCTCGCGCTGTGTACACTGTCGCGGACATGCTCGCGCTGTGTACACTGTCGCGGACATGCTCTCACTGTGCGCTCTGTCGCGGACATGCTCTCACTGTGCGCTCTGTCGCGGACATGCTCTCACTGTGCGCTCTGTCACGGACATGCTCTCACTGTGCTCTCTGTCACGGACATGCTCTCACTGTGCACTATGTCACGGACATGCTCTCACTGTGCGCTCTGTCACGGACATGCTCTCACTGTGCGCTCTGTCGGGAACATGCTCTCACTGTGCGCTCTGTCGCGGACATGCTCTCACTGTGCACTCTGTCACGGACATGCACTCACTGTGCGCTCTGTCGGGAACATGCACTCACTGTGCGCTCTGTCGGGAACATGCTCTCACTGTGCGCTCTGTCACGGACTTGCACTCACTCTGCGCTCTGTCGGGAACATGCACTCACTGTGCGCTCTGTCACGGACATGCACTCACTGTGCGCTCTGTCGGGAACATGCACTCACTGTGCGCTCTGTCGGGAACATGCTCTCACTGTGCGCTCTGTCACGGACTTGCACTCACTCTGCGCTCTGTCGGGAACATGGACTCACTGTGCGCTCTGTCACGGACATGCTCTCACTGTGCACTCTGTCACGGACATGCACTCACTGTGCGCTCTGTCGGGAACATGCTCTCACTGTGCGCTCTGTCACGGACTTGCACTCACTCTGCGCTCTGTCGGGAACATGCACTCACTGTGCGCTCTGTCACGGACATGCACTCACTGTGCGCTCTGTCGGGAACATGCTCTCACTGTGCGCTCTGTCACGGACATGCTCTCACTGTGCACTCTGTCGCAGACATGGTCTCAGTGTGCGCTCTGTCGCGGACATGCACTCACTGTGCGCTCTGTCGCGGACATGCACTCACTGTGCGCTCTGTCGCGGACATGCTCTCAGTGTTCGCTCTGTCGCGGACATGCACTCACTGTGCACTCTGTCGCCGACATGCTCGCGCCGTGTACTCTTTCACGGTCATGCACTCACTGTGCGCTCTGTCGCGGACATGCTCTCGCTGTGCACTCTGTCGCGGACATGCTCTCACTGATCGCTCTGTCGCGGACATGCTCTCGCTGTGCGCTCTGTCGCGGACATGCTCTCACTGATCGCTCTGTCGCGGACATGCTCTCGCTGAGCACTCTGTCGTGGACATGCTCTCGCTGAGCGCTCTGTCGCGGACATGCTCTCGCTGAGCACTCTGTCGCGGACATGCTCTCACTGTGCGCTCTGTCGCGGACATGCTCTTGCTGTGCACTCTGTCGTGGACATGCTCTCACTGTGTACTCTGTCGCGGACGTGCTCTCACTGTGCACTCTGTCGTGGTCATGCTCGCGCTGTGTACACTGTCGCGGACATGCTCGCGCTGTGTACACTGTCACGGACATGCTCTCACTGTGCGCTCTGTCGCGGACATGCTCTCACTGTGCGCTCTGTCACGGACATGCTCTCACTGTGCACTCTGTCACGGACATGCTCTCACTGTGCACTATGTCACGGACATGCTCTCACTGTGCGCTCTGTCACGGACATGCTCTCACTGTGCGCTCTGTCGCGGACATGCACTCACTGTGCGCTCTGTCGGGAACATGCTCTCACTGTGTGCTCTGTCGCGGACATGCTCTCACTGTGCACTCTGTCACGGACATGCACTCACTGTGCGCTCTGTCGGGAACATGCACTCACTGTGCGCTCTGTCGGGAACATGCTCTCACTGTGCGCTCTGTCACGGACTTGCACTCACTGTGCGCTCTGTCGGGAACATGCACTCACTGTGCGCTCTGTCGCGGACATGCACTCACTGTGCGCTCTGTCGGGAACATGCTCTCACTGTGCGCTCTGTCACGGACATGCTCTCACTGTGCACTCTGTCGCAGACATGCTCTCAGTGTGCGCTCTGTCGCGGACATGCTCTCACTGTGCGCTCTGTCACGGACTTGCACTCACTGTGCGCTCTGTCGGGGACATGCACTCACTGTGCGCTCTGTCGCGGACATGCACTCACTGTGCGCACTGTCGCGGACATCCTCTCACTGTTCGCTCTGTCGCGGACATGGTCTCACTGTGCACTCTGTCGCCGACATGCTCGCGCCGTGTACTCTGTCACGGTCATGCACTCACTGTGCGCTCTGTCGCGGACATGCTCTCGCTGTGCACTCTGTCGCGGACATGCTCTCACTGTGCGCTCTGTCACGGACATGCACTCACTGTGCGCTCTGTCGGGAACATGCTCTCACTGTGCGCTCTGTCACGGACATGCTCTCACTGTGCACTCTGTCGCAGACATGCTCTCAGTGTGCGCTCTGTCGCGGACATGCTCTCACTGTGCACTCTGTCGCGGACAGGCTCTCGCTGTACACTCTGTCGCAGACATGCTCTCGCTGTGCACCCTGTCGCGGACATGCTCGCGCTGTGCGCTCTGTCGCGGACATGCTCGCGCTGTGCGCTCTGTCGCGGACATGCTCTCGCTGAGCACTCTGTCGTGGACATGCTGTCACTGTGCGCTTGGTCGCGGACATGCTCTCGCTGAGCACTCTGTCGCGGACATGCTCTCAGTGTGCGCTCTGTCGCGGACATGCTCTCACTGTGCACTCTGTCGCGGACAGGCTCTCGCTGTACACTCTGTCGCAGACATGCTCGCGCTGTGCGCTCTGTCGCGGACATGCTCGCGCTGTGCGCTCTGTCGCGGACATGCTCTCACTGTGCGCTCTGTCGCGGACATGCTCTCGCTGAGCACTCTGTCGTGGACATGCTGTCACTGTGCGCTTGGTCGCGGACATGCTCTCGCTGAGCACTCTGTCGCGGACATGCTCTCACTGTGCGCTCTGTCGCGGACATGCTCTTGCTGTGCACTCTGTCGTGGACATGCTCTCACTGTGTACTCTGTCGCGGACGTGCTCTCACTGTGCACTCTGTCGTGGTTATGCTCGCGCTGTGTACACTGTCGCGGACATGCTCGCGCTGTGTACACTGTCGCGGACATGCTCTCACTGTGCGCTCTGTCGCGGACATGCTCTCACTGTGCGCTCTGTCGCGGACATGCTCTCACTGTGCGCTCTGTCACGGACATGCTCTCACTGTGCACTCTGTCACGGACATGCTCTCACTGTGCACTATGTCACGGACATGCTCTCACTGTGCGCTCTGTCACAGACATGCTCTCACTGTGCGCTCTGTCGCGGACATGCACTCACTGTGCGCTCTGTCGGGAACATGCTCTCACTGTGCGCTCTGTCGCGGACATGCTCTCACTGTGCACTCTGTCACGGACATGCACTCACTGTGCGCTCTGTCGGGAACATGCACTCACTGTGCGCTCTGTCGCAGACATGCTCACGCCGTGTACTCTTTCACGGTCATGCACTCACTGTGCGCTCTGTCGCGGACATGCTCTCGCTGTGCACTCTGTCGCGGACATGCTCTCACTGATCGCTCTGTCGCGGACATGCTCTCACTGTGCACGCTGTCGCGGACATGCTCTCACTGTGTACGCTGTCGCGGACATGCTCTCACTGATCGCTCTGTCGCGGACATGCTCTCACTGTGCACGCTGTCGCGGACATGCTCTCACTGTGTACGCTGTCGCGGACATGCTCTCACTGATTGCTCTGTCGCGGACATGCTCTCACTGTGCACGCTGTCGCGGACATGCTCTCACTGATCGCTCTGTCGTGGACATGCACTCACTGTGCGCTCTGTCGGGAACATGCTCTCACAGTGCGCTCTGTCGTGGACATGCTCTCGCTGAGCACTCTGTCGTGGACATGCTGTCACTGTGCGCTCTGTCGCGGACATGCTCTCGCTGAGCACTCTGTCGCGGACATGCTCTCACTGTGCGCTCTGTCGCGGACATGCTCTTGCTGTGCACTCTGTCGTGGACATGCTCTCACTGTGTACTCTGTCGCGGACGTGCTCTCACTGTGCACTCTGTCGTGGTTATGCTCGCGCTGTGTACACTGTCGCGGACATGCTCGCGCTGTGTACACTGTCACGGACATGCTCTCACTGTGCGCTCTGTCGCGGACATGCTCTCACTGTGCGCTCTGTCGCGGACATGCTCTCACTGTGCGCTCTGTCACGGACATGCTCTCACTGTGCACTCTGTCACGGACATGCTCTCACTGTGCACTATGTCACGGACATGCTCTCACTGTGCGCTCTGTCACGGACATGCTCTCACTGTGCGCTCTGTCGCGGACATGCACTCACTGTGCGCTCTGTCGGGAACATGCTCTCACTGTGTGCTCTGTCGCGGACATGCTCTCACTGTGCACTCTGTCACGGACATGCACTCACTGTGCGCTCTGTCGGGAACATGCACTCACTGTGCGCTCTGTCGGGAACATGCTCTCACTGTGCGCTCTGTCACGGACTTGCACTCACTGTGCGCTCTGTCGGGAACATGCACTCACTGTGCGCTCTGTCGCGGACATGCACTCACTGTGCGCTCTGTCGGGAACATGCTCTCACTGTGCGCTCTGTCACGGACATGCTCTCACTGTGCACTCTGTCGCAGACATGCTCTCAGTGTGCGCTCTGTCGCGGACATGCTCTCACTGTGCGCTCTGTCACGGACTTGCACTCACTGTGCGCTCTGTCGGGAACATGCACTCACTGTGCGCTCTGTCGCGGACATGCACTCACTGTGCGCACTGTCGCGGACATGCTCTCAGTGTGCGCTCTGTCGCGGACATGCACTCACTGCGCGCTCTGTCGCAGACATGCTCACGCCGTGTACTCTGTCACGGTCATGCTCTCACTGTGCACTCTGTCGCGGACATGCTCTCGCTGTGCACTCTGTCGTGGACATGCTCTCACTGTGCGCTCTGTCGCGGACATCCTCTCACTGTTCGCTCTGTCGCGGACATGGTCTCACTGTGCACTCTGTCGCCGACATGCTCACGCCGTGTACTCTGTTACGGTCATGCACTCACTGTGCGCTCTGTCGCGGACATGCTCTCGCTGTGCACTCTGTCGCGGACATGCTCTCACTGTGCGCTCTGTCACGGACATGCACTCACTGTGCGCTCTGTCGGGAACATGCACTCACTGTGCGCTCTGTCGCGGACATGCACTCACTGTGCGCTCTGTCGGGAACATGCTCTCACTGTGCGCTCTGTCACGGACATGCTCTCACTGTGCACTCTGTCGCAGACATGCTCTCAGTGTGCGCTCTGTCGCGGACATGCTCTCACTGTGCACTCTGTCGCGGACAGGCTCTCGCTGTACACTCTGTCGCAGACATGCTCTCGCTGTGCGCTCTGTCGCGGACATGCTCGCGCTGTGCGCTCTGTCGCGGACATGCTCGCGCTGAGCGCTCTGTCGCGGACATGCTCTCGCTGAGCACTCTGTCGTGGACATGCTGTCACTGTGTACACTGTCGCAGACATGCTCTCGCTGAGCACTCTGTCGCGGACATGCTCTCACTGTGCGCTCTGTCGCGGACATGCTCTTGCTGTGCACTCTGTCGTGGACATGCTCTCACTGTGTACTCTGTCGCGGACGTGCTCTCACTGTGCACTCTGTCGTGGTTATGCTCGCGCTGTGTACACTGTCGCGGACATGCTCGCGCTGTGTACACTGTCGCGGACATGCTCTCACTGTGCGCTCTGTCGCGGACATGCTCTCACTGTGCGCTCTGTCGCGGACATGCTCTCACTGTGCGCTCTGTCACGGACATGCTCTCACTGTGCTCTCTGTCACGGACATGCTCTCACTGTGCACTATGTCACGGACATGCTCTCACTGTGCGCTCTGTCACGGACATGCTCTCACTGTGCGCTCTGTCGGGAACATGCTCTCACTGTGCGCTCTGTCGCGGACATGCTCTCACTGTGCACTCTGTCACGGACATGCACTCACTGTGCGCTCTGTCGGGAACATGCACTCACTGTGCGCTCTGTCGGGAACATGCTCTCACTGTGCGCTCTGTCACGGACTTGCACTCACTCTGCGCTCTGTCGGGAACATGCACTCACTGTGCGCTCTGTCACGGACATGCACTCACTGTGCGCTCTGTCGGGAACATGCACTCACTGTGCGCTCTGTCGGG
This sequence comes from Mustelus asterias, assembly GCF_964213995.1. Classification (NCBI taxonomy): domain Eukaryota; kingdom Metazoa; phylum Chordata; class Chondrichthyes; order Carcharhiniformes; family Triakidae; genus Mustelus; species Mustelus asterias. Next base: position 7,223,642 of record NC_135803.1, read on the forward strand.
AACATGCTCTCACTGTGCGCTCTGTCACGGACTTGCACTCACTCTGCGCTCTGTCAGGAACATGCACTCACTGTGCGCTCTGTCACGGACATGCTCTCACTGTGCACTCTGTCACGGACATGCACTCACTGTGCGCTCTGTCGGGAACATGCTCTCACTGTGCGCTCTGTCACGGACTTGCACTCACTCTGCGCTCTGTCGGGAACATGCACTCACTGTGCGCTCTGTCACGGACATGCACTCACTGTGCGCTCTGTCGGGAACATGCTCTCACTGTGCGCTCTGTCACGGACATGCTCTCACTGTGCACTCTGTCGCAGACATGGTCTCAGTGTGCGCTCTGTCGCGGACATGCACTCACTGTGCGCTCTGTCGCGGACATGCACTCACTGTGCGCTCTGTCGCGGACATGCTCTCAGTGTTCGCTCTGTCGCGGACATGCACTCACTGTGCGCTCTGTCGCAGACATGCTCACGCCGTGTACTCTTTCACGGTCATGCACTCACTGTGCGCTCTGTCGCGGACATGCTCTCGCTGTGCACTCTGTCGTGGACATGCTCTCACTGATCGCTCTGTCGCGGACGTGCTCTCACTGTGCACTCTGTCGCCGACATGCTCGCGCCGTGTACTCTTTCACGGTCATGCACTCACTGTGCGCTCTGTCGCGGACATGCTCTCGCTGTGCACTCTGTCGCGGACATGCTCTCACTGATCGCTCTGTCGCGGACATGCTCTCGCTGTGCGCTCTGTCGCGGACATGCTCTCACTGATCGCTCTGTCGCGGACATGCTCTCACTGATCGCTCTGTCGCGGACATGCTCTCGCTGTGCACGCTGTCGCGGACATGCTCTCACTGATCGCTCTGTCGCGGACATGCTGGCACTGTGCGCTCTGTCGCGGACATGCTCTCACTGTGCACTCTGTAGCGGACATGCTCTCACTGTGCACGCTGTCGCGGACATGCTCTCACTGTGTACGCTGTCGCGGACATGCTCTCACTGTGCGCTCTGTCCCGGACATGCTCGCACTGTGTACGCTGTCGCAGACATGCTCTCACTGATCGCTCTGTCCCGGACATGCTCGCACTGTGTACGCTGTCGCGGACATGCTCTCACTGATCGCTCTGTCGCGGACATGCTCTCACTGATCGCTCTGTCGCGGACATGCTCTCGCTGTGCACGCTGTCGCGGACATGCTCTCACTGATCGCTCTGTCGCGGACATGCTCGCACTGTGCACGCTGTCGCGGACATGCTCTCACTGTGTACGCTGTCGCGGACATGCTCCCACTGATCGCTCCGTCGCGGACATGCTCTCACTGTGCACGCTGTCGCGGACATGTTCTCACTGTGTACGCTGTCGCGGACATGCTCTCACTGATCGCTCTGTCGCGGACGTGCTCTCACTGTGCACTCTGTCGTGGTTATGCTCGCGCAGTGTACACTGTCGCGGACATGCTCTCACTGTGCGCTCTGTCACGGACATGCTCGCGCCGTGTACTCTGTCGCGGACATGCACTCACTGTGCGCTCTGTCGCGGTCATGCTCTCACTGTGCGCTCTGTCGCGGACATGTTCTCACTGTGCACTCTGTAGCGGACATGTTCTCACTGTGCACTCTGTCGCGGACATGCTCTCACTGTGCGCTCTGTCGCAGACATGCACTCACTGTGCGCTCTGTCGCGGACATGCTCTCACTGTGCACTCTGTTGCGGACATGCTCTCACTGTGCACTCTGTTGCGGACATGCTCTCACTGTGCGCTCTGTCGCAGACATGCACTCACTGTGCACTCTGTTGCGGACATGCTCTCAATGTGCGCTCTGTCGCGGACATGCTCTCACTGTGCGCTCTGTCGCCGACATGCTCTCACTGTGCGCTCTGTCACGGAGATGCTCTCACTGTGCGCTCTGTCGCGGACATGCTCTCACTGTGCGCTCTGTCGCCGACATGCTCTCACTGTGCGCTCTGTCGCCGACATGCTCTCACTGTGCACTCTGTCGCGGACATGCTCTCACTGTGCGCTCTGTCACGGACATGCTCTCACTGTGCACTCTGTCACGGACATGCTTTCACTGTGCACTATGTCACGGACATGCTCTCACTGTGCGCTCTGTCACGGACATGCTCTCACTGTGCGCTCTGTCGCGGACATGCACTCACTGTGCGCTCTGTCGGGAACATGCTCTCACTGTGCGCTCTGTCGCGGACATGCTCTCACTGTGCACTCTGTCGGGAACATGCTCTCACTGTGCGCTCTGTCGCGGACATGCACTCACTGTGCGCTCTGTCGGGAACATGCACTCACTGTGCGCTCTGTCGGGAACATGCTCTCACTGTGCGCTCTGTCACGGACTTGCACTCACTGTGCGCTCTGTCGGGAACATGCACTCACTGTGCGCTCTGTCACGGACATGCACTCACTGTGCGCTCTGTCGGGAACATGCTCTCACTGTGCGCTCTGTCACGGACATGCTCTCACTGTGCACTCTGTCGCAGACATGCTCTCAGTGTGCGCTCTGTCGCGGACATGCACTCACTGTGCGCTCTGTCGCGGACATGCACTCACTGTGCGCTCTGTCGCGGACATGCTCTCGCTGTGCACGCTGTCGCGGACATGCTCTCACTGATCGCTCTGTCGCGGACATGCTCGCACTGTGCGCTCTGTCGCGGACATGCTCTCACTGTGCACTCTGTAGCGGACATGCTCTCACTGTGCACGCTGTCGCGGACATGCTCTCACTGTGTACGCTGTCGCGGACATGCTCTCACTGATCGCTCTGTCCCGGACATGCTCGCACTGTGTACGCTGTCGCGGACATGCTCTCACTGATCGCTCTGTCGCGGACATGCTCTCACTGATCGCTCTGTCGCGGACATGCTCTCGCTGTGCACGCTGTCGCGGACATGCTCTCACTGATCGCTCTGTCGCGGACATGCTCGCACTGTGCACGCTGTCGCGGACATGCTCTCACTGTGTACGCTGTCGCGGACATGCTCCCACTGATCGCTCCGTCGCGGACATGCTCTCACTGTGCACGCTGTCGCGGACATGTTCTCACTGTGTACGCTGTCGCGGACATGCTCTCACTGATCGCTCTGTCGCGGACGTGCTCTCACTGTGCACTCTGTCGTGGTTATGCTCGCGCAGTGTACACTGTCGCGGACATGCTCTCACTGTGCGCTCTGTCGCAGACATGCACTCACTGTGCACTCTGTTGCGGACATGCTCTCACTGTGCGCTCTGTCGCGGACATGCACTCACTGTGCGCTCTGTCGCGGACATGCTCTCACTGTGCACTCTGTTGCGGACATGCTCTCACTGTGCACTCTGTTGCGGACATGCTCTCACTGTGCGCTCTGTCGCAGACATGCACTCACTGTGCACTCTGTTGCGGACATGCTCTCACTGTGCACTCTGTTGCGGACATGCTCTCACTGTGCGCTCTGTCGCAGACATGCACTCACTGTGCACTCTGTTGCGGACATGCTCTCACTGTGCGCTCTGTCGCGGACATGCTCTCACTGTGCGCTCTGTCGCCGACATGCTCTCACTGTGCGCTCTGTCGCGGAGATGCTCTCACTGTGCGCTCTGTCGCGGACATGCTCTCACTGTGTGCTCTGTCGCCGACATGCTCTCACTGTGCGCTCTGTCGCCGACATGCTCTCACTGTGCACTCTGTCGCGGACATGCTCTCACTGTGCGCTCTGTCACGGACATGCTCTCACTGTGCACTCTGTCACGGACATGCTCTCACTGTGCACTATGTCACGGACATGCTCTCACTGTGCGCTCTGTCACGGACATGCTCTCACTGTGCGCTCTGTCGCGGACATGCACTCACTGTGCGCTCTGTCGGGAACGTGCTCTCACTGTGCGCTCTGTCGCGGACATGCTCTCACTGTGCACTCTGTCACGGACATGCACTCACTGTGCGCTCTGTCGGGAACATGCACTCACTGTGCGCTCTGTCACGGACATGCACTCACTGTGCGCTCTGTCGGGAACATGCTCTCACTGTGCGCTCTGTCACGGTCTTGCACTCACTGTGCGCTCTGTCGGGAACATGCACTCACTGTGCGCTCTGTCGCGGACATGCACTCACTGTGCGCTCTGTCGGGAACATGCTCTCACTGTGCGCTCTGTCACGGACATGCTCTCACTGTGCACTCTGTCGCAGACATGCTCTCAGTGTGCGCTCTGTCGCGGACATGCACTCACTGTGCGCTCTGTCGCGGACATGCACTCACTGTGCGCACTGTCGCGGACATGCTCTCAGTGTGCGCTCTGTCGCGGACATGCACTCACTGTGCGCTCTGTCGCAGAAATGCTCACGCTGTGCACTCTGTCGTGGACATGCTCTCACTGTGCGCTCTGTCGCGGACATGCTCTCACTGTGCGCTCTGTCGCGGACATGCTCTCACTGTGCGCTCTGTCGCGGACATGCTCTCACTGTGCGCTCTGTCGCGGACATCCTCTCACTGTTCGCTCTGTCGCGGACATGGTCTCACTGTGCACTCTGTCGCCGACATGTTCGCGCCGTGTACTCTGTCACGGTCATGCTCTCACTGTGCGCTCTGTCGCGGACATGCTCTCGCTGTGCACTCTGTCGCGGACATGCTCTCACTGATCGCTCTGTCGCGGACATGCTCTCGCTGTGCGCTCTGTCGCGGACATGCTCTCACTGATCGCTCTGTCGCGGACATGCTCTCGCTGATCGCTCTGTCGCGGACATGCTCTCACTGATCGCTCTGTCGCGGACATGCTCTCACTGATCGCTCTGTCACGGACATGCTCTCGCTGTGCACGCTGTCGCGGACATGCTCTCACTGATCGCTCTGTCGCGGACATGCTCGCACTGTGCGCTCTGTCGCGGACATGCTCTCACTGTGCACTCTGTAGCGGACATGCTCTCACTGTGCACGCTGTCGCGGACATGCTCTCACTGTGTACGCTGTCGCGGACATGCTCTCACTGTGCGCTCTGTCCCGGACATGCTCGCACTGTGTACGCTGTCGCGGACATGCTCTCACTGTGCACTCTGTAGCGGACATGCTCTCACTGTGCGCTCTGTCGCGGACATGCTCTCGCTGTGCACTCTGTCGCGGACATGCTCTCACTGATCGCTCTGTCGCGGACATGCTCTCACTGATCGCTCTGTCGCGGACATGCTCTCGCTGTGCGCTCTGTCGCGGACATGCTCTCGCTGTGCATGCTGTCGCGGACATGCTCTCACTGATCGCTCTGTCGCGGACATGCTCGCACTGTGCACGCTGTCGCGGACATGCTCTCACTGATCGCTCTGTCGCGGACATGCTCTCACTGTGCACGCTGTCGCGAACATGCTCGCACTGTGCACGCTGTCGCGGACATGCTCTCACTGATCGCTCTGTCGCGGACATGCTCTCACTGTGCACGCTGTCGCGAACATGCTCTCACAGTGCGCTCTGTCGTGGACATGCTCTCACTGTGCGCTCTGTTGCGGACATGCTCTCGCTGTGCACGCTGTCGCGGACATGCTCTCACTGTGCACTCTGTCGCGGACAGGCTCTCGCTGTACACTCTGTCGCAGACATGTTCTCGCTGTGCACCCTGTCGCGGACATGCTCGCGCTGTGCGCTCTGTCGCGGACATGCTCTCGCTGAGCACTCTGTCGTGGACATGCTGTCACTGTGTACACTGTCGCAGACATGCTCGCGCTGTGCGCTCTGTCGCGGACATGCTCTCACTGATCGCTCTGTCGCGGACATGCTCTCACTGTGCACGCTGTCGCGAACATGCTCTCACTGTGTACGCTGTCGCGGACATGCTCTCACTGATCGCTCTGTCGCGGACATGCTCTCACTGTGCACGCTGTCGCGGACATGCTCTCACTGATCGCTCTGTCGCGGACATGCACTCACTGTGCGCTCTGTCGGGAACATGCTCTCACTGTGCACTCTGTAGCGGACATGCTCTCACTGTGCACGCTGTCGCGGACATGCTCTCACTGTGTACGCTGTCGCGGACATGCTCTCACTGTGCGCTCTGTCCCGGACATGCTCGCACTGTGTACGCTGTCGCGGACATGCTCTCACTGTGCACTCTGTAGCGGACATGCTCTCACTGTGCGCTCTGTCGCGGACATGCTCTCGCTGTGCACTCTGTCGCGGACATGCTCTCACTGATCGCTCTGTCGCGGACATGCTCTCACTGATCGCTCTGTCGCGGACATGCTCTCGCTGTGCGCTCTGTCGCGGACATGCTCTCGCTGTGCATGCTGTCGCGGACATGCTCTCACTGATCGCTCTGTCGCGGACATGCTCGCACTGTGCACGCTGTCGCGGACATGCTCTTACTGATCGCTCTGTCGCGGACATGCTCTCACTGTGCACGCTGTCGCGAACATGCTCTCACTGTGCACGCTGTCGCGGACATGCTCTCACTGATCGCTCTGTCGCGGACATGCACTCACTGTGCGCTCTGTCGGGAACATGCTCTCACAGTGCGCTCTGTCGTGGACATGCTCTCACTGTGCGCTCTGTTGCGGACATGCTCTCGCTGTGCACGCTGTCGCGGACATGCTCTCACTGTGCACTCTGTCGCGGACAGGCTCTCGCTGTACACTCTGTCGCAGACATGTTCTCGCTGTGCATCCTGTCGCGGACATGCTCGCGCTGTGCGCTCTGTCGCGGACATGCTCTCGCTGAGCACTCTGTCGTGGACATGCTGTCACTGTGTACACTGTCGCAGACATGCTCGCGCTGTGCGCTCTGTCGCGGACATGCTCTCACTGATCGCTCTGTCGCGGACATGCTCTCACTGTGCACGCTGTCGCGAACATGCTCTCACTGTGTACGCTGTCGCGGACATGCTCTCACTGATCGCTCTGTCGCGGACATGCTCTCACTGTGCACGCTGTCGCGGACATGCTCTCACTGATCGCTCTGTCGCGGACATGCACTCACTGTGCGCTCTGTCGGGAACATGCTCTCACAGTGCGCTCTGTCGTGGACATGCTCTCACTGTGCGCTCTGTCGCGGACATGCTCTCGCTGTGCACGCTGTCGCGGACATGCTCGCGCTGTGCACGCTGCCGCGGACATGCACTCTCTGTGCGCTCTGTCGGGAACATGCTCTCACTGTGCGCTCTGTCGCGGACATGCTCTCACTGTGCACTCTGTCACGGACATGCACTCCCTGTGCGCTCTGTCGGGAACATGCTCTCACTGTGCGCTCTGTCGCGGACATGCTCTCACTGAGCGCTCTGTCGCGGACATGCACTCACTGTGCGCTCTGTCGGGAACATGCTCTCACTGTGCGCTCTGTCGCGGACATGCACTCACTGTGCACTCTGTTGCGGACATGCTCTCACTGTGCGCTCTGTCGCCGACATGCTCTCACTGTGCGCTCTGTCGCGGAGATGCTCTCACTGTGCGCTCTGTCGCGGACATGCTCTCACTGTGTGCTCTGTCGCCGACATGCTCTCACTGTGCGCTCTGTCGCGGACATGCTCTCACTGTGCACTCTGTCGCGGACATGCTCTCACTGTGCGCTCTGTCACGGACATGCTCTCACTGTGCACTCTGTCACGGACATGCTCTCACTGTGCACTATGTCACGGACATGCTCTCACTGTGCGCTCTGTCACGGACATGCTCTCACTGTGCGCTCTGTCGCGGACATGCACTCACTGTGCGCTCTGTCGGGAACGTGCTCTCACTGTGCGCTCTGTCGCGGACATGCTCTCACTGTGCACTCTGTCACGGACATGCACTCACTGTGCGCTCTGTCGGGAACATGCACTCACTGTGCGCTCTGTCACGGACATGCACTCACTGTGCGCTCTGTCGGGAACATGCTCTCACTGTGCGCTCTGTCACGGTCTTGCACTCACTGTGCGCTCTGTCGGGAACATGCACTCACTGTGCGCTCTGTCGCGGACATGCACTCACTGTGCGCTCTGTCGGGAACATGCTCTCACTGTGCGCTCTGTCACGGACATGCTCTCACTGTGCACTCTGTCGCAGACATGCTCTCAGTGTGCGCTCTGTCGCGGACATGCACTCACTGTGCGCTCTGTCGCGGACATGCACTCACTGTGCGCACTGTCGCGGACATGCTCTCAGTGTGCGCTCTGTCGCGGACATGCACTCACTGTGCGCTCTGTCGCAGAAATGCTCACGCTGTGCACTCTGTCGTGGACATGCTCTCACTGTGCGCTCTGTCGCGGACATCCTCTCACTGTTCGCTCTGTCGCGGACATGGTCTCACTGTGCACTCTGTCGCCGACATGCTCGCGCCGTGTACTCTGTCACGGTCATGCTCTCACTGTGCGCTCTGTCGCGGACATGCTCTCGCTGTGCACTCTGTCGCGGACATGCTCTCACTGATCGCTCTGTCGCGGACATGCTCTCGCTGTGCGCTCTGTCGCGGACATGCTCTCACTGATCGCTCTGTCGCGGACATGCTCTCACTGATCGCTCTGTCGCGGACATGCTCTCACTGATCGCTCTGTCGCGGACATGCTCTCACTGATCGCTCTGTCACGGACATGCTCTCGCTGTGCACGCTGTCGCGGACATGCTCTCACTGATCGCTCTGTCGCGGACATGCTCGCACTGTGCGCTCTGTCGCGGACATGCTCTCACTGTGCACTCTGTAGCGGACATGCTCTCACTGTGCACGCTGTCGCGGACATGCTCTCACTGTGTACGCTGTCGCGGACATGCTCTCACTGTGCGCTCTGTCCCGGACATGCTCGCACTGTGTACGCTGTCGCGGACATGCTCTCACTGTGCACTCTGTAGCGGACATGCTCTAACTGTGCGCTCTGTCGCGGACATGCTCTCGCTGTGCACTCTGTCGCGGACATGCTCTCACTGATCGCTCTGTCGCGGACATGCTCTCGCTGTGCGCTCTGTCGCGGACATGCTCTCGCTGTGCATGCTGTCGCGGACATGCTCTCACTGATCGCTCTGTCGCGGACATGCTCGCACTGTGCACGCTGTCGCGGACATGCTCTCACTGATCGCTCTGTCGCGGACATGCTCTCACTGTGCACGCTGTCGCGGACATGCTCTCACTGTGCACGCTGTCGCGGACATGCTCTCACTGATCGCTCTGTCGCGGACATGCACTCACTGTGCGCTCTGTCGGGAACATGCTCTCACAGTGCGCTCTGTCGTGGACATGCTCTCACTGTGCGCTCTGTTGCGGACATGCTCTCGCTGTGCACGCTGTCGCGGACATGCTCTCACTGTGCACTCTGTCGCGGACAGGCTCTCGCTGTACACTCTGTCGCAGACATGTTCTCGCTGTGCACCCTGTCGCGGACATGCTCGCGCTGTGCGCTCTGTCGCGGACATGCTCTCGCTGAGCACTCTGTCGTGGACATGCTGTCACTGTGTACACTGTCGCAGACATGCTCGCGCTGTGCGCTCTGTCGCGGACATGCTCTCACTGATCGCTCTGTCGCGGACATGCTCTCACTGTGCACGCTGTCGCGGACATGCTCTCACTGATCGCTCTGTCGCGGACATGCACTCACTGTGCGCTCTGTCGGGAACATGCTCTCACAGTGCGCTCTGTCGTGGACATGCTCTCACTGTGCGCTCTGTCGCGGACATGCTCTCGCTGTGCACGCTGTCGCGGACATGCTCGCGCTGTGCACGCTGCCGCGGACATGCACTCTCTGTGCGCTCTGTCGGGAACATGCTCTCACTGTGCGCTCTGTCGCGGACATGCTCTCACTGTGCACTCTGTCACGGACATGCACTCCCTGTGCGCTCTGTCGGGAACATGCTCTCACTGTGCGCTCTGTCGCGGACATGCTCTCACTGAGCGCTCTGTCGCGGACATGCACTCACTGTGCGCTCTGTCGGGAACATGCTCTCACTGTGCGCTCTGTCGCGGACATGCTCTCACTGTGCGCTCTGTCGGGAACATGCTCTCACTGTGCGCTCTGTCACGGACATGCACTCACTGTGCGCTCTGTCGGGAACATGCACTCACTGTGCGCTCTGTCGCGGACATGCACTCACTGTGCGCTCTGTCGGGAACATGCTCTCACTGTGCGCTCTGTCACGGACATGCTCTCACTGTGCACTCTGTCGCAGACATGCTCTCAGTGTGCGCTCTGTCGCGGACATGCTCTCACTGTGCACTCTGTCGCGGACAGGCTCTCGCTGTCCACTCTGTCGCAGACATGTTCTCGCTGTGGACCCTGTCGCGGACATGCTCGCGCTGTGCGCTCTGTCGCGGACATGCTCTCGCTGAGCACTCTGTCGCGGACATGCTGTCACTGTGTACACTGTCGCAGACATGCTCGCGCTGTGCGCTCTGTCGCGGACATGCTCGGCTGTGCGCTCTGTCGCGGACATGCTCTCACTGTGCGCTCTGTCACGGACATGCTCTCGCTGAGCACTCTGTCGTGGACATGCTGTCACTGTGCGCTCTGTCGCGGACATGCTCTCGCTGAGCACTCTGTCGCGGACATGCTCTCACTGTGCGCTCTGTCGCGGACATGCTCTTGCTGTGCACTCTGTCGTGGACATGCTCTCACTGTGTACTCTGTCGCGGACGTGCTCTCACTGTGCACTCTGTCGTGGTTATGCTCGCGCTGTGTACACTGTCGCGGACATGCTCGCGCTGTGTACACTGTCGCGGACATGCTCTCACTGTGCGCTCTGTCGCGGACATGCTCTCACTGTGTGCTCTGTCGCGGACATGCTCTCACTGTGCGCTCTGTCACGGACATGCTCTCACTGTGCACTCTGTCACGGACATGCTCTCACTGTGCGCTCTGTCACGGACATGCTCTCACTGTGCGCTCTGTCGCGGACATGCACTCACTGCGCTCTGTCGGGAACATGCTCTCACTGTGCGCTCTGTCGCGGACATGCTCTCACTGTGCACTCTGTCACGGACATGCACTCACTATGCGCTCTGTCGGGAACATGCACTCACTGTGCGCTCTGTCGGGAACATGCTCTCACTGTGCGCTCTGTCACGGACTTGCACTCACTGTGCGCTCTGTCGGGAACATGCACTCACTGTGCGCTCTGTCACGGACATGCACTCACTGTGCGCTCTGTCGGGAACATGCTCTGACTGTGCGCTCTGTCACGGACATGCTCTCACTGTGCACTCTGTCGCAGACATGCTCTCAGTGTGCGCTCTGTCGCGGACATGCACTCACTGTGCGCTCTGTCGCGGACATGCACTCACTGTGCGCTCTGTCGCGGACATGCTCTCAGTGTGCGCTCTGTCGCGGACATGCACTCACTGTGCGTTCTGTCGCAGACATGCTCACGCCGTGTACTCTGTCACGGTCATGCTCTCACTGTGCACTCTGTCGCGGACATGCTCGCACTGTGCGCTCTGTCGCGCACATGCTCTCACTGTGCACTCTGTAGCGGACGTGCTCTCACTGTGCGCGCTGTCGCGGACATGCTCTCACTGTGTACGCTGTCGCGGACATGTTCTCACTGTGCGCTCTGTCCCGGACATGCTCGCACTGTATACGCTGTCGCGGACATGCTCTCACTGATCGCTCTGTCCCGGACATGCTCGCACTGTGTACGCTGTCGCGGACATGCTCTCACTGATCGCTCTGTCGCGGACATGCTCTCACTGATCGCTCTGTCGCGGACATGCTCTCGCTGTGCACGCTGTCGCGGACATGCTCTCACTGATCGCTCTGTCGCGGACATGCTTGCACTGTGCATGCTGTCGCGGACATGCTCTCACTGTGTACGCTGTCGCGGACATGCTCCCACTGATCGCTCCGTCGCGGACATGCTCTCACTGTGCACGCTGTCGCGGACATGCTCTCACTGTGTACGCTGTCGCGGACATGCTCTCACTGATCGCTCTGTCGCGGACGTGCTCTCACTGTGCACTCTGTCGTGGTTATGCTCGCGCAGTGTACACTGTCGCGGACCTGCTCTCACTGTGCGCTCTGTCACGGACATGCTCGCGCCGTGTACTCTGTCGCGGACATGCACTCACTGTGCGCTCTGTCGCGGTCATGCTCTCACTGTGCGCTCTGTCGCGGACATGTTCTCACTGTGCACTCTGTCGTGGACATGCACTCACTGTGCGCTCTGTCGCCGACATGCTCTCACTGTGCACTCTGTCGCGGACATGCTCGCGCCATGTACTCTGTCGCGGACATGCTCTCACTGTGCGCTCTGTCGCGGACATGCTCTCACTGTGCGCTCTATCGCGGACATGTTCTCACTGTGCGCTCTGCGGCGGACATGCTCTCACTGTGCGCTCTGTTGTGGACATGCTCTCACTGTGCGCTCTGTCGCAGACATGCTCTCACTGTGCGCTCTGTCGCGGACATGCTCTCACTGTGCGCTCTGTCGCCGACATGCTCTCACTGTGCCCTCTGCGGCGGACATGCTCTCACTGTGCACTCTGTCGCAGACATGCTCTCACTGTGCGCTCTGTCGCGGACATGCACTCACTGTGCGCTCTGTCGTAGACATGCTCTCACTGTGCGCTCTGTCGCGGACATGCATTCACTGTGCGCTCTGCGGCGGACATGCTCTCACTGTGCGTTCTGCGGCGGACATGCTCTCGCTGTGCGCTCTGTTGCGGACTTGCACTCACTGTGCACTCTGTCGCGGACATGCTTTCACTGTACGCTCTGTCGCGGACATGCTCTCATTGTGCGCTCTGTCGCGGACATGCTCTCACTGTGCACTCTGTCGCGCACATGCTCTCACTGTGCGCTCTGTCGCGGACATGCACTCACTGTGCGCTGTCGCGGAGATGCTCTCGCTGTGCGCTCTGTCGTGGACATGCTCTCACTGTGCGCTCTGTCGCGGACATGCTCTCACTGTGCACTCTGTCGCGGACATGCTCTCACTGTGCACTCTGTCGCGGACATGCTCTCACTGTGTACACTGTCGCGGACATGCTCTCACTGTGCGCTCTGTCGTGGACATGCTCTCACTGTGTACACTGTCCCGGACATGCTCTCACTGTGCGCTCTGTCGCGGACATGGTCATGCTGTGCACTCTGTCGCGGACATGCTCTCACTGTGCACTCTGTCGCGGACATGCTCTCATTGTGCGCTCTGTCGCGGACATGCTCTCACTGTGCACTCTGTCGCGCACATGCTCTCACTGCGCGCTCTGTCGCGGACATGCACTCACTGTGCGCTGTCGCGGAGATGCTCTCGCTGTGCGCTCTGTCGTGGACATGCTCTCACTGTGCGCTCTGTCGCGGACATGCTCTCACTGTGCACTCTGTCGCGGACATGCTCTCACTGTGCGCTCTGTCGCGGACATGCTCTCACTGTGCACTCTGTCGCGGACATGCTCTCACTGTGTACACTGTCGCGGACATGCTCTCACTGTGCGCTCTGTCGCGGACATGCTCTCACTGTGTACACTGTCCCGGACATGCTCTCACTGTGCGCTCTGTCGCGGACATGCTCTCACTGTGCACTCTGTCGCGGACATGCTCTCACTGTGCACTCTGTCGCGGACATGCTCTCACTGTGCGCTCTGTCACGGACATGGTCACGCTGTGCGCTCTGTCGCTGACATGCTCTCACTGTGCGCTCTGTCGCGGACATGCTCTCACTGTGCGCTCTGTCGCGGACATGCTCTTACTGTGCGCTCTGTCGCGGACATGCTCTCACTGTGCGCTCTGTCGCAGACATGCTCTCACTGTGCGCTCTGTCGCTGACATGCTCTCACTGTGCGCTCTGTCGCGGACATGCTCTCACTGTGCGCTCTGTCGCAGACATGCTCTCACTGTGCGCTCTGTCGCTGACATGCTCTCACTGTGCGCTCTGTCGCGGACATGGTCACGCTGTGCGCTCTGTCGCTGACATGCTCTCACTGCGCACTCTGTCGCGGACATGCTCTCACTGTGCACTCTGTCGCGGACATGGTCACGCTGTGCGCTCTGTCGCTGACATGCTCTCACTGCGCACTCTGTCGCGGACATGGTCACGCTGTGCGCTCTGTCGCTGACATGCTCTCACTGTGCGCTCTGTCGCGGACATGCTCTCACTGTGCAGTCTGTCACGGACATGCTCTCACTGTGCACTCTGTCACGGACATGCTCTCACTGTGCAGCCTGTCACGGACATGCTCTCACTGTGCACTCTGTCACGGACATGCTCTCACTGTGCAGTCTGTCGCGGACATGCTCTCACTGTGTACATTGTTGCGGACATGCTCTCACTGTGTACATTGTTGCGGACATGCTCTCACTGTGTACATTGTTGCGGACATGCTCTCACTATGTACATTGTTGCGGACATGCTCTCACTGTGCACTCTGTCACGGACATGCTCTCACTGTGCAGTCTGTCGCGGACATGCTCTCACTGTGTACATTGTTGCGGACATGCTCTCACTGTGTACATTGTTGCGGACATGCTCTCACTGTGTACATTGTTGCGGACATGCTCTCACTGTGTACATTGTTGCGGACATGCTCTCACTGTGCAGTCAGTCGCGGACATGCTCTCGCTGTGTACATTGTTGCGGACATGGTCTCACTGTGCGCTCTGTCGCGGACATGGTCACACTGTGCGCTCTGTCGCGGACATGCTCATACTCTGCACTGTGTCGCTCTCACTGTGCACTCTGTCGTGGACATGCTCTCACTGTGCGCTCTGTCGCGGACATGCTCTCACTGTGCACTCTGTCGCGGACATGCACTCACTGTGCGCTCTGTCGGGAACATGCTCTCACTGTGCGCTCTGTCACGGACATGCTCTCACTGTGCACTCTGTCGCAGACATGCTCTCAGTGTGCGCTCTGTCGCGGACATGCTCTCACTGTGCGCTCTGTCACGGACTTGCACTCACTGTGCGCTCTGTCGGGGACATGCACTCACTGTGCGCTCTGTCGCGGACATGCACTCACTGTGCGCACTGTCGCGGACATGCTCTCAGTGTGCGCTCTGTCGCGGACATGCACTCACTGCGCGCTCTGTCGCAGACATGCTCTCGCTGTGCACTCTGTCGTGGACATGCTCTCACTGTGCGCTCTGTCGCGGACATCCTCTCACTGTTCGCTCTGTCGCGGACATGGTCTCACTGTGCACTCTGTCGCCGACATGCTCGCGCCGTGTACTCTGTCACGGACATGCACTCACTGTGCGCTCTGTCGCGGACATGCTCTCGCTGTGCACTCTGTCGCGGACATGCTCTCACTGTGCGCTCTGTCACGGACATGCACTCACTGTGCGCTCTGTCGGGAACATGCTCTCACTGTGCGCTCTGTCACGGACATGCTCTCACTGTGCACTCTGTCGCAGACATGCTCTCAGTGTGCGCTCTGTCGCGGACATGCTCTCACTGTGCACTCTGTCGCGGACAGGCTCTCGCTGTACACTCTGTCGCAGACATGCTCTCGCTGTGCACCCTGTCGCGGACATGCTCGCGCTGTGCGCTCTGTCGCGGACATGCTCGCGCTGTGCGCTCTGTCGCGGACATGCTCTCGCTGAGCACTCTGTCGTGGACATGCTGTCACTGTGCGCTTGGTCGCAGACATGCTCTCGCTGAGCACTCTGTCGCGGACATGCTCTCAGTGTGCGCTCTGTCGCGGACATGCTCTCACTGTGCACTCTGTCGCGGACAGGCTCTCGCTGTACACTCTGTCGCAGACATGCTCGCGCTGTGCGCTCTGTCGCGGACATGCTCGCGCTGTGCGCTCTGTCGCGGACATGCTCTCACTGTGCGCTCTGTCGCGGACATGCTCTCGCTGAGCACTCTGTCGTGGACATGCTGTCACTGTGCGCTTGGTCGCGGACATGCTCTCGCTGAGCACTCTGTCGCGGACATGCTCTCACTGTGCGCTCTGTCGCGGACATGCTCTTGCTGTGCACTCTGTCGTGGACATGCTCTCACTGTGTACTCTGTCGCGGACGTGCTCTCACTGTGCACTCTGTCGTGGTTATGCTCGCGCTGTGTACACTGTCGCGGACATGCTCGCGCTGTGTACACTGTCGCGGACATGCTCTCACTGTGCGCTCTGTCGCGGACATGCTCTCACTGTGCGCTCTGTCGCGGACATGCTCTCACTGTGCGCTCTGTCACGGACATGCTCTCACTGTGCACTCTGTCACGGACATGCTCTCACTGTGCACTATGTCACGGACATGCTCTCACTGTGCGCTCTGTCACGGACATGCTCTCACTGTGCGCTCTGTCGCGGACATGCACTCACTGTGCGCTCTGTCGGGAACATGCTCTCACTGTGCGCTCTGTCGCGGACATGCTCTCACTGTGCACTCTGTCACGGACATGCACTCACTGTGCGCTCTGTCGGGAACATGCACTCACTGTGCGCTCTGTCGCAGACATGCTCACGCCGTGTACTCTTTCACGGTCATGCACTCACTGTGCGCTCTGTCGCGGACATGCTCTCGCTGTGCACTCTGTCGCGGACATGCTCTCACTGATCGCTCTGTCGCGGACATGCTCTCACTGTGCACGCTGTCGCGGACATGCTCTCACTGTGTACGCTGTCGCGGACATGCTCTCACTGATCGCTCTGTCGCGGACATGCTCTCACTGTGCACGCTGTCGCGGACATGCTCTCACTGTGTACGCTGTCGCGGACATGCTCTCACTGATTGCTCTGTCGCGGACATGCTCTCACTGTGCACGCTGTCGCGGACATGCTCTCACTGATCGCTCTGTCGCGGACATGCACTCACTGTGCGCTCTGTCGGGAACATGCTCTCACAGTGCGCTCTGTCGTGGACATGCTCTCGCTGAGCACTCTGTCGTGGACATGCTGTCACTGTGCGCTCTGTCGCGGACATGCTCTCGCTGAGCACTCTGTCGCGGACATGCTCTCACTGTGCGCTCTGTCGCGGACATGCTCTTGCTGTGCACTCTGTCGTGGACATGCTCTCACTGTGTACTCTGTCGCGGACGTGCTCTCACTGTGCACTCTGTCGTGGTTATGCTCGCGCTGTGTACACTGTCGCGGACATGCTCGCGCTGTGTACACTGTCACGGACATGCTCTCACTGTGCGCTCTGTCGCGGACATGCTCTCACTGTGCGCTCTGTCGCGGACATGCTCTCACTGTGCGCTCTATCACGGACATGCTCTCACTGTGCACTCTGTCACGGACATGCTCTCACTGTGCACTATGTCACGGACATGCTCTCACTGTGCGCTCTGTCACGGACATGCTCTCACTGTGCGCTCTGTCGCGGACATGCACTCACTGTGCGCTCTGTCGGGAACATGCTCTCACTGTGTGCTCTGTCGCGGACATGCTCTCACTGTGCACTCTGTCACGGACATGCACTCACTGTGCGCTCTGTCGGGAACATGCACTCACTGTGCGCTCTGTCGGGAACATGCTCTCACTGTGCGCTCTGTCACGGACTTGCACTCACTGTGCGCTCTGTCGGGAACATGCACTCACTGTGCGCTCTGTCGCGGACATGCACTCACTGTGCGCTCTGTCGGGAACATGCTCTCACTGTGCGCTCTGTCACGGACATGCTCTCACTGTGCACTCTGTCGCAGACATGCTCTCAGTGTGCGCTCTGTCGCGGACATGCTCTCACTGTGCGCTCTGTCACGGACTTGCACTCACTGTGCGCTCTGTCGGGAACATGCACTCACTGTGCGCTCTGTCGCGGACATGCACTCACTGTGCGCACTGTCGCGGACATGCTCTCAGTGTGCGCTCTGTCGCGGACATGCACTCACTGCGCGCTCTGTCGCAGACATGCTCACGCCGTGTACTCTGTCACGGTCATGCTCTCACTGTGCACTCTGTCGCGGACATGCTCTCGCTGTGCACTCTGTCGTGGACATGCTCTCACTGTGCGCTCTGTCGCGGACATCCTCTCACTGTTCGCTCTGTCGCGGACATGGTCTCACTGTGCACTCTGTCGCCGACATGCTCACGCCGTGTACTCTGTTACGGTCATGCACTCACTGTGCGCTCTGTC
The DNA here is from genome assembly GCF_964213995.1 of Mustelus asterias. Taxonomy (NCBI): domain Eukaryota; kingdom Metazoa; phylum Chordata; class Chondrichthyes; order Carcharhiniformes; family Triakidae; genus Mustelus; species Mustelus asterias. The sequence continues at coordinate 7,241,575 of NC_135803.1, forward strand.
GCGGACATGCTCTCGCTGTGCACTCTGTCGCAGACATGCTCTCAGTGTGCGCTCTGTCGCGGACATGCTCTCACTGTGCACGCTGTCGCGGACATGCTCTCACTGTGTACGCTGTCGCGGACATGCTCTCACTGATTGCTCTGTCGCGGACATGCTCTCACTGTGCACGCTGTCGCGGACATGCTCTCACTGATCGCTCTGTCGCGGACATGCACTCACTGTGCGCTCTGTCGGGAACATGCTCTCACAGTGCGCTCTGTCGTGGACATGCTCTCGCTGAGCACTCTGTCGTGGACATGCTGTCACTGTGCGCTCTGTCGCGGACATGCTCTCGCTGAGCACTCTGTCGCGGACATGCTCTCACTGTGCGCTCTGTCGCGGACATGCTCTTGCTGTGCACTCAGTCGTGGACATGCTCTCACTGTGTACTCTGTCGCGGACGTGCTCTCACTGTGCACTCTGTCGTGGTTATGCTCGCGCTGTGTACACTGTCGCGGACATGCTCGCGCTGTGTACACTGTCACGGACATGCTCTCACTGTGCGCTCTGTCGCGGACATGCTCTCACTGTGCGCTCTGTCGCGGACATGCTCTCACTGTGCGCTCTGTCACGGACATGCTCTCACTGTGCACTCTGTCACGGACATGCTCTCACTGTGCACTATGTCACGGACATGCTCTCACTGTGCGCTCTGTCACGGACATGCTCTCACTGTGCGCTCTGTCGGGAACATGCTCTCACTGTGTGCTCTGTCGCGGACATGCTCTCACTGTGCACTCTGTCACGGACATGCACTCACTGTGCGCTCTGTCGGGAACATGCACTCACTGTGCGCTCTGTCGGGAACATGCTCTCACTGTGCGCTCTGTCACGGACTTGCACTCACTGTGCGCTCTGTCGGGAACATGCACTCACTGTGCGCTCTGTCGCGGACATGCACTCACTGTGCGCTCTGTCGGGAACATGCTCTCACTGTGCGCTCTGTCACGGACATGCTCTCACTGTGCACTCTGTCGCAGACATGCTCTCAGTGTGCGCTCTGTCGCGGACATGCTCTCACTGTGCGCTCTGTCACGGACTTGCACTCACTGTGCGCTCTGTCGGGAACATGCACTCACTGTGCGCTCTGTCGCGGACATGCACTCACTGTGCGCACTGTCGCGGACATGCTCTCAGTGTGCGCTCTGTCGCGGACATGCACTCACTGCGCGCTCTGTCGCAGACATGCTCACGCCGTGTACTCTGTCACGGTCATGCTCTCACTGTGCACTCTGTCGCGGACATGCTCTCGCTGTGCACTCTGTCGTGGACATGCTCTCACTGTGCGCTCTGTCGCGGACATCCTCTCACTGTTCGCTCTGTCGCGGACATGGTCTCACTGTGCACTCTGTCGCCGACATGCTCACGCCGTGTACTCTGTTACGGTCATGCACTCACTGTGCGCTCTGTCGCGGACATGCTCTCGCTGTGCACTCTGTCGCGGACATGCTCTCACTGTGCGCTCTGTCACGGACATGCACTCACTGTGCGCTCTGTCGGGAACATGCACTCACTGTGCGCTCTGTCGCGGACATGCACTCACTGTGCGCTCTGTCGGGAACATGCTCTCACTGTGCGCTCTGTCACGGACATGCTCTCACTGTGCACTCTGTCGCAGACATGCTCTCAGTGTGCGCTCTGTCGCGGACATGCTCTCACTGTGCACTCTGTCGCGGACAGGCTCTCGCTGTACACTCTGTCGCAGACATGCTCTCGCTGTGCACCCTGTCGCGGACATGCTCGCGCTGTGCGCTCTGTCGCGGACATGCTCGCGCTGAGCGCTCTGTCGCGGACATGCTCTCGCTGAGCACTCTGTCGTGGACATGCTGTCACTGTGTACACTGTCGCAGACATGCTCTCGCTGAGCACTCTGTCGCGGACATGCTCTCACTGTGCGCTCTGTCACGGACATGCTCTTGCTGTGCACTCTGTCGTGGACATGCTCTCACTGTGTACTCTGTCGCGGACGTGCTCTCACTGTGCACTCTGTCGTGGTTATGCTCGCGCTGTGTACACTGTCGCGGACATGCTCGCGCTGTGTACACTGTCGCGGACATGCTCTCACTGTGCGCTCTGTCGCGGACATGCTCTCACTGTGCGCTCTGTCGCGGACATGCTCTCACTGTGCGCTCTGTCACGGACATGCTCTCACTGTGCTCTCTGTCACGGACATGCTCTCACTGTGCACTATGTCACGGACATGCTCTCACTGTGCGCTCTGTCACGGACATGCTCTCACTGTGCGCTCTGTCGGGAACATGCTCTCACTGTGCGCTCTGTCGCGGACATGCTCTCACTGTGCACTCTGTCACGGACATGCACTCACTGTGCGCTCTGTCGGGAACATGCACTCACTGTGCGCTCTGTCGGGAACATGCTCTCACTGTGCGCTCTGTCACGGACTTGCACTCACTCTGCGCTCTGTCGGGAACATGCACTCACTGTGCGCTCTGTCACGGACATGCACTCACTGTGCGCTCTGTCGGGAACATGCACTCACTGTGCGCTCTGTCGGGAACATGCTCTCACTGTGCGCTCTGTCACGGACTTGCACTCACTCTGCGCTCTGTCGGGAACATGCACTCACTGTGCGCTCTGTCACGGACATGCTCTCACTGTGCACTCTGTCACGGACATGCACTCACTGTGCGCTCTGTCGGGAACATGCTCTCACTGTGCGCTCTGTCACGGACTTGCACTCACTCTGCGCTCTGTCGGGAACATGCACTCACTGTGCGCTCTGTCACGGACATGCACTCACTGTGCGCTCTGTCGGGAACATGCTCTCACTGTGCGCTCTGTCACGGACATGCTCTCACTGTGCACTCTGTCGCAGACATGGTCTCAGTGTGCGCTCTGTCGCGGACATGCACTCACTGTGCGCTCTGTCGCGGACATGCACTCACTGTGCGCTCTGTCGCGGACATGCTCTCAGTGTTCGCTCTGTCGCGGACATGCACTCACTGTGCGCTCTGTCGCAGACATGCTCACGCCGTGTACTCTTTCACGGTCATGCACTCACTGTGCGCTCTGTCGCGGACATGCTCTCGCTGTGCACTCTGTCGTGGACATGCTCTCACTGATCGCTCTGTCGCGGACGTGCTCTCACTGTGCACTCTGTCGCCGACATGCTCGCGCCGTGTACTCTTTCACGGTCATGCACTCACTGTGCGCTCTGTCGCGGACATGCTCTCGCTGTGCACTCTGTCGCGGACATGCTCTCACTGATCGCTCTGTCGCGGACATGCTCTCGCTGTGCGCTCTGTCGCGGACATGCTCTCACTGATCGCTCTGTCGCGGACATGCTCTCACTGATCGCTCTGTCGCGGACATGCTCTCGCTGTGCACGCTGTCGCGGACATGCTCTCACTGATCGCTCTGTCGCGGACATGCTGGCACTGTGCGCTCTGTCGCGGACATGCTCTCACTGTGCACTCTGTAGCGGACATGCTCTCACTGTGCACGCTGTCGCGGACATGCTCTCACTGTGTACGCTGTCGCGGACATGCTCTCACTGTGCGCTCTGTCCCGGACATGCTCGCACTGTGTACGCTGTCGCAGACATGCTCTCACTGATCGCTCTGTCCCGGACATGCTCGCACTGTGTACGCTGTCGCGGACATGCTCTCACTGATCGCTCTGTCGCGGACATGCTCTCACTGATCGCTCTGTCGCGGACATGCTCTCGCTGTGCACGCTGTCGCGGACATGCTCTCACTGATCGCTCTGTCGCGGACATGCTCGCACTGTGCACGCTGTCGCGGACATGCTCTCACTGTGTACGCTGTCGCGGACATGCTCCCACTGATCGCTCCGTCGCGGACATGCTCTCACTGTGCACGCTGTCGCGGACATGCTCTCACTGTGTACGCTGTCGCGGACATGCTCTCACTGATCGCTCTGTCGCGGACGTGCTCTCACTGTGCACTCTGTCGTGGTTATGCTCGCGCAGTGTACACTGTCGCGGACATGCTCTCACTGTGCGCTCTGTCACGGACATGCTCGCGCCGTGTACTCTGTCGCGGACATGCACTCACTGTGCGCTCTGTCGCGGTCATGCTCTCACTGTGCGCTCTGTCGCGGACATGTTCTCACTGTGCACTCTGTAGCGGACATGTTCTCACTGTGCACTCTGTCGCGGACATGCTCTCACTGTGCGCTCTGTCGCAGACATGCACTCACTGTGCGCTCTGTCGCGGACATGCTCTCACTGTGAACTCTGTTGCGGACATGCTCTCACTGTGCACTCTGTTGCGGACATGCTCTCACTGTGCGCTCTGTCGCAGACATGCACTCACTGTGCACTCTGTTGCGGACATGCTCTCACTGTGCGCTCTGTCGCGGACATGCTCTCACTGTGCGCTCTGTCGCCGACATGCTCTCACTGTGCGCTCTGTCGCGGAGATGCTCTCACTGTGCGCTCTGTCGCGGACATGCTCTCACTGTGCGCTCTGTCGCCGACATGCTCTCACTGTGCGCTCTGTCGCCGACATGCTCTCACTGTGCACTCTGTCGCGGACATGCTCTCACTGTGCGCTCTGTCACGGACATGCTCTCACTGTGCACTCTGTCACGGACATGCTTTCACTGTGCACTATGTCACGGACATGCTCTCACTGTGCGCTCTGTCACGGACATGCTCTCACTGTGCGCTCTGTCGCGGACATGCACTCACTGTGCGCTCTGTCGGGAACATGCTCTCACTGTGCGCTCTGTCGCGGACATGCTCTCACTGTGCACTCTGTCACGGACATGCACTCACTGTGCGCTCTGTCGGGAACATGCACTCACTGTGCGCTCTGTCACGGACATGCACTCACTGTGCGCTCTGTCGGGAACATGCTCTCACTGTGCGCTCTGTCACGGACTTGCACTCACTGTGCGCTCTGTCGGGAACATGCACTCACTGTGCGCTCTGTCGGGAACATGCTCTCACTGTGCGCTCTGTCGCGGACATGCACTCACTGTGCGCTCTGTCGGGAACATGCTCTCACTGTGCGCTCTGTCGCGGACATGCACTCACTGTGCGCTCTGTCGGGAACATGCTCTCACTGTGCGCTCTGTCACGGACTTGCACTCACTGTGCGCTCTGTCGGGAACATGCACTCACTGTGCGCTCTGTCGCGGACATGCTCTCACTGTGCGCTCTGTCGGGAACATGCTCTCACTGTGCGCTCTGTCGCGGACATGCACTCACTGTGCGCTCTGTCGGGAACATGCACTCACTGTGCGCTCTGTCGGGAACATGCTCTCACTGTGCGCTCTGTCACGGACTTGCACTCACTGTGCGCTCTGTCGGGAACATGCACTCACTGTGCGCTCTGTCACGGACATGCACTCACTGTGCGCTCTGTCGGGAACATGCTCTCACTGTGCGCTCTGTCACGGACATGCTCTCACTGTGCACTCTGTCGCAGACATGCTCTCAGTGTGCGCTCTGTCGCGGACATGCACTCACTGTGCGCTCTGTCGCGGACATGCTCTCGCTGTGCACGCTGTCGCGGACATGCTCTCACTGATCGCTCTGTCGCGGACATGCTCGCACTGTGCGCTCTGTCGCGGACATGCTCTCACTGTGCACTCTGTAGCGGACATGCTCTCACTGTGCACGCTGTCGCGGACATGCTCTCACTGTGTACGCTGTCGCGGACATGCTCTCACTGATCGCTCTGTCCCGGACATGCTCGCACTGTGTACGCTGTCGCGGACATGCTCTCACTGATCGCTCTGTCGCGGACATGCTCTCACTGATCGCTCTGTCGCGGACATGCTCTCGCTGTGCACGCTGTCGCGGACATGCTCTCACTGATCGCTCTGTCGCGGACATGCTCGCACTGTGCACGCTGTCGCGGACATGCTCTCACTGTGTACGCTGTCGCGGACATGCTCCCACTGATCGCTCCGTCGCGGACATGCTCTCACTGTGCACGCTGTCGCGGACATGTTCTCACTGTGTACGCTGTCGCGGACATGCTCTCACTGATCGCTCTGTCGCGGACGTGCTCTCACTGTGCACTCTGTCGTGGTTATGCTCGCACAGTGTACACTGTCGCGGACATGCTCTCACTGTGCGCTCTGTCGCAGACATGCACTCACTGTGCACTCTGTTGCGGACATGCTCTCACTGTGCGCTCTGTCGCGGACATGCACTCACTGTGCGCTCTGTCGCGGTCATGCTCTCACTGTGCGTTCTGTCGCGGACATGTTCTCACTGTGCACTCTGTAGCGGACATGTTCTCACTGTGCACTCTGTCGCGGACATGCTCTCACTGTGCGCTCTGTCGCGGACATGCACTCACTGTGCGCTCTGTCGCGGACATGCTCTCACTGTGCACTCTGTTGCGGACATGCTCTCACTGTGCACTCTGTTGCGGACATGCTCTCACTGTGCGCTCTGTCGCAGACATGCACTCACTGTGCACTCTGTTGCGGACATGCTCTCACTGTGCGCTCTGTCGCGGACATGCTCTCACTGTGCGCTCTGTCGCCGACATGCTCTCACTGTGCGCTCTGTCGCAGACATGCACTCACTGTGCACTCTGTTGCGGACATGCTCTCACTGTGCGCTCTGTCGCGGAGATGCTCTCACTGTGCGCTCTGTCGCGGACATGCTCTCACTGTGTGCTCTGTCGCCGACATGCTCTCACTGTGCGCTCTGTCGCCGACATGCTCTCACTGTGCACTCTGTCGCGGACATGCTCTCACTGTGCGCTCTGTCACGGACATGCTCTCACTGTGCACTCTGTCACGGACATGCTCTCACTGTGCACTATGTCACGGACATGCTCTCACTGTGCGCTCTGTCACGGACATGCTCTCACTGTGCGCTCTGTCGCGGACATGCACTCACTGTGCGCTCTGTCGGGAACGTGCTCTCACTGTGCGCTCTGTCGCGGACATGCTCTCACTGTGCACTCTGTCACGGACATGCACTCACTGTGCGCTCTGTCGGGAACATGCACTCACTGTGCGCTCTGTCACGGACATGCACTCACTGTGCGCTCTGTCGGGAACATGCTCTCACTGTGCGCTCTGTCACGGTCTTGCACTCACTGTGCGCTCTGTCGGGAACATGCACTCACTGTGCGCTCTGTCGCGGACATGCACTCACTGTGCGCTCTGTCGGGAACATGCTCTCACTGTGCGCTCTGTCACGGACATGCTCTCACTGTGCACTCTGTCGCAGACATGCTCTCAGTGTGCGCTCTGTCGCGGACATGCACTCACTGTGCGCTCTGTCGCGGACATGCACTCACTGTGCGCACTGTCGCGGACATGCTCTCAGTGTGCGCTCTGTCGCGGACATGCACTCACTGTGCGCTCTGTCGCAGAAATGCTCACGCTGTGCACTCTGTCGTGGACATGCTCTCACTGTGCGCTCTGTCGCGGACATGCTCTCACTGTGCGCTCTGTCGCGGACATGCTCTCACTGTGCGCTCTGTCGCGGACATGCTCTCACTGTGCGCTCTGTCGCGGACATCCTCTCACTGTTCGCTCTGTCGCGGACATGGTCTCACTGTGCACTCTGTCGCCGACATGCTCGCGCCGTGTACTCTGTCACGGTCATGCTCTCACTGTGCGCTCTGTCGCGGACATGCTCTCGCTGTGCACTCTGTCGCGGACATGCTCTCACTGACCGCTCTGTCGCGGACATGCTCTCGCTGTGCGCTCTGTCGCGGACATGCTCTCACTGATCGCTCTGTCGCGGACATGCTCTCACTGATCGCTCTGTCGCGGACATGCTCTCACTGATCGCTCTGTCGCGGACATGCTCTCACTGATCGCTCTGTCGCGGACATGCTCTCACTGATCGCTCTGTCACGGACATGCTCTCGCTGTGCACGCTGTCGCGGACATGCTCTCACTGATCGCTCTGTCGCGGACATGCTCGCACTGTGCGCTCTGTCGCGGACATGCTCTCACTGTGCACTCTGTAGCGGACATGCTCTCACTGTGCACGCTGTCGCGGACATGCTCTCACTGTGTACGCTGTCGCGGACATGCTCTCACTGTGCGCTCTGTCCCGGACATGCTCGCACTGTGTACGCTGTCGCGGACATGCTCTCACTGTGCACTCTGTAGCGGACATGCTCTCACTGTGCGCTCTGTCGCGGACATGCTCTCGCTGTGCACTCTGTCGCGGACATGCTCTCACTGATCGCTCTGTCGCGGACATGCTCTCACTGATCGCTCTGTCGCGGACATGCTCTCGCTGTGCGCTCTGTCGCGGACATGCTCTCGCTGTGCATGCTGTCGCGGACATGCTCTCACTGATCGCTCTGTCACGGACATGCTTGCACTGTGCACGCTGTCGCGGACATGCTCTCACTGATCGCTCTGTCGCGGACATGCTCTCACTGTGCACGCTGTCGCGAACATGCTCTCACTGTGCACGCTGTCGCGGACATGCTCTCACTGATCGCTCTGTCGCGGACATGCACTCACTGTGCGCTCTGTCGGGAACATGCTCTCACAGTGCGCTCTGTCGTGGACATGCTCTCACTGTGCGCTCTGTTGCGGACATGCTCTCACTGTGCACTCTGTCGCGGACAGGCTCTCGCTGTACACTCTGTCGCAGACATGTTCTCGCTGTGCACCCTGTCGCGGACATGCTCGCGCTGTGCGCTCTGTCGCGGACATGCTCTCGCTGAGCACTCTGTCGTGGACATGCTGTCACTGTGTACACTGTCGCAGACATGCTCGCGCTGTGCGCTCTGTCGCGGACATGCTCTCACTGATCGCTCTGTCGCGGACATGCTCTCACTGTGCACGCTGTCGCGAACATGCTCTCACTGTGTACGCTGTCGCGGACATGCTCTCACTGATCGCTCTGTCGCGGACATGCTCTCACTGTGCACGCTGTCGCGGACATGCTCTCACTGATCGCTCTGTCGCGGACATGCACTCACTGTGCGCTCTGTCGGGAACATGCTCTCACAGTGCGCTCTGTCGTGGACATGCTCTCACTGTGCGCTCTGTCGCGGACATGCTCTCGCTGTGCACGCTGTCGCGGACATGCTCGCGCTGTGCACGCTGCCGCGGACATGCACTCTCTGTGCGCTCTGTCGGGAACATGCTCTCACTGTGCGCTCTGTCGCGGACATGCTCTCACTGTGCACTCTGTCACGGACATGCACTCCCTGTGCGCTCTGTCGGGAACATGCTCTCACTGTGCGCTCTGTCGCGGACATGCTCTCACTGAGCGCTCTGTCGCGGACATGCACTCACTGTGCGCTCTGTCGGGAACATGCTCTCACTGTGCGCTCTGTCGCGGACATGCACTCACTGTGCACTCTGTTGCGGACATGCTCTCACTGTGCGCTCTGTCGCGGACATGCTCTCACTGTGCGCTCTGTCGCCGACATGCTCTCACTGTGCGCTCTGTCGCGGAGATGCTCTCACTGTGCGCTCTGTCGCGGACATGCTCTCACTGTGTGCTCTGTCGCCGACATGCTCTCACTGTGCGCTCTGTCGCGGACATGCTCTCACTGTGCACTCTGTCGCGGACATGCTCTCACTGTGCGCTCTGTCACGGACATGCTCTCACTGTGCACTCTGTCACGGACATGCTCTCACTGTGCACTATGTCACGGACATGCTCTCACTGTGCGCTCTGTCACGGACATGCTCTCACTGTGCGCTCTGTCGCGGACATGCACTCACTGTGCGCTCTGTCGGGAACGTGCTCTCACTGTGCGCTCTGTCGCGGACATGCTCTCACTGTGCACTCTGTCACGGACATGCACTCACTGTGCGCTCTGTCGGGAACATGCACTCACTGTGCGCTCTGTCACGGACATGCACTCACTGTGCGCTCTGTCGGGAACATGCTCTCACTGTGCGCTCTGTCACGGTCTTGCACTCACTGTGCGCTCTGTCGGGAACATGCACTCACTGTGCGCTCTGTCGCGGACATGCACTCACTGTGCGCTCTGTCGGGAACATGCTCTCACTGTGCGCTCTGTCACGGACATGCTCTCACTGTGCACTCTGTCGCAGACATGCTCTCAGTGTGCGCTCTGTCGCGGACATGCACTCACTGTGCGCTCTGTCGCGGACATGCACTCACTGTGCGCACTGTCGCGGACATGCTCTCAGTGTGCGCTCTGTCGCGGACATGCACTCACTGTGCGCTCTGTCGCTGAAATGCTCACGCTGTGCACTCTGTCGTGGACATGCTCTCACTGTGCGCTCTGTCGCGGACATCCTCTCACTGTTCGCTCTGTCGCGGACATGGTCTCACTGTGCACTCTGTCGCCGACATGCTCGCGCCGTGTACTCTGTCACGGTCATGCTCTCACTGTGCGCTCTGTCGCGGACATGCTCTCGCTGTGCACTCTGTCGCGGACATGCTCTCACTGATCGCTCTGTCGCGGACATGCTCTCGCTGTGCGCTCTGTCGCGGACATGCTCTCACTGATCGCTCTGTCGCGGACATGCTCTCACTGATCGCTCTGTCGCGGACATGCTCTCACTGATCGCTCTGTCGCGGACATGCTCTCACTGATCGCTCTGTCACGGACATGCTCTCGCTGTGCACGCTGTCGCGGACATGCTCTCACTGATCGCTCTGTCGCGGACATGCTCGCACTGTGCGCTCTGTCGCGGACTTGCTCTCACTGTGCACTCTGTAGCGGACATGCTCTCACTGTGCACGCTGTCGCGGACATGCTCTCACTGTGTACGCTGTCGCGGACATGCTCTCACTGTGCGCTCTGTCCCGGACATGCTCGCACTGTGTACGCTGTCGCGGACATGCTCTCACTGTGCACTCTGTAGCGGACATGCTCTCACTGTGCGCTCTGTCGCGGACATGCTCTCGCTGTGCACTCTGTCGCGGACATGCTCTCACTGATCGCTCTGTCGCGGACATTCTCTCGCTGTGCGCTCTGTCGCGGACATGCTCTCGCTGTGCATGCTGTCGCGGACATGCTCTCACTGATCGCTCTGTCGCGGACATGCTCGCACTGTGCACGCTGTCGCGGACATGCTCTCACTGATCGCTCTGTCGCGGACATGCTCTCACTGTGCACGCTGTCGCGGACATGCTCTCACTGTGCACGCTGTCGCGGACATGCTCTCACTGATCGCTCTGTCGCGGACATGCACTCACTGTGCGCTCTGTCGGGAACATGCTCTCACAGTGCGCTCTGTCGTGGACATGCTCTCACTGTGCGCTCTGTTGCGGACATGCTCTCGCTGTGCACGCTGTCGCGGACATGCTCTCACTGTGCACTCTGTCGCGGACAGGCTCTCGCTGTACACTCTGTCGCAGACATGTTCTCGCTGTGCACCCTGTCGCGGACATGCTCGCGCTGTGCGCTCTGTCGCGGACATGCTCTCGCTGAGCACTCTGTCGTGGACATGCTGTCACTGTGTACACTGTCGCAGACATGCTCGCGCTGTGCGCTCTGTCGCGGACATGCTCTCACTGATCGCTCTGTCGCGGACATGCTCTCACTGTGCACGCTGTCGCGGACATGCTCTCACTGATCGCTCTGTCGCGGACATGCACTCACTGTGCGCTCTGTCGGGAACATGCTCTCACAGTGCGCTCTGTCGTGGACATGCTCTCACTGTGCGCTCTGTCGCGGACATGCTCTCGCTGTGCACGCTGTCGCGGACATGCTCGCGCTGTGCACGCTGCCGCGGACATGCACTCTCTGTGCGCTCTGTCGGGAACATGCTCTCACTGTGCGCTCTGTCGCGGACATGCTCTCACTGTGCACTCTGTCACGGACATGCACTCCCTGTGCGCTCTGTCGGGAACATGCTCTCACTGTGCGCTCTGTCGCGGACATGCTCTCACTGAGCGCTCTGTCGCGGACATGCACTCACTGTGCGCTCTGTCGGGAACATGCTCTCACTGTGCGCTCTGTCGCGGACATGCTCTCACTGTGCGCTCTGTCGGGAACATGCTCTCACTGTGCGCTCTGTCACGGACATGCACTCACTGTGCGCTCTGTCGGGAACATGCACTCACTGTGCGCTCTGTCGCGGACATGCACTCACTGTGCGCTCTGTCGGGAACATGCTCTCACTGTGCGCTCTGTCACGGACATGCTCTCACTGTGCACTCTGTCGCAGACATGCTCTCAGTGTGCGCTCTGTCGCGGACATGCTCTCACTGTGCACTCTGTCGCGGACAGGCTCTCGCTGTCCACTCTGTCGCAGACATGTTCTCGCTGTGGACCCTGTCGCGGACATGCTCGCGCTGTGCGCTCTGTCGCGGACATGCTCTCGCTGAGCACTCTGTCGCGGACATGCTGTCACTGTGTACACTGTCGCAGACATGCTCGCGCTGTGCGCTCTGTCGCGGACATGCTCGGCTGTGCGCTCTGTCGCGGACATGCTCTCACTGTGCGCTCTGTCACGGACATGCTCTCGCTGAGCACTCTGTCGTGGACATGCTGTCACTGTGCGCTCTGTCGCGGACATGCTCTCGCTGAGCACTCTGTCGCGGACATGCTCTCACTGTGCGCTCTGTCGCGGACATGCTCTTGCTGTGCACTCTGTCGTGGACATGCTCTCACTGTGTACTCTGTCGCGGACGTGCTCTCACTGTGCACTCTGTCGTGGTTATGCTCGCGCTGTGTACACTGTCGCGGACATGCTCGCGCTGTGTACACTGTCGCGGACATGCTCTCACTGTGCGCTCTGTCGCGGACATGCTCTCACTGTGTGCTCTGTCGCGGACATGCTCTCACTGTGCGCTCTGTCACGGACATGCTCTCACTGTGCACTCTGTCACGGACATGCTCTCACTGTGCGCTCTGTCACGGACATGCTCTCACTGTGCGCTCTGTCGCGGACATGCACTCACTGTGCGCTCTGTCGGGAACATGCTCTCACTGTGCGCTCTGTCGCGGACATGCTCTCACTGTGCACTCTGTCACGGACATGCACTCACTGTGCGCTCTGTCGGGAACATGCACTCACTGTGCGCTCTGTCGGGAACATGCTCTCACTGTGCGCTCTGTCACGGACTTGCACTCACTGTGCGCTCTGTCGGGAACATGCACTCACTGTGCGCTCTGTCACGGACATGCACTCACTGTGCGCTCTGTCGGGAACATGCTCTGACTGTGCGCTCTGTCACGGACATGCTCTCACTGTGCACTCTGTCGCAGACATGCTCTCAGTGTGCGCTCTGTCGCGGACATGCACTCACTGTGCGCTCTGTCGCGGACATGCACTCACTGTGCGCTCTGTCGCGGACATGCTCTCAGTGTGCGCTCTGTCGCGGACATGCACTCACTGTGCGTTCTGTCGCAGACATGCTCACGCCGTGTACTCTGTCACGGTCATGCTCTCACTGTGCACTCTGTCGCGGACATGCTCGCACTGTGCGCTCTGTCGCGCACATGCTCTCACTGTGCACTCTGTAGCGGACGTGCTCTCACTGTGCACGCTGTCGCGGACATGCTCTCACTGTGTACGCTGTCGCGGACATGTTCTCACTGTGCGCTCTGTCCCGGACATGCTCGCACTGTGTACGCTGTCGCGGACATGCTCTCACTGATCGCTCTGTCCCGGACATGCTCGCACTGTGTACGCTGTCGCGGACATGCTCTCACTGATCGCTCTGTCGCGGACATGCTCTCACTGATCGCTCTGTCGCGGACATGCTCTCGCTGTGCACGCTGTCGCGGACATGCTCTCACTGATCGCTCTGTCGCGGACATGCTCGCACTGTGCATGCTGTCGCGGACATGCTCTCACTGTGTACGCTGTCGCGGACATGCTCCCACTGATCGCTCCGTCGCGGACATGCTCTCACTGTGCACGCTGTCGCGGACATGCTCTCACTGTGTACGCTGTCGCGGACATGCTCTCACTGATCGCTCTGTCGCGGACGTGCTCTCACTGTGCACTCTGTCGTGGTTATGCTCGCGCAGTGTACACTGTCGCGGACCTGCTCTCACTGTGCGCTCTGTCACGGACATGCTCGCGCCGTGTACTCTGTCGCGGACATGCACTCACTGTGCGCTCTGTCGCGGTCATGCTCTCACTGTGCGCTCTGTCGCGGACATGTTCTCACTGTGCACTCTGTCGTGGACATGCTCTCACTGTGCGCTCTGTCGCAGACATGCACTCACTGTGCGCTCTGTCGCCGACATGCTCTCACTGTGCACTCTGTCGCGGACATGCTCGCGCCATGTACTCTGTCGCGGACATGCTCTCACTGTGCGCTCTGTCGCGGACATGCTCTCACTGTGCGCTCTATCGCGGACATGTTCTCACTGTGCGCTCTGCGGCGGACATGCTCTCACTGTGCGCTCTGTTGTGGACATGCTCTCACTGTGCGCTCTGTCGCAGACATGCTCTCACTGTGCGCTCTGTCGCGGACATGCTCTCACTATGCGCTCTGTCGCCGACATGCTCTCACTGTGCCCTCTGCGGCGGACATGCTCTCACTGTGCACTCTGTCGCAGACATGCTCTCACTGTGCGCTCTGTCGCGGACATGCACTCACTGTGCACGCTGTCGCGGACATGCTCTCACTGTGTACGCTGTCGCGGACATGTTCTCACTGTGCGCTCTGTCCCGGACATGCTCGCACTGTGTACGCTGTCGCGGACATGCTCTCACTGATCGCTCTGTCCCGGACATGCTCGCACTGTGTACGCTGTCGCGGACATGCTCTCACTGATCGCTCTGTCGCGGACATGCTCTCACTGATCGCTCTGTCGCGGACATGCTCTCGCTGTGCACGCTGTCGCGGACATGCTCTCACTGATCGCTCTGTCGCGGACATGCTCGCACTGTGCATGCTGTCGCGGACATGCTCTCACTGTGTACGCTGTCGCGGACATGCTCCCACTGATCGCTCCGTCGCGGACATGCTCTCACTGTGCACGCTGTCGCGGACATGCTCTCACTGTGTACGCTGTCGCGGACATGCTCTCACTGATCGCTCTGTCGCGGACGTGCTCTCACTGTGCACTCTGTCGTGGTTATGCTCGCGCAGTGTACACTGTCGCGGACCTGCTCTCACTGTGCGCTCTGTCACGGACATGCTCGCGCCGTGTACTCTGTCGCGGACATGCACTCACTGTGCGCTCTGTCGCGGTCATGCTCTCACTGTGCGCTCTGTCGCGGACATGTTCTCACTGTGCACTCTGTCGTGGACATGCTCTCACTGTGCGCTCTGTCGCAGACATGCACTCACTGTGCGCTCTGTCGCCGACATGCTCTCACTGTGCACTCTGTCGCGGACATGCTCGCGCCATGTACTCTGTCGCGGACATGCTCTCACTGTGCGCTCTGTCGCGGACATGCTCTCACTGTGCGCTCTATCGCGGACATGTTCTCACTGTGCGCTCTGCGGCGGACATGCTCTCACTGTGCGCTCTGTTGTGGACATGCTCTCACTGTGCGCTCTGTCGCAGACATGCTCTCACTGTGCGCTCTGTCGCGGACATGCTCTCACTATGCGCTCTGTCGCCGACATGCTCTCACTGTGCCCTCTGCGGCGGACATGCTCTCACTGTGCACTCTGTCGCAGACATGCTCTCACTGTGCGCTCTGTCGCGGACATGCACTCACTGTGCGCTCTGTCGCAGACATGCTCTCACTGTGCGCTCTGTCGCGGACATGCATTCACTGTGCGCTCTGCGGCGGACATGCTCTCACTGTGCGTTCTGCGGCGGACATGCTCTCGCTGTGCGCTCTGTTGCGGACTTGCACTCACTGTGCACTCTGTCGCGGACATGCTTTCACTGTACGCTCTGTCGCGGACATGCTCTCATTGTGCGCTCTGTCGCGGACATGCTCTCACTGTGCACTCTGTCGCGCACATGCTCTCACTGTGCGCTCTGTCGCGGACATGCACTCACTGTGCGCTGTCGCGGAGATGCTCTCGCTGTGCGCTCTGTCGTGGACATGCTCTCACTGTGCGCTCTGTCGCGGACATGCTCTCACTGTGCACTCTGTCGCGGACATGCTCTCACTGTGCACTCTGTCGCGGACATGCTCTCACTGTGTACACTGTCGCGGACATGCTCTCACTGTGCGCTCTGTCGTGGACATGCTCTCACTGTGTACACTGTCCCGGACATGCTCTCACTGTGCGCTCTGTCGCGGACATGGTCACGCTGTGCACTCTGTCGCGGACATGCTCTCACTGTGCACTCTGTCGCGGACATGCTCTCATTGTGTGCTCTGTCGCGGACATGCTCTCACTGTGCACTCTGTCGCGCACATGCTCTCACTGCGCGCTCTGTCGCGGACATGCACTCACTGTGCGCTGTCGCGGAGATGCTCTCGCTGTGCGCTCTGTCGTGGACATGCTCTCACTGTGCGCTCTGTCGCGGACATGCTCTCACTGTGCACTCTGTCGCGGACATGCTCTCACTGTGCACTCTGTCGCGGACATGCTCTCACTGTGTACACTGTCGCGGACATGCTCTCACTGTGCGCTCTGTCGCGGACATGCTCTCACTGTGTACACTGTCCCGGACATGCTCTCACTGTGCGCTCTGTCGCGGACATGCTCTCACTGTGCACTCTGTCGCGGACATGCTCTCACTGTGCACTCTGTCGCGGACATGCTCTCACTGTGCGCTCTGTCGCGGACATGGTCACGCTGTGCGCTCTGTCGCTGACATGCTCTCACTGTGCGCTCTGTCGCGGACATGCTCTCACTGTGCGCTCTGTCGCGGACATGCTCTCACTGTGCGCTCTGTCGCGGACATGCTCTCACTGTGCGCTCTGTCGCTGACATGCTCTCACTGTGCGCTCTGTCGCGGACATGCTCTCACTGTGCGCTCTGTCACGGACATGCTCTCACTGTGCGCTCTGTCGCGGACATGGTCACGCTGTGCGCTCTGTCGCTGACATGCTCTCACTGCGCACTCTGTCGCGGACATGCTCTCACTGTGCGCTCTGTCGCGGACATGGTCACGCTGTGTACATTGTTGCGGACATGCTCTCACTGTGTACATTGTTGCGGACATGCTCTCACTGTGTACATTGTTGCGGACATGCTCTCACTGTGTACATTGTTGCGGACATGCTCTCACTGTGCAGTCTGTCGCGGACATGCTCTCGCTGTGTACATTGTTGCGGACATGGTCTCACTGTGCGCTCTGTCGCGGACATGGTCACACTGTGCGCTCTGTCGCGGACATGCTCTCACTCTGCACTCTGTCGCTCTCACTGTGCACTCTGTCGCGGACATGCTCTCACTGTGCACTCTGTCGCGGACATGCTCTCACTGTGCACTCTGTCGCGGACATGCTCTCACTGTGCGCTCTGTCGCGGACATGCACTCACTGTGCACTCTGTCGCAGACATGCTCTCACTGTGCGCTCTGTCGCGGACATGCTCTCACTGTGCGCTCTGTCGCGGACATGCTCTCACTGTGCGCTCTGTCGCAGACATGCTCTCACTGTGCGCTCTGTCGCTGACATGCTCTCACTGTGCGCTCTGTCGCGGACATGCTCTCACTGTGCACTCTGTCGCGGACATGGTCACGCTGTGCGCTCTGTCGCTGACATGCTCTCACTGTGCGCTCTGTCGCGGACATGCACTCACTGTGCACTCTGTCGCGGACATGCTCTCACTGTGCGCTCTGTCGCTGACATGCTCTCACTGTGCGCTCTGTCGCGGACATGCACTCACTGTGCACTCTGTCGCGGACATGGTCACGCTGTGCGCTCTGTCGCTGACATGCTCTCACTGCGCACTCTGTCGCGGACATGCTCTCACTGTGCAGTCTGTCACGGACATGCTCTCACTGTGCACTCTGTCACGGACATGCTCTCACTGTGCACTCTGTCACGGACATGCTCTCACTGTGCAGTCTGTCGCGGACATGCTCTCACTGTGTACATTGTTGCGGACATGCTCTCACTGTGTACATTGTTGCGGACATGCTCTCACTGTGTACATTGTTGCGGACATGCTCTCACTGTGTACATTGTTGCGGACATGCTCTCACTGTGTACATTGTTGCGGACATGCTCTCACTGTGCAGTCTGTCGCGGACATGCTCTCGCTGTGTACATTGTTGCGGACATGCTCTCACTGTGTACATTGTTGCGGACATGCTCTCACTGTGCGCTCTGTCGCGGACATGCTCTCACTGTGCGCTCTGTCGCGGACATGGTCACACTGTGCGCTCTGTCGCGGACATGCTCTCACTGTGCGCTCTGTCGCGGACATGGTCACACTGTGCGCTCTGTCGCGGACATGCTCTCACTCTGCACTCTGTCGCTCTCACTGTGCACTCTGTCGCGGACATGCTCTCACTCTGCACTCTGTCGCTCTCACTGTGCGCTCTGTCGCGGACATGCTCTCACTCTGCACTCTGTCGCTCTCACTGTGCACTCTGTCGCGGACATGCTCTCACTGTGCACTCTGTCGCGGACATGCTCTCACTGTGCACTCTGTCGCGGACATGCTCATACTCTGCACTGTGTCGCTCTCACTGTGCACTCTGTCGTGGACATGCTCTCACTGTGCGCTCTGTCGCGGACATGCTCTCACTGTGCACTCTGTCGCGGACATGCTCATACTCTGCACTGTGTCGCTCTCACTGTGCACTCTGTCGTGGACATGCTCTCACTGTGCGCTCTGTCGCGGACGAGCTCTCACTGTGCACTCTGTCGCGGACATGCTCTCACTGTGCACTCTGTCGCGGACATGCTCTCACTGTGCACTCTGTCGCGGACATGCTCATACTCTGCACTGTGTCGCTCTCACTGTGCACTCTGTCGTGGACATGCTCTCACTGTGCACTCTGTCGCGGACATGCTCTCACTGTGCACTCTGTCGCGGACATGCTCTCACTGTGCACTCTGTGGTGTACATGCTCTCTCTGTGTACACTGTCACGGACATGCTCTCACTGTGCGCTCTGTCGCGGACATGCTCTCACTGTGCACTCTGTCGCGGACATGCTCTCACTGTGCACTCTGTCGCGGACATGCTCTCACTGTGCGCTCTGTCGCGGACATGCATTCACTGTGCGCTCTGTCGCGGACATGATCTCACTGTGTACACCGTCGCGGACATGCTCTCACAGTGCGCTCTGTCGCGGACATGCACACACTGTGCGCTCTGTCGCGGACATGCTCTCACTTTGCACTATGTCGCGGACATGCACACACAGTGTGCTCTGTCGCGGACATGCTCTCACTGTGCACTGTGTTGCGGATATGCTCTCACTGTGCGCTCTGTCGCGGACATGCTCTCGCTGTGTACACTGTTGCGGACATGCTCTCACTTTGCACTCTGTCGCGGACATGCACACACTGTGTGCTCTGTCGCGGACAGGCTCTCGCTGTACACTCTGTCGCAGACATGTTCTCGCTGTGCACCCTGTCGCGGACATGCTCGCACTGTGTAAACTGTCGCGGACATGCTCTTACTGTGCACTCTGTCGTGGTTATGCTCGCGCTGTGTACACTGTCGCGGACATGCTCGCGCTGTGTACACTGTCGTGGACATGCTCGCGCTGTGTACACTGTCGCGGACATGCTCTCACTGTGCGCTCTGTCGCGGACATGCTCTCACTGTGCGCTCTGTCGCGGACATGCTCTCACTGTGCGCTCTGTCGCGGACATGCTCTCACTGTGCACCCTGTCGGGAACATGCTCTCACTGTGCGCTCTGTTGCGGACATGCTCTCACTGTGCGCTCTGTCGCGGACATGCTCTCACTGTGCACTCTGTCGCGGACATGCTCTCACTGTGCACTCTGTCGCGGACATGCTCTCACTGTGCACTCTGTCGCGGACATGCTCTCACTGTGCACTCTGTCGCGGACATGATCTCACTGTGCACTCTGTCGCGGACATGCTCTCACTGTGCACTCTGTCGCGGACATGCTCTCACTGTGCACTCTGTCGCGGACATGCTCTCGCTGTGCACTCTGTCATGGACATGCTCTCACTGCACTCTGTCGCGGACATGCTCTCACTGTGCGCTCTGTCGCGGACATGCTCTCACTGTGCACTCTGTCGCGGACATGCTCTCACTGTGCACTCTGTTGCGGACATGCTCTCACTGTGCGCTCTGTCGTGGACATGCTCTCACTGTGCACTCTGTCGCGGACATGCTCTCACTGTGCGCTCTTTCGCGAACATGCTCTCACTGTGCGCTCTGTCGCGGACATGCTCTCACTGTGCACTCTGTCGCGGACTTGCTCTCGCTGTGTACACTGTCGCGGACATGCTCTCACTGTGCACTCGGTCGCGGACATGCTCTCATTGTGCACTCTTTCGCGGACATGCTCTCACTGTGCGCTCTGTCGCGGACATGCTCTCACTGTGCACTCTGTCGCGGACATGCTCTCACTGTGCACTCTTTCGCGGACATGCTCTCACAGTGCGCTCTGTCGCGGACATGCTCTCACTGTGCGCTCTGTCGCGGACATGCTCGCGTTGTGCGCTCTGTCGCGGACATGCTCGCGCTGTGCGCTCTGTCGCGGACATGCTCTCACTGTGCACTCTGTCGCGGACATGCTCTCACTGTGCACTCTGTCGCAGACATGCTCTCGCTGTGCACGCTGTCACGGACATGCTCTCACTGTGCACTCTGTAGCGGACATGCTCTCACTGTGCGCTCTGTCACGGATATGCTTGCGCTGTGTACACTGTCGCGGACATGCTGTCACTGTGTACACTGTCGCGGACATGCTCGCGCTGTGTACACTGTCGCGGACATGCTCTCGCTGTGTACACTGCCGCGGACATGCCCTCACTGTGCACTCAGTCGTGGACATGCTCTCACTGTGCACTCTGTCGCTCCCACTGTGCACTTGTTGTGGACATGCTCTCGCTGTGTACACTGTCGCGGACATGCTCTCACTGTGCACTCTTTTGCGGACCTGCTGTCACTGTGCACTCTGTCGCAGACATGCTCTCACTGTGCACTCTGTCGCGGACCTGCTCTCACTCTGCAGTCTGTCGCGGACATGCTCTCACTGTGCGCTCTGTCGCGGACCTGCTCTCACTCTGCAGTCTGTCGCGGACATGCTCTCACGGTGCACTCTGTCACGGACTTGATCTCACTGTGTACACCGTCGCGGACATGCTCTCGCTGTGCACTCTGTCATGGACATGCTCTCACTGTGCACTCTGTCGCGGACATGCTCTCACTGTGCGCTCTGTCGCGGACATGCTCTCACTGTGCACTCTGTCGCTCTCACTGTGCACTCTGTCGCGGACATGCTCTCACTGTGCACTCTGTCGCGGACATGCTCTCACTGTGCACTCTGTCGCGGACATGCTCTCACTGTGCGCTCTGTCGCGGACATGCTCTCACTGTGCACTCTGTCGCGGACATGCTCTCACTGTGCACTCTGTCGCGGACATGCTCTCACTCTGCCCTCTGTCGCTCTCACTGTGCACTCTGTCGCGGACATGCTCTCACTGTGCACTCTGTCGTGTACATGCTCTCACTGTGCACTCTGTCGTGTACATGCTCTCACTGTGCACTGTGTCACGGATATGCTTGCGCGGTGAACACTGTTGCGGACATGCTCTCACTGTGTACACTGTCGCGGACATGCTCACACTGTGCACTCTGTCGTGGACATGCTCTCACTCTGCCCTCTGTCGCTCTCACTGTGCACTCTGTCGTGTACATGCTCTCGCTGTGCGCTCTGTCGCGGACATGCTCTCACTGTGCGCTCTGTCGCGGACATGCTCTCACTGTGCACTCTGTCGCGGACATGCTCTCACTGTGCGCTCTGTCGCGGACATGCTCTCACTGTGCACTCTGTCACGGACATGCTCGCGCTGTGCGCTCTGTCGCGGACATGCTCGCGCTGTGCGCTCTGTCGCGGACATGCTCTCACTGTGCACTCTGTCACGGACATGCTCTCACTGTGCACTCTGTCACGGACATGCTCTCACTGTGCACTCTGTAGCGGA
This sequence comes from Mustelus asterias, assembly GCF_964213995.1. Lineage (NCBI taxonomy): Eukaryota > Metazoa > Chordata > Chondrichthyes > Carcharhiniformes > Triakidae > Mustelus > Mustelus asterias. Next base: position 7,263,495 of record NC_135803.1, read on the forward strand.
CATGCTCTCACTGTGCGCTCTGTCACGGATATGCTTGCGCTGTGTGCACTGTCGCGGACATGCTGTCACTGTGTACACTGTCGCGGACATGCTCGCGCTGTGTACACTGTCGCGGACATGCTCTCGCTGTGTACACTGACGCGGACATGCCCTCACTGTGCACTCAGTCGTGGACATGCTCTCACTGTGCACTCTGTCGCTCCCACTGTGCACTTGTTGTGGACATGCTCTCGCTGTGTACACTGTCGCGGACATGCTCTCACTGTGCACTCTTTTGCGGACCTGCTGTCACTGTGCACTCTGTCGCAGACATGCTCTCACTGTGCACTCTGTCGCGGACCTGCTCTCACTCTGCAGTCTGTCGCGGACATGCTCTCACTGTGCGCTCTGTCGCGGACCTGCTCTCACTCTGCAGTCTGTCGCGGACATGCTCTCACGGTGCACTCTGTCACGGACTTGATCTCACTGTGTACACCGTCGCGGACATGCTCTCGCTGTGCACTCTGTCATGGACATGCTCTCACTGTGCACTCTGTCGCGGACATGCTCTCACTGTGCGCTCTGTCGCGGACATGCTCTCACTGTGCACTCTGTCGCTCTCACTGTGCACTCTGTCGCTCTCACTGTGCACTCTGTCGCGGACATGCTCTCACTGTGCGCTCTGTCGCGGACATGCTCTCACTGTGCGCTCTGTCGCGGACATGCTCTCACTGTGCGCTCTGTCGCGGACATGCTCTCACTGTGCGCTCTGTCGCGGACATGCTCGCGCTGCGCGCTATGTCGCGGACATGCTCGCGCTGCGCGCTATGTCGCGGACATGCTCGCGCTGTGCGCTCTGTCGCGGACATGCTCTCACTGTGCACTCTGTCGCGGACATGCTCTCACTGTGCACTCTGTCGCAGACATGCTCTCGCTGTGCACTCTGTCACGGACATGCTCTCACTGTGCACTCTGTAGCGGACATGCTCTCACTGTGCGCTCTGTCACGGATATGCTTGCGCTGTGTACACTGTCGCGGACATGCTGTCACTGTGTACACTGTCGCGGACATGCTCGCGCTGTGTACACTGTCGCGGACATGCTCTCGCTGTGTACACTGCCGCGGACATGCCCTCACTGTGCACTCAGTCACGGACCTGCTCTCACTCTGCAGTCTGTCGCGGACATGCTCTCACTGTGCGCTCTGTCGCGGACCTGCTCTCACTCTGCAGTCTGTCGCGGACATGCTCTCACGGTGCACTCTGTCACGGACTTGATCTCACTGTGTACACCGTCGCGGACATGCTCTCGCTGTGCACTCTGTCATGGACATGCTCTCACTGTGCACTCTGTCGCGGACATGCTCTCACTGTGCGCTCTGTCGCGGACATGCTCTCACTGTGCACTCTGTCGCTCTCACTGTGCACTCTGTCGCGGACATGCTCTCACTGTGCACTCTGTCGCGGACATGCTCTCACTGTGCACTCTGTCGCGGACATGCTCTCACTGTGCACTCTGTCGTGTACATGCTCTCACTGTGCACTCTGTCGTGTACATGCTCTCACTGTGCACTGTGTCACGGATATGCTTGCGCGGTGTACACTGTTGCGGACATGCTCTCACTGTGTACACTGTCGCGGACATGCTCACACTGTGCACTCTGTCGTGGACATGCTCTCACTCTGCCCTCTGTCGCTCTCACTGTGCACTCTGTCGTGTACATGCTCTCGCTGTGCGCTCTGTCGCGGACATGCTCTCACTGTGCGCTCTGTCGCGGACATGCTCTCACTGTGCGCTCTGTCGCGGACATGCTCTCACTGTGCGCTCTGTCGCGGACATGCTCTCACTGTGCGCTCTGTCGCGGACATGCTCTCACTGTGCACTCTTTCGCGGACATGCTCTCACTGTGCCTTCTGTCGCGGACATGCTCTCACTGTGCGCTCTGTCGCGGACATGCTCGCGCTGTGCGCTCTGTCGCGGACATGCTCGCGCTGTGCGCTCTGTCGCGGACATGCTCTCACTGTGCACTCTGTCACGGACATGCTCTCACTGTGCGCTCTGTCGCGGACATGCTCTCACTGTGCGCTCTGTCGCGGACATGCTCTCGCTGTGCGCTCTGTCGTGGACATGCTCTCACTGTGCGCTCTGTCGCGGACATGCTGTCACTATGCACTCTTTTGCGGACATGCTCTCGATGTGCACTCTGTTGCGGACATGCTCTGGCTGTTTCCACTGTCGCGGACATGCTCTCGCTGTGTACACTGTCGCGGACATGCTCTCGCTGTGTGCACTTTCGCGGACATGCTCTCGCTGTGTGCACTGTCGTGGACATGCTCTCACTGTGTACTCTGTCGCGGACATGCTCTCACTGTGCGCTCTGTCGCCGACATGCTCTCACTGTGCACTCTGTCGCGGTCATGCTCTTGATGTGTCCACTGTCGCGGACATGCTCTCGCTGTGCGCTCTGTTGTGGACATGCTCTCACTGTGCACTCTGTCGCGGACATGCTCTTGATGTGTACACTGTCGCGGACATGCTCTCGCTGTGTACACTGTCACGGACATGCTCTCACTGTGCACTCTGTCGTGGACATGCTCTCACTGTGCACTCTGTTGTGGACATGCTCTCACTGTGCACTCTGTCGCGGACATGCTCTCACTGTGCACTCTGTCGCGGACATGCTCTCACTGTGCACTCTGTCGCGGACATGCTCTCACTGTGCGCTCTGTCGCGGACATGCTCTCGCTGTGCGCTCTGTCGTGGACATGCTCTCACTGTCCACTCTGTCGCGGACATGCTCTCGATGTGCGCTCTGTCGCGGTCATGCTCTCACTGTGCGCTCTGTCGCGGACATGCTCTCACTGTGCGCTCTGTCGCGGACATGCTCTCACTGTGCGCTCTGTCGCGGACATGCTCTCGATGTGCGCTCTGTCGCGGTCATGCTCTCGCTGTGCGCTCTTTCGTGGACGTGCTCTCACTGTCCACTCTGTCGCGGACATGCTCTCGATGTGCGCTCTGTCGCGGTCATGCTCTCACTGTGCGCTCTGTCGCGGTCATGCTCTCACTGTGCACTCTGTCGCGGTCATGCTCTCACTGATCGCTCTGTCGCGGACATGCTCTCGATGTGCGCTCTGTCACGGACACGCTCTCACTGTGCGCTCTGTCGCCTGCGAGGTTACTCTATCTCACTTTGCTCCCGGCTCGTCTCAATCTCCAACACACCCTTTCCTTTTCAGTTTAGTTACTTATTGCTTTTCCAAGCCCTGGGGTAATTTCTTCCTGGCGGTTTTCCTTCGACCTTCACACTGAGCACCCTTGCTCTCCTCATGCTGGATGTGAGATTCTGCACTGAGCTCCCTTCAGTTTTCCATCTCCAAACTCGTTCTCATTTCCCTGACCATCTGCAGCTCCCTCTCAACCCCACTGCCCTTTCCTTCCTCCTCCGAAAACATATTTCCGCCTTCCCCTCTGGAAGCTCCTCAGTTTGACATTCCTGCCATTGCCGACTCAATCAAGTTGTTGGTTCCGTGTCTGCCGTTCATATTTGTATTAAATCACTTTTCAGTCACCCTGACTGTTAGGAATCACTCGTTGAACAGAGAGCAAGAGTCACCTTGTCCTTCCTTTTAGTTCTCGGTTTGGAACCCTTGATTTTACTGATATATTTTAATGATCTAGATCTTGGTGTGCAGGGGACAGTTTCAAAGTTTGCGGATGACATGAAACTTGGAAGTATTGTAAATTGTGAAGAGGACAGTGTAGAACTTCAAAAGGACATAGACAGGTTGGAAGTATAGGCAGATGGGTGGCAGATGGAGTTCAATGTGGAGAAGTGTGAGGTGATGCATTTTTTTCGGGAGAACACGGAGAGACAATCTAAAATAAGGGGCAAAATTCTTAAAGGGGTGCAGGAGCAACAAGGATCTGGATGTATGGAGATTATGCTGAACTTATCCAAGACACGAGATTCATAGAATCTCTACAGTGCAGAAGGAGGCCATTCGACCCATCGAGTCTGCTCCGACCACAATCCCACCCAGGCCTTATTCCCGTAACCTTACGCATTTACACTGCTAATCCCGACACGCTGGGGTTAATTTAGCCTGGCCAATCGCCTAACCTGCACACCTTTGGACTGTGGGAGGAAACCGGAGCACCTGGAGGAAACCCACGCAGACACAAGGAGAATGTGCAAACTCCACACAGTCAGTGATCCGAGGCCGGAATTGAACCCAGGTCCCTGGCGCTGTGAGGCAGCAGTGCTAACCACTGTGCCAATGTGCTGCCCTAGTTTGACCTCAGCTGGGATATTGCGTACAGTTCTGAGTGCCACACTGTAGGGAGGATAGGGAGAGAGCAGAAGAGAATGGTTCCAGAGTTGAGAAATGTCAGTTATGCGGACAGATTGGAGAGGTTGCAACTATTCTCCTGGGAGAGAAGAGGCTGAGAGGAGATTTGATAGAGATGTTCAAAATCATAACGCAGCTGGACAGAGTAAATGGGGAAAAACTGTTCCTGATCGAGAACTCGAGGGCACAGATTTAAGGTTAAGAAACAAATGTGATGTGACACATATAACACAGCAAGTGATTGGGGTCTGGAATGCACTGCCTGGAGGTGTGGTAGAGGCAGGTTCGGTTGAAGCATTCAAGAGGATATTAGATGATTATTTGAATGGAAACAATGTGCAGGGGTACGGGGAAAAGGCAGGAAGTCACGATGCTCATTTGGAGAGCCAGTACAGACACAATGGGCCAAATGGCCTCCTTCTGCTCTGTAACAATTCTGTAATTCAGCAGTAACCATAGCAGTTCCTATTCACTGAGTCGCACGACTCTTGTATCCTCCCCCACTATTGCCTGTACTTAACTTTCCTTTTTAAGATTCCTGTATGCATTGTCACTCCATGCTGATCCCTCAATTTCTTTAAATTCATTCATGAGACATGGGCGTCGCTGGCTGGGCCAGCATTTAGTTGCCCTTCAGGAGGTGGTGATGAGCCGCCGCCTTCAATCGCTGCAGTCCGCGTGCTGTGGATTTACCCCCAATACCATTCGTCCCATGAATGAAATGGGGATAATCTGCAGTGGTAAGAAGCTTTGGGAATCGTCAGTCTCTTGTTCCTTCTAAACATACTACACCTCTCGCTGATGTAGTTCAAACCCCAGAACACTTAATGTTAGGGACAGAGAATCAGCCACCTGGTGCATAGAATCATAGAATCCTACAGTGCAGAAGGAGGCCATCCGGCCCATCAAGTCTGCACCGACCACAATCCCATCCAGACCCTATTCCCGTAACCCCACACATTTACCCTGCTAATCCCCCTGACACTCGGGTCAATTTAGCATGGCCAATCCAACTAGCCTGCACATCTTTGGACTGTGGGAGGAAACTGAAGCACCCGGAGGAAACCCGTGCAGACACTGTGAGAACGTGCAAACTCCTCACTGACAGTGACCTGAGGCCAGATTTGAAGCAGTGCGAACCACCATGCCGGCATGACTGAGCTGGCCTCTCGAGGAAGGCTGTGATAAGTGACATCTCTGTATATCATAGAGGAATGATACAGAAACTTGACTTTTACCTTTAGCAAGCTTATTCTTCAAAACAGCTCAGTAAAGTTATAGGCTCCTTATGGTTCCCCACACTCAATCATTGGAGCTGTCTCTATGTATATTCCTATACGTAAAAATCATGTTGCAGCTGTATAAACCTTGGTTAGGCCGCATTTGGAGTATTGTGTGCAGTTCTGGTCACTACACTGCCAGAAGGACCCGGAAGCTTTGGAGAGAATGCAAAGAAAGTTCACCAGGGTGTTGCCTGGTCTCGAGGGTGTTGGCTATGAGGAGGGGTTGAATAAACTAGCATTGTTTTCACTGGAAAGACAAAGGCTGAGGGGAGACCTGATAGAGGTCAACAAAATTAAGAGAGGCACAGACAGGGTGGATAGTCAGAGGCTTTTTCCCCAGGGTGGAAGTATCAATCTCAAGGGGGCACAGGTTCAAGGTGAGAGGAGGAAATTTGAAGGGAAATGTGCGGGGGAGGTTTTTCATGCAGAGAGTGGTGGGTGCTTGGAACGCCACAGGAGGTGGTAGAAACAGGCACATTAGCAACATTTAAGAGGCATCTGGATGGATATGTAAATAGGGAGGAAATAGAGCAATTTGGTCCAAGTAAGGGAAGAAGGTTTTCTTGCTTAGTTTAGTTAGGGCATCGTGATTGGCACGGGTTTGGAGGGCCGAAGGGCCTGTCCCTGTGCTGTACTTTTCTTTGTTCTTTATTCCTTATTTTGGGGTAAAACAGATAATGAGTTGGACTAAACCAAATGAACTGAGGATTAAAGAAATCTATTTATACTCTTGGGCAATGCGCATTACCTGTCCTTGGCAATTTAATTGGTTTAACCAGTAATTGTTAAAGGATACAATTGCGAAGACAATGACACGCAGTTTCCTCCTCCATCGTCTCCTTTTGTGCTTTAAGATTCCGTTGCACCATTCCAGCATCAACCTGGAAGCTGAGGAGAACAAGCTGATCCTGTGACTGCCAAATACCTTATGGATTCTTTTGTCACAAAGATCAAGATTCCTGTAGTTTCTTCACCATTGCTGTGTCCCTTTGCTCTTGACGCACCTCAACCCCCCTCAACCCCAGCATACTGAAGCTTCCTGAACCTCTCCCCAATCTGGCCCCATGTCCTTCTGCAGTTTTCTTTCCTATTTAATCAGGATTACCATCTAGAGGAAACTCTCTGGTCTCTCATAGAATCCCTACACTGCAGAAGGAGGCCATTTGGCCCATCGGGTCTACACCACTGACAGGCCCTATCCCCATACCTTGACCCTAGCTCGTCCCCCCGACACTAAGGGGCAATTTATCATGGCCAATCCACCTAACCTGCACATCTTTGGAGTGTGGGAGGGAACCGGAGCACCCGGAGGAAACCCACGCAAACATGGGGAGAATGTGCAAACTCCACACAGACAGTGACCAAGCCGGGAATCGAACCCGAGTACCTGACGCTGTGAAGCGGCTGTGCTAACCATTGTGCCACAGTGCCGCCCAAAGTGCCTCTCAATCTCTTCCACACTTATATTTATACTCCACGACCTTGTTGAAATTGGTAATGGTTCCCTTTGTATATGCACTGCTCCCCTTGTTTATAACTGCTGTCATTGTTTCCTTTCTTAAAAGCGTATCCTCCCCTCCCCCCAGCACCCCCATTGCTGTCTGTATCTGTGGTGGCTCTCTGGGTAACAGTTTCATCTCTATGTCAGAAGGTTATAGATTCAAACCCCACTCCAGACACTTGAGCAGGTAATCCAGATTAACACCACCAATGACTACAACAGTTCAAGAGGAAAGCTCGCCACCACTTCCTCAAGGTTGGGGGAATCCAGAACTAGGGGTCGTAGTTTGAGGATAAGGGGTAAACCTTTTAGAACTGAGGTGAGGAGAAATTTCTTCACCCAGAGGGTGGTGAATGTGTGGAATTCACTCCCACAGAATGTAGTTGAGGTCAAAACATTGTCTGATTTCAAGAAGAAATTACCTCTTGGAGCTAAAGGGATCAAGGGATATGGGGGGAAGGAGGGAATCAGGATATTGCATTCGATGATCAGCCATGATCAAAATGAATGGCGGAGGAGGCTCGAAGGGCAGAATGACCGCCTCCTGCTTCTCGTGTCTATGCTTCTATGAATCTAGAAATGGCAAATAAATGATGACCTTGTAAACACTCCATGTCCTGAGAATGAATTTTTAAAACTGCCCTATTTATTAATGTATTTATGCAATGATTCAAGAAGACAACTCATCACCTCCAATTTAAAGGCAATTAGGGATTGGCAATAAATGCTGGCCTAGCCAGCGACACCCGCATCCCACGACTGAATTTATAAAAAAACAAGTTCATAAAGCTGATGCTGTTTAATTGATGGATTAACTTTGAATTTATTTGATTTATTATTGTCACATGTATTAACATACAGTGAAAAGTATCGTTTCTTGCTCGCTATACAGACAAAGCATACCGTTCATAGAGAAGGAAACGAGAGAGTGCAGAATGTCGTGTTATAGTCATAGCTAGGGTGTCGCTAAAACTGTAAGATATCAAATTAAACCATTGTTAGAGAGTGTAAAACAATTAGAATGAAGTTTGAGAAGCGTAGAACGAGAGACAACAATAGAATTTTATCAATCGAGGGATTGAGTTTCGGAGTCCGGGGATAATGATGCAGCTATATAAGACCCTCGTCAGACCCCACTTGGAGTACTGTGCTCAGTTCTGGTCGCCTCATTACAGGAAGGATGTGGAAAAGATTGAAAGGGTGCAGAGGAGATTTACAAGGATGTTGCCTGGATTGAGTGGCATGCCTTATGAGGATAGGCTGAGGGAGCTCGGTCTTTTCTCCTTGGAGAGACGTAGGATGAGAGGAGACCTAATAGAGGTATATAAGATGTTGAGAGGCATAGATCGGGTGGACTCTCAGAGGCTTTTTCCCAGGGCTGAAATGGCTGCTACGAGAGGACACAGGTTTAAGGTGCTGGGGGGTAGGTACAGGGGAGATGTCAGGGGGAAGTTTTTCACACAGAGGGTGGTGGGTGAGTGGAATCGGCTGCCGTCAGTGGTGGTGGAGGGAAATTCAATAGGGTCTTTTAAGAGACTCCTGGATGAGTACATGGGATTTAATAGGATGGAGGGTTATAGGTAGGCCTAAAAGGTAGGGATATGTTCGGCACAACTTGTGGGGCCGAAGGGCCTGTTTTGTGCTGTAGCTTTTCTATGTTTCTAATTAGAAGGTGTGCTGGCACAGCTTGCAAGAAGTCGCCTCACTCCGGCGCCATCTTGTTTGCTACGAATGGCTTCCTTGACCATGGAGCCAAACCTGCCAAAAGGGAGTAGTGGAGTATTGCTGATGGGCAGAAACAGGAAGCAGTGTTTCTTGCTGGGAGTGTCCACCATGGTGCGGATAGTAACACTCTCTCCTCTGCACCAGTATCTTCTGACTTCAAGGCACACTCGAGATCTGAGCACAAAAATCTCGGTTGATGTTCCTTGTACCAGAACTGAGGGAGTGCTGCATTGTCACTGGGCTCCAGATGACATGTTAAACCGAGACCCCATCTGCCTTCTCAGGTGTATGTAATAGAACCCGTAGCAGTGTCTTGAAGAAGACCAGGTAAGTCCCTGTTTCCAGTCAATATTTATTCCTCATTCAATGTGACTTAAAAATAGATTACTGTTTGTGAGAGTTTGCTGAGCTCCCTATAACACTGGCTGCTTGGAATGTAAGACACTTTTTGGGACATTCTGAGATCATGAAGTTCTCTACAGAAATACAAATCTGCATCTCTCTCCAAGTTGGAGAATTGGTCTTTGTACTTTGGAGATCCAACAGTTAATGTTTGTAATTAGCTGGGTGAAGATTGATGGTGGAATTTGAGACACTATGGTTGTTGATGTTGTAAACCACTTTTTCTCTTCCCAGCTCTCTTCAACCTGATCCCTGTGGGACTGCGGGTGGTGGCAATCCAGGGTGTGAAGTCTGGTCTCTATGTGGCCATGAATGGGGAAGGTCTCCTCTACAATTCGGTGAGTGCAGCCTCTTCATTTTCCCCTTCCTCAGTCGTGAAGAAACACTGAGCCTCAGCTGTGTGTCAGACGCCCTCTGTTCAAGGCCCTGGGTCACTCACTGTCCACTCCAGGTTACAGGGCACTGATTTGAGTGAGCAATTTAATGAGCCGGAAAGGTTTTGTCAGGTTCAGCTCAATTTGAGAATTTATTGTAGGGAGGTGCTGAACTCTGAGTTTATCAAGTTTAATCTTCTTAAGTATTATTTGGAATAAAGGATTTAATTCAACAAAATGTTCTCTTTCTCAGTATTGTCTCTCCTTCTCCCCACCTCGGTTGGGGAAGGATGTTTGAAGTTGAGTGGATTGGCTTTGCTAAGTTCAGGCCATCTGTAACGTTGGGTCTTCCTTCTTTTGCTTCTGTGGGAGTTGACGTGGTTCCGATGTCAGAGTCCCGCTGGAGTCGCTTCACTCCCACTCTCCCCACAACATTCCCCCATTCATGATGCAAGGAAATGGTCCAAGATGGCTTCCTGCTTCATAGATGGGAGGGAGAGGGAATGAGATGCTTGGGGGTTGAGGTGGCACAGGGGAGCTGGTGTGAGGTCTGTTTAACGCTGTTGTTTTAGTGCTTGGCAAATGGCTCACAACATTGTCTCTTTTTCTAGGGTGACTATTGGGGAACCCTCACGGGTACTCATTAGATTCCTGGCTCCAGAAGCAGTTTCACACTGTTGTGATCCATCTTTGTGTCAATGCCCCCAGTGAATGTTTGAACAGCTCAGTCTCAAAGTTAAATTAGCTACATATTTACTGTGTCTCTTTTTCAAGAACTGCTGCTTCAGCCCCTCTCCTCCTGAAGTCATTGTTGCACAGATATTAGCTGCCTCCATTGACTCTTCCACAAGGCCATTCCTGATCCGAATGTCTGTAGATTATTTTGAGAAAAGTTGCTTATCAAATTCAAACTTTATTCTGTCCTTGTCTACTGCTTTTGGCTTTTGTGTGTATGCATGCGCGCATGTGTGTGTGCCGTGTAGGTGTGTGTGGCTGCCTGCATGCGTGTGTGTGCACGCATGTGTGTGCGCGCATGTGTATGTGTGAGTGCATGCCTGCGTGCGTGTGCCTGTGGCTGCGCGCGTGTGCGAGTGAGTGTGCATGCGTAGGTGTGTGTGTACGAGTGTGCGTGTGTGTATACGTGTTTCTGGCTAATTGTAGCAAAGCTCCAGGGGAGATCAGTCAACCAGGTTTCAATAACCGAGTGGATAAAATACTGCACTCGTAACAAAGGTTCATTTATCAGAAAAATTCTGTGATTGCCCAGTCATTCTTTCCAGTTTTCTGGTTCTTGGCTGATTGATGCCCAACGATGTTGAAGTAAATATTTACAAAGTGTCTGGATCATGCGCTATTTTGTAATGTGTCTCGGTATTATAAATCTCAAACATTAATGGATCCAAGTCAGGTATCCGGATATTGGGCAGGAGACTGTTGGTGTTTTTGAGGATTAGATGGAGGATGAAACATGTTGCTTTGTTTAGGACCAATTGTTTCTCATGCCGGATTCAATGGCCGCGCGCGGAGTGTTTCTACCTTATTACCTGCTCCCGTGGTATGGACTGGCTTCACCCCAACAGCCTGAAATTCTCCACACCCTATCCTGCATGGATAAAATGTCAACATTTCATCTTTCATTGGTTCCAGCCCTGACTACATACACTCAAACTCCTGACATTGATGCAGCACTTCCATCTGAGTTCACAAGGAAAACCTTTAACTCTTTTGGATCATCTTCCAGATGCCCCATTAAACTGAGTCCCCATGTGCCCTCTCTGATGGATCTAATAGATCCCACTGGTGTTTAGGCCAAGGCAAACAGGAGCCTTGATTGGAACCTTGCTGCCTGTGGGGGCTTGCTGTGCACTGATCGGCTGCTGTGTTGTCTGAAATAACTGTGTAAGTCGAGAGTAATTCATTGGCTTTGAAGTGACTCATAAAGCCTTGCTCACAATGGGTAGGTGGTGGTGGCGGCATAGTGGTAATGTCACTGGACTAGTAACCTAGATCAGGCTCTCAGAACATAGGTTCAAATCCCACCCAGGCAGCTGCTGGAATCTTTTTCTTATTCATTCATGGGACATGGGCATCACTGGCTGGCCAACAATTATTGCCCATCCCTAGTTGCCCGAGAGCAGTTGAGAGTCAATTTAAGTTGAATTACTGTATAGATATGTGAAAAATCGAGAGTGGTGACCATGACCATGAAACTATCATTACATCGTAAAAACCCACCTGGTTCACGGATGTCTTTCGGGAAGGAAATCTGCCATCCTGACCTGGTCTGGCTACATGTGACTCCAGAGCCACAGCAATGTGGTTGGTTCTTAACTGCTCTTGAAATGGCCTGGCAAGCTGTCTAGTTCAAGGGCAAGTGTTGGACTTGCCAATGACACCTACATAGGATGCTGGAGTTATAAGGAGAGGCTGGATAGACTGGGGCGTCGGAGACTTAGGGGTGATCTTATAGAAGTCTATAAAATAATGAGGGGCATAGATCAGCTAGATCGTCAATATCCTTTCCCAAAGGTAGGGAAGTCTAAAATTAGAGGGCATAGGTTTAAGGTGAGAGGGGAGAGATACAAAAGGATCCAGAGGGGTAAATGTTTTCACACAGAGGGTGGTGAGTGTCTGGAACAAGCTGTCAGAGGTAGTAGTAGAGGCGGGTACAATTTTATCTTTTAAAAAGCGTTTAGGCAGTTACATGGGTAAAATGGGTATTTGGGCAATTGGTACCAGCTTAATGGTTAAAAAAAAAAGGGTGGCATGGATAGTTGGGCCAAAGAGCCTGTTTCCATGCTGTAAACCTCCATGACTCTATGATTCCAATAAAGGATAAATTAATACAGTGCTGCGGAAATGCAAATTCTTTTCCTTCACTCCCTTTTTTGTATCCTCTTTAGTTTCCTCTTCCTGAAACAGACATCACTGGATTAGGGCCCAGGAAGGGGGTGGAGCATCCGGGTCCTGGTGGGATGGAGGTGTGAAGAAAGGGTCATAGAATCACACAGCACAGAAGGAGGCTGGGGGTGGGAGACTTCCTCAAGGTGTTTAACATTTGGACAGAAAGCAAGATGATCCGGTTTCCATTGGCAAGAAGGTCAGGAACCAGGTTTAAGATAATGAAGAGATGAGAATTTTCTTCAATTTAATTTGGAATTCAGTGCCTCAAAGGGCAGTGGAAGCAAATTCAATCGTAACTTTGCAAAGGGAATTGGATAAATACTTGGGAAGGAAATGTTTGAAGGACTGTAGGGAAAGAGCAGGGGAGTGCGATTAAATGGGTGGCTCTTTCAAAGAACCGGGACAGACAAGGTGGGCCGAATGGCACCCAGCTGTGATGTAAGATTCTATGAAGTGAGCAGTGTAGAATTTCACACGGGCCGTAACTTCCCAGCTGCCCAGCGTCGGATTTTGGGACACTGGGGAATTACACAGCAATTGCCCAGGCATGCTATCTTTCCCTGGACAACTGCGCTGCACTGGAAACCCTTCGAACAAGTGATTTAAATCGCCAACTTGGATGGTTCTGCCAGGGTTACACGAATAATCACTCGGAAAAAGTGAGAAGAAATGCAACCTCGTCTAGTTTCTGCGTAATTATTTTCAAAACCCCAGACCAATCTCTGTATGGGACACCTTCCAAGCACCCCCCCCCCCCCCGCCCTCCCCCCTCCCACCCCCAGCTAATCACTCCTCCACGGTATTCCCCAATATCCATCACCAGCCCATCACCACCACTTTCCCCTTCCTCCCACTCCCTCACCAGACCTGATATATTGATCTTGCTGGAACTCCACTCCCTCAACTCGACCCGATGTGGATGGACTTGCCCCCCTGGCACCCTCCCCCCTCTCGCCCAGTATCCAACCCCCACAAAACCAAGCGACTTACCTGAGAGACTTGCCTTCTCTCTGACCTTTCGATGGGAGTTTAAATTTCCCTGTTTTATGGCAGTTAACTCGGTAAGAAAGGGCCATGTCCTCTTCCACTGTGACTCTGTTAGATGTTGACATTGGACCTCAGAGCTGCGCTGCCTGGATCTCACCCAGCCTGAGTCAGGAAAGGCGAGTGAAAACAGCATGGAAGAAATTAGGCACAGGTAAGGGAGAGCAGAGTGGCAATCTGAAACTGATTGCCAAGCCGAGGAAGTTATGGCCCAATATCTCTGTCCACTTTATTTTTAACTGGGCAACTTCGTAGTGGTCCTTGATATTTTTGATTTGATTTATTATTGTCACATGTATTAGTGTACAGTGAAAAGTATTGTTTCTTGCGCGCTATACAGACAAAGCATACCGTTCATAGAGAAGGAAAGGAGAGAGTGCAGAATGTAGTGTCACAGTTATAGCTAGGGTGTAGAGAAAGATCAACTTAATGCAAGGTAGGTCCATTCAAAAGGGAATTTTGCAGCAGGGAAGAAGCTGTTCTTGAGCCGGTTGCACTTGTCCTCAGAATTTTGTATCCTTTTTCCAATGGAAGAAGGTGGAAGAGAGAATGTCCGAGGTGCATGGGCACTGTGGGAGTACAGGGACAAACAGAGTAGGAGCAGGAGTAGGCCATTCAGCCCCTTGAGCCTGCTGCAATGTTCAGTGAGATCATGGCTGATCTGATTGTGGCCTCAACTGCATCTTCCACCTACGCCTGCTAACCGTTTTCTCCCTTGTTAGCCAAGAACCTGTCTACCTCTGCCTTAAGAATACTCAGTAACCCTGTCTGCATCTCTCTCCGGGAGAGAGAATTCCAAATATATATGATTCGCTAAGAGAAAAAAACGCATCTCATTTCTGGACTAAATGGGACACCTGTTGTGTTTAAAATATGTTGCCTAGTTTTGGTCTCTCCCACAAGAGGGAGAACATCCTTTCAGCATCCATTATGTTATGACCCTCAGTCTGATCTGTTTCAAAAACCTCTTAACCTTCTGAACTCCAGTGGATACAGAGGGGGAGATGCTGGCCTAGTGGTATTATTGCTAGCCTATTAAACCAATGTTCTGGGGACCCGGGTTTGAATCCCACCATGACAGATGGTGGAATTTGAATTCAATAAAAATATCTGGAATTAAGAACCTACTGATGACCGTGAAACCATTGTCGATTGTCGGAGAAACCCATCTGGTTCCCTAATGTCCTTTAGGGAATGAACTCTGCTGTCCTTACCTGGTCTGGCCTACATGTGACTCCAGAGCCACAGCAATGTGGTTGGCTCTTAACCTCTGAAATGGCCCAGCAAGCCATTCAGTTCAAGGGCAACGAGCGATGGGCAATAAATGCTGGCCAGCCAGCGATGCTCGTGTGCCTCGAATAGAACATAGAACAGTACAGCACAGAACAGGCCCTTCGGCCCACGATGTTGTGCTGAGCTTTATCTGAAACCAAGATCAAGCTATCCCACTCCCTATCATCCTGGTGTGCTCCATGTGCCTATCCAATAACCGTTTAAATGTTCCTAAAGTGTCTGACTCCACTATCACTGCAGGCAGTCCATTCCACACCCCAACCACTCTCTGCGTAAAGAACCCACCTCTGATATCCTTTCTGTATCTCCCACCACGAACCCTATAGTTATGCCCCTTGTAATAGCTCCATCCACCCGAGGAAATAGTCTTTGAACGTTCACTCTATCTATCCCCTTCATCATTTTATAAACCTCTATTAAGTTTCCCCTCAGCCTCCTCCGCTCCAGAGAGAACAGCCCTAGCTCCCTCAACCTTTCCTCATAAGACCTACCCTCCAAACCAGGCAGCATCCTGGTAAATCTCCTCTGCACTCTTTCCAGCGCTTCCACATCCTTCTTATAGTGAGGTGACCAGAACTGCACACAATATTCCAAATGTGGTCTCACCAAGGTCCTGTACAGTTGCAGCATAACCCCACGGCTCTTAAACTCCAACCCCCTGTTAATAAAAGCTAACACACTATAGGCCTTCTTCACAGCTCTATCCACTTGGGTGGCAACCTTTAGAGATCTGTGGATATGGACCCCAAGATCTCTCTGTTCCTCCACAGTCTTCAGAACCCTACCTTTGACCCTGTAATCCACATTTAAAAAATTAGTCCTACCAAAATGAATCACCTCACATTTATCAGGGTTAAACTCCATTTGCCATTTTTCAGCCCAGCTTTGCATCCTATCTATGTCTCTTTGCAACCTACAACAGCCCTCCACCTCATCCACTACTCCACCAATCTTGGTGTCATCAGCAAATTTACTGATCCACCCTTCAGCCCCCTCCTCTAAGTCATTAATAAAAATCACAAAGAGCAGAGGACCAAGCACTGATCCCTGTGGCACTCCGCTAGCAACCTGCCTCCAATCCGAAAATTTTCCATCCACCACCACCCTCTGTCTTCGATCAGACAGCCAGTTACCTATCCAATCGGCCAACTTTCCCTCTATCCCACACCACCTCACTTTCATCATAAGCCGACCATGGGGGACCTTATCAAACGCCTTACTAAAATCCATGTATATGACATCAACTGAATGAATTTTTAAAAAATCTGTCCAACCTTTCCTCACAAGGTGACTTCCTCATCCCAGGAATCAGTCGAGTAAACCTTCTCTGAACTGCTTCTGACACATTTATATCCTTTCTTAAATAAGGACATGAAAACTGCACACGTTACTCTAGATGTGGTCTCAGTGATGCCCTGCACAATTGTGGTAAAAAACATCCATATTCCATTTTCCTTGCAAAAAATGACTACATTTCATTTGCCTTCCTAATCTTTGCTATAGCGGCCAGGACACTCAGATCCCCCTGTACCTCAGAGTTCTGCAATCGCTGTCCGGTTAGGTAACATACTGCTCTTCTAATCTACCTACCAAAGTGGACAAGTTCTTATTTTCCCAAATTATACTCCATTTGCCAACATATGTCCCACTCACAGAACCTATCTATGCCCCTTTGAAAACTTCCTACGTCCCCTTCACTACATGTTTCCTACCTATCTTTGCATCATCTGCAAATTGAGCAACCGTAGCTTTGCTCCCTTCAACCAAGTCATTGATGTCTATTGTACGTACTTGAAGCCCCAGAACTGATCCTTGTGCTACTCCATAGAACTGTAGATTCCCTTCAGTGCAGAAGGAGACCATTCGGCCCATTAAGTCTGCGCTTACTTTCCAAAAGAGCATCTTACCCAGCCCTATTCCCATAACCCTGTGCATTTCCCATGGCTAATCCACCTAACCTACACATCATTGGGCAATTTAGCATGGCCAATCCATGTAACCTGAACATCTTTGGACTGTGGGAGGAAACCGGAGCACCCGGAGGAAACCCACGCAGACACAAGGAGAACGTGCAAACTCCACACAAATAGTCACCCATGACCGGAAACAAACCGGGGTCCCCGGCGCTGTGAGGCAACAGTGCTAACCACTGTGCCATTGTGCCACCTGTCACATGTTACCAACCTGAAAAAGACCCATTTATCCCTACTCTCTGTTAGCTAGCCAATCCTCTAGCAATGCTAATATGTCACCCCCTACACCATGAGCTGTTATTTTGTGACTAACAGTAGTTACGTTGGTGCCATTAACCTTGTGTCTAACCTAGTTCTATCAGCCTGGACTGAGGCAAGATCCTCAAGGTTCCGGTCTTTGGCTGTTCAGTTGAAGCTTTTAAAAAGAAATTGCCTCATAAAATATTTATTCCGCAAGTATCTTCGACAGAGAAATTTCTCTCTGGTTCTGCATTTTCTGCTGCCTGTTGTAATATTCCGCATTAGAAATTTATAGGCCAGGCTTTGACAAGTATCATGCATTACTGTCACAAAAAGCCCACTCCCCTGTTAATACTGACTCTCTCTGACCTGCTGCTGGGGCTGATGGGTGACCTGACACAGGCCTTTAAGATTATGAAAGGGTTTGATGGAGAGAAAGACTTGGAAGTGAGGACAGAAGTAGGGGCTATAAATATAAGACAGTCACGAATAAATCCAACAGAGAATTGAGAAAGTGGGAGGAATGTGGAACTCACCACCACAGGCTGTGGGTGAGGTGAATAGAATCGAAGTATTTAAGCTGGATAAACGTATGAGAGAATAAGGAATAGAAGGAGGTGATGGTATGAGATGAAGAGCTGTTGGAGGAGGGTCACATGGGATATAAACTCTGACACGAAACATTAGACCAAATGGCCTGTTTCAGTGTTGCTCATGCGTAATGCTGGTCAAAGATCGTTTAGGTGACGCCAGTTGTCAAATTCCAAATAGAGGTGCTCTCCTGAGACATGCTTGTTGGCCTGTGCCAGGTCGCTAAGTGCCACTCCTCTGTACCTTTCTGGGCAGAAATCATCCTAGGGTTCAGACTTTAAAGAAAGAATCTCGAGTTGTTCTGTGATTGTGTCACTGAGTCTGGATCCCAGCTCCATGTTACACTGAGAGAGATTCACGCTTTACTCATTCCCCATTCCCCTGTGAGCTGCTGTTGCCTTTTCCCCACTGGAATTAGGAATTGGGAATGAGAAGGTGCCAAAGCTAACCTCGTGTCCGGTTAGCCTGGAGAAAGGCACAGAGAGACGACAGTGCAACACTTCAAACTGAATGGATAGCTTGCTCAATCCCTGCCACTATCTCACATGTTATTCCATGGATGGACAAAGACCCTGTTCAGATTGTTGGGTGCAAGGACAGGGGTGGTGTTGGATCCAATCCCGTTTGTTTTCCTCGCGCTGGAGGTACCTGCACACATCTCCATGGGAGGCGTTTCTTGTTTAATTTCCGAGGTTATTCAGCAGCCTGTTTGTTTCAGTGACAGGGTGGGGTGTTCGGCTGGGATGGGGGGTGCTGGGATGGGGTGGGGGGTGGTGGGATGTTGGGCCGGGATGGGGGGGGGAACGTGGGTGGGATGCTGGTGGGATGGGATGTCAAGCTGGGGGGGGGGGGGGCAGGGGGGGGGGGTGTGGATGGTGTAGGGGTGTGGTAGTGGGGGCTGAGGTGGGATGTTGGACTGGGGTGGGGGTGTGGGCGGTGTAGGGGTGTGGTAGTGGGGGCTGAGGTGGGATGTTGGGCTGGGGTGGGGGTGGGGGCAGGACAGGATGGCGGGTGTTGTGCTGGGTTGGGGGGCGGGGGTGGGGGGCTGGGTGGGGGCAGGAGGATGTGGTGGGTTTGGGGGGGTTACAGCAAGTTGGAGAAGTGAAGTGCAAGGCAGGGACCCGCCCTGAACCTGAGGCTCGATAATGCAGTCAGAGACTGGAAATCTCTCCGCTGGAGGTGGTCGGATGCTGTTTCCAGGTCAGGCTGATGAGGAGATAACAAACTGAAGCAGGCAGGCTGGGTAAGATCAAAGCAGATGCAAAGGCACAAGCCTTTCCTGAAAACTCCTTCTCATCTCCCTCCATCAGTTTAACGAGTACATTAGTTATTTGCAAACAGGCTATGTCACTCTCTGTTTCCATGCCTTTTTTTCCCGTTCTCACCTATTCTAACTGCCATTTGCTTGCCCTCTCAATCACTTTATATTCTTCACTGTCTCTGTTTCTAAAAAGAACAAAGTACACAGAAACAGGCCCTTCGATCTTCTAAACTAAAAATCAAACCTTCTGCCCTTACCCAGTCCATACCCCTCTATTCCCTCCCTATTCATGACCCATCCAGATGCCTCTTAAATGTTGCTAATGTGTCTGCTTCCACCACCTCCTCTGGCAGCGTGTTCCAGGCACCCACCACTCTCTGTATGAAAACTTCCCCCGCAGATCCCCTTTAAACTTTCCCCCTCTCACCTTGAACCTGTGTCCCCCTGTAATTGACATTTGCACCCTGGGACAAAGCCTCTGATTATCCACCCTGTCTATGCCTCTCATAATCTTGTAGACCTCTCTGTCTGTTTCTCTCTGTCTGTTTCTCTCTGTCTGTTTCTCTCTGTCTGTTTCTCTCTGTCTGTTTCTCTCTGTCTATCTCTCTCTTTTTGGCTCTCTCTCTCTCTGTCTCTCTCTCTCCCGTTCTCTTACTCTCTTCCTCTCTTTCTCTCTCTCTGTGATCTGTGCTCTCCCTCAAAACATCCTCATATCTGAACAGCCAACACTCTCACTCGCCCTCAGCCTGTTGGCCATGCCTCACAAATGGCATGCTTCCCAACTTTCCCACAAGCCATCATAACTCTCTGCATTCTCCCCTTATAATAGAAGAGAGGGCACATCTCAGCAACAAGCATAAACCTGTTGGTCCTCAGTAAGAAGTCTCACAACACCAGGTTAATTTGGGAGTCCTCAGTGGCAGAGGTTCTCAGCAGTGCAGCATAAGGGGCAGTTTGGGAGCGGGCACACTGATGTCCAGATGTTGCTGGCACCGTAGTGGAAGTGGGCATTTCAGACCTTCTACAGTTTACATTGAGTCAGGCTGCTTTTGAAAAGTAGATGTGGTTCACACCAACACAGAGGTGCCATGAACCAAGGAGCAACCATGGTTTGGAATCAAGAACTAGATTAAAAGTAGGTTGAAAAGGTGTTACCAATTTTGCATATCATAATGAAATGCAGCATCAGTTACTTGTGTTTCCAGTGTCGTGAATGATGATAGGATTTTGTTTGTAAAGGTAAGTTACCACTAAAGAAAATGGTCTCCAGGTTGACAATTAAGGTATCTGATACTCCATTAAGACAATAAACGGCTTTGTGAAAATGAAAAGATTGAAGATGCATTTAAGTACATTTCCCAGTGGAAAAGGTGCTATTCTAGGTTGTACTGGAGTGAAATCCAGGTGTGAAATGTGCCTGTCCAGAACTTTGATTCTGGGCAGGCACATTATGGGCCCTCCAAGTCTGTGCCAACCATGCTGCCCTAACTAAGCTAAAAAAATCTTCTGCTGTTACTTAGTCCGTATCCCTCTATTCCCTCACTATTCATGTAGCCATCCAGGTGCCTCTTAAATGTTGCTAATGTGCCTGCTTCCACCAGCTCCTCTGGCAGCGCATTCCAGGCACCCACCACTCTCTGCTGGAAAAACTTCCCCTGCACATCTCCCTTAAACTTGCCCCCCTTTACCTTAAAACTGTGCCCCTGTGTAATTGACACTTGCACCCTGGGAAAAAGCCTCTGACTATCCACCCTGTCTATGCTGCTCATAAGTTTGTATTCCTCTATCAGGTCTCCCCTTAACTTCCGTCTTTCCAGTGAAAACAATCCTGGTTTATTCAACCTCTCCTCATAGCCAACACCCTCAGACCAGGCAACACCCTGGTGAACCTTCTTTGCACTCTCTCCAAAGCTTCCACGTCCTTCTGGTAGTGTGGTGACCAGAACAACACGCATTACTCCAAATGTGGCCTATCCATATAGCTGCAACATGATTTGCCAACTCTTGTATTCAATGACCCAACTGATGAAGGCAAGCATGCTGTAGGCCTTCTGAATCAGCTGGGATGGGGTGAAAGTCTGAGTTCTCTCGGTTGTTGGTTCAGTTCCTGTGGCATTGACTTTTTCTAATTTATAATTGCGGGCATTCTTTTTTTGCAACATTCCTGCAGTGATTATTTCTCCGAGGTTAATTCCTCACTGGCTTTTTTCCCAGCAGATGGTCTTTGCTTATTCAGCATTAGCAGTTCTGTGGAATTTTCAGAAAGGGTTTTTTACAGCCGGATTACAGCTAATGAGTTCTTTGAAGCTCGCTTCATGCTGATGGGGACACCCAGAGTAGATCAACATGTAAATGACAGAATCTTTCAGCTCAGGAGCAGACCATATGTGGCAGTGCCCTAGTTACGGGCACACGAAAAAAGACAGACAGGTAAAGAGTCCCTGGTCTATCCAGCCAGTCCCATTCAATTGTCGTCCCTTGTGTATCAGAATACATACCATCTCTGTATGATTCGACTATATGAGCCGTCTACTCCATCTGATCAAGAAATTAGAGTCATAGACATAGACAATTCTATCTCCTTCACGATAGCACTGGAAAGAGATAGGATCAGGCAGGCTAGGAAAGTGTTTCTCTGGAGTAAAGGGAAATACAGTGTCATCAGGGAGGAAATTAGACGGGTAAATTGGAAGGAGGCATTCTTGGGGAAAAGTACCGAAGGAAAGTGGAGGATTTTCAAGGAATGTTTGTCTGGAGCTCTGCATGACAACGTTCCGATGAGACAGGGGGGTGTTGGTAGGGTACGGGAACCGTGGTGCACAAAGGTTGTGATGAACCTGGTGAATAAGAAAAGAGAGGCGTACAGAAGGTTCAGAGAGCTAGGAGGTGTTAAGGATTTAGAGGAGTATACGGGATGTAGGAAGGAGCTTAAGAAGGAAATTAGGAGAGCGAGAAGGGGTCATGAGAAGACCTTGGCGGGTAAGATTAAGGAGAATCCCAAGGCTTTCTACAAATATGTCAAGAGTAAAAGGATGAGATGTGAAGGCATAGGACCCTTAAAAGGTGAAGGGGGAAAAGTTTGTGCGGAACCGTTAGAAATGGCGGAGGTGCTTAATGAATACTTTACCTCGGTATTCACGGTGGAAAGGGATCTGGGTGGTTGTACTGCTGGTTTGCGGTGGACAGAAAGGATCGAGCATGTGGACATAAAGAAAGAGGATGTGTTGGAACTATTGAATGGCATCAAGGTTGGTAAGTCGCCGGGACCGGATGGGATGTACCCCAGGTTACTGTGGGAGGCGAGGGAGGAGATTGCGGAGCCTTTGGCGATGATCTTTGCATCGTCGATGGAGACGGGAGAGGTTCCGGAGGATTGGAGGATTGCAGATGTGGTCCCTATATTCAAGAAAGGGAACAGGGACAGCCCGGGAAATTACCGACCAGTGAGTCTAACCTCAGTGGTTGGTAAGTTGATGGAGAGGATCCTGAGAGACAGGATTTATGATCATCTAGAGAAGTTTAGTATGATCAAAAGTAGTCAGCACGGCTTTGTCAAGGGCAGGTCGTGCCTTACGAGCCTGGTTGAGTTCTTTGAAAATGTGACCAAACACATTGACGAAGGAAGAGCGGTGGATGTGGTCTATATGGACTTCAGCAAGGCGTTCGATAAGGTCCCCCATGCAAGACTTCTTGAGAAAGTGAGAGGGCATGGGATCCAAGGGGCTGTTGCCTTGTGGATCCAGAACTGGCTTGCCTGCAGAAGGCAGAGAGTGGCTGTGGAGGGGTCTTTCTCTGCATGGAGGTCAGTGACCAGTGGAGTGCCCCAGGGATCTGTTCTGGGACCCTTGCTGTTTGTCATTTTCATAAATGACCTGGATGAGGAAGTGGAGGGATGGGTTGGTAAGTTTGCTGACGACACCAAGGTAGGTGGTGTTGTGGATAGTTTGGAGGGATGTCAGAAGTTGCAGCGAGACATAGATAGAATGCAAGACTGGGCGGAGAAGTGGCAGATGGACTTCAACCCGGATAAGTGTGTAGTGATCCATTTTGGCAGATCCAATGGGATGAAGCAGCAGTATAATATGAAGGGTACCATTCTTAGCAGTGTAGAAGATCAGAAGGACCTTGGGGTCCGGGTCCATAGGACTCTTAAATCGGCCTCGCAGGTGGAGGATGCGGTCAAGAAGGCGTACGGCGTACTAGCCTTCATTAATCGAGGGATTGAGTTTAGGAGTCGGGAGATAATGCTGCAGCTTTATAGGACCCTGGTTAGACCCCACTTGGAGTACTGCGCGCAGTTCTGGTCACCTCATTACAGGAAAGATGTTGAAGCCATTGAAAGGGTGCAGAGGGGATTTACAAGGATGTTGCCTGGATTGGGGGGCATGCCTTATGAGGATAGGTTGAGGGAGCTTGGTCTCTTCTCCCTGGAGAGACGAAGGATGAGAGGTGACCTGATAGAGGTTTACAAGATGTTGAGAGGTCTGGATAGGGTAGACTCTCAGAGGCTATTTCCAAGGGCTGAAATGGTTGCTACGAGAGGACACAGGTTTAAGGTGCTGGGGGGTAGGTACAGAGGAGATGTCAGGGGTAAGTTTTTCACTCAGAGGGTTGTGGGTGAGTGGAATTGGCTGACGTCGGTGGTGGTGGAGGCAAACTCGTTGGGGTCTTTTAAGAGACTTCTGGATGAGTACATGGGATTTAATGGGATTGAGGGCTATAGATAGGCCTAGAGGTAGGGATATGATCAGCGCAACTTGTGGGCCGAAGGGCCTGTTTGTGCTGTGGCTTTCTATGTTCTATGTTCTATAGAGGGTGGGATTTTCCGGCTCTCCCCAAGACCGGAAATTCCCGCCCGAGGTCAAAGGACCTTTGTATGGTCAGCCGAATTTTGTGTCCCACCCGCTACAATTCCCGTGGCAGGCGGGAAGGGAAAGTTCTGCCCAGGGTCATACAGTGCAGAAAAGGCCCTTCAGACCATCGAGTCTCCACCGGCAATAACTACCTTTAACACTTTGAGTCCATATTACATTTCTTCAAAGATGTAGAGAGATAGAAATAAGACCGTAGACAGAGGAGCAGAATTAGGCCATTTGGCCCATCGAGTCTGCTCCACTATTCAATGAGATCATAATTTGTCTGATGCGATAATCCTCAATTTCACTTTCCCATCTTATCCCCATAACCCTTGATTCCCTTACTGATTAAAAATCTGTCTCTCTCAGCCTTGAACATACTTAACGACCCAGCCCCTACAGCCCTCTGCGGTAAAGAATTCCACAGATTCACTACCCTTTGAGAGAAGAAATTCCTCCTCATCTCTGTCTTCAATGGGCGACCCCCTTACCCTGAGATTTTACCCTCTGGTCCCAGACTCTTCCACAAGGGAAAACAACCTCTCAGCATCTACTCACTCAAGCCCCCTGAGAATCTGATTTGCCTCAATAAAGTCACCTCTCATTGTTCTAAACTCCAGTGAGCACAGTCCCAACCTACTCAACCTTTCCTCATCAGAAAACCCCTCCATATCCAGAATCAACCTCATTAACCTACCCTGGACTGTCTCCAAATCCAGTATAACTTTCCTTAGAAAAGGGGACTGAAACTGTTCACAGTATATGATGGATTTTATACTGTTGAAGAGAAGGGGTGGAACAAAATAGAAGGCCAGGGATAAGTGGGAGATCAGGAGAGATTTGCCAAAGATGTCACGGACACAAGACAAGGAATGGTAATTTTTTTTATTCATCTGTGGAATGTGGGTATCATTGGCTCGGCCAGCATTTATTGCCCATCACACATTGCCCTTGAGAAGGTGGTGGTGAGCTGCCTTCTTGAATCACTGCAGTCCATGTGGTGTAAGTACATCTGCAGCGCTGTTAACAAGGGAGATAGGATTAGACACACAGAGAGATCTGGGAGTACAGGTCCACAGATCCTTAAAAGTGGCAGCACAGGTGGAAAAGGTGGTGAAGAAAGCATGTGGCACGCTCGCCTTCATTGGCCGGAGCGTTGAGTATAAAAGTTGGCAAATTATGTTACAGTTAGATAATATGTTGGTTAGGCCACATTTGGGATACTGTGTCCAATTCTGGTTGCCACGCTACCAGAAAGACGTGGAGGCTTTGGAGGGAGTACAGAAAAGGTTTATCAGGATGTTGCCTGGTATGGAGGGTATTAGCTGAGGAGAGATTGAATAAACTGGGATTGTTCTCCCTGGAAAGACAGAGGCTGATGGGTGATTTGATCGAAGTTTATAAAATTACGAGGGGCATAGATAAGGTGAACGGTTGGAAGCTTTTTCCCAGGTCGGAAATGACAATTATAAGAGGGCACAAGTTCAAAGTAAGGGCGGAAAGGTTCAGTAGAGATGCGCGGGAGAAGTATTTTACACAGAGTGGGGGGGGCCTGGAATGCACTGCCAAGTGAGATGGTTGAGGCAGACATGTTAGCCACATTTAAGACTTATCTAGATAGACACATGAACAGACAGGGAATAGAGGGATACAGGCCATTGGTCTAGATAGGACAACATGATCAGCGCAGGCTTGGAGGGCCGAAGGGCCTCTTCCTGTGCTGCACTGTTCTTTGTTGATTTTGACCCAACGACGTTAAGGAACGGTGATATATTTACGAATCAGGATAGTGTGTGGCTTGGAGGGGAGCTTCCAGTTGGTGGTGTTCCCATGTTTCTGTTGCCCTTGTCCTTCTAGATGGTAGTGATGGTAGGTTTGAAGGTTTCTAAGGAGCTTTGGTGAGTTGCTGCAGTGCATCATGTAGATGGTGTACATGGCTGCCACTGTTCGTCGGTGGAGGCGGGAGTGAATGTTTGTGGTAGGGCTGCTTTGTCCCAGATGGTGTCGAGCTTCTTGAGTTTTGCATTCATTCAAGCAGGTGGAGAGTATTCTATCACTCTCCTGACTTGTGCCTTGTAGCTGGTGGACAGATTTGTGGGGTCAGGAGATGAATTACTTGCTGTAGGATTCTTAGCTTCTGACCTGCTCTTGTCGCCACAATGTTTATATAGCTCGTCCAGTTCAGTTTCTAGTCAATGGTAACCCCTGGAATGTTAATAGTGGGGATTCAGTGACGGTAATGCCATTGAATGTCAAGTTTGTAAGACTAAAGGAGTTGCTAATAGTGGCATAAAAGTCAGATAGCAGAGTGTGTTATTAGCAGAACAAGAGTCAGCATTGTCTGAATGTAAAACATAAGAACAAGTGATAGACTGGTCCTATGGGGGGAGGAGTTTGGGAAAAAGGATATCAAAATGGAGTACAGAGTTCATGCATTTCTATTTTCAAAACTCAAAAGCACTTCACATCTTCAGAAGAAACCCTAATCCAGTCACCGCTCAGCCTTCTCTTTTCTAGAGAAAAGAGCCTCAGCTTGTTCAATCTTTCCTGATTGAAAAATAATCCTCAGTCCTGCTATCATCTGTGTAAAACATGTGTTTTTCCCCCACTCTAGTGTCTCAATGTCCTTTCTAAAGACTTGCAGTCTTAATGAGCTAAAGTACCAGGCAAGGTCTGCTCATCAGTTTCTGAGCTCTTGTTCATCATTTAGCCAATACATATCACAGGCTGAATGGAAATAGCTGACTGAACTAACCTCTTTCTAAACCTAATGACCCAGTCAGTACCTGTAGCCTGAGGGACTCTTTCACTGAATGAGCAATGCCTGATACAGTTGACAGGAGCGATAGAGTCTAGAATTATTATTTTCTTCAATGATTCAGGCCATGTGAAACACAGGAGGCCGGTCCAAATATAAAAGCCCAAATTGCTCATCATTAATTCCAGTTGCCTTCATATTTTCCTTACAGGCGGTTCTTGTCAAAACATGTCATTTCATGCAAAATTAGTTCTTTTTCTTGTTTTGAGTAATCGAGTTATAGGAACTTGCATTCAGGCCATTGTTCTGGCTCCTTGGAAGGTCAATGATGCGTAGTCCTACGCTTTTCCTGTAACCCTCTAAGTCCCACATCCTCAAGTACTTGTGTAATTCCCTTTTACGTATGGAATCAGCTTCCACCACTTTTTTCAGTTGCAGCATCCCAGATCCCACAGCTCTCAGTGAAAGAATTCTCCTGATCTCCCAACTCCCACCCCCATCGCCATCATCTTTTTGTTTTGAGTTGAAGACATCTTCTAGAAATTTCTGCTGTACCCTTATCAGAAATTTCTCTTTCTCCCTACCTAGGACACTTGTACACAGTACTGGCAAAGGGTCACCCAGACTCGAAACATTGGCTCTATTCTCCCCCCACAGATGCTGTCAGACCTGCTGAGATTTTCCAGCATTTTCTGTTTTTGTACACAGCTTATTTATATAGTGTGTGTCGCTGTGGGGTATTTATTCACTCAAGTTTTTTGTTAAGTTTATTTATGAATGTCACAAATCAGCTTACATTAACACTACAATGAAGTTACTGTTAAAATCCCCTGGTTGCCACACTTGGGCGCCTGTTCGGAGACACCGAGGGAGAATTTAGCATGGCCAGTGCACCTAACCAGCACATCTTTCAGACTGTGGGAGGAAACCGGAGCACCCGGAGGAAACCCATACAGACACTGGGAGAACTTGCAGACTCTGCACAGACATTGACCCAAACTGGGAATCGAACTTGGGTCCCTGGCTCCGTGATGCAGCAGTGCTAACCACTCTTCCCTGCCCTCCACGCCACCTCCAAGACCCACCCAATTTTCCCTCTATTCTCCAAAGCTAATCGGGATCTGACTGAACATTATTTTATCTGACAAGACATTCAGAAGGATGGTGAGACCTTGGGGAGGGTGCCAGGGGTTATATATTGGAATAGTGCCAGGGATGAGGGTCTTCACTGGCCAAGCTGGGATCTTTCATGATGCTGAAGGTGATATTCAATAGAGTTGTTGAAAATTATAAAGGGTTTTGATAAATTAGATAGTGGGAAACTCTGGCGGGATTGTCTGCAACCACAGGGAACAGATTGAAGTAACCGGCAAAACAGACCAAGCCAGGGGAAAGGAGGATTGTTTTTCCCTACAGTGGGTGTTTATGATCAGGGATGTGCTTCCCGAAATGGCGGTTGAAGCAGATTCAATAACTTTTCAAAAGTGAATTGGATAAATATTTGAAGGGGAGAAATTTGCCGGATGATCAAGAAAGAACTGGGGAGCGCAACCAGGGAAAAGCCTGGGAACTACAGGCCAGTGAGCCTCACATCTGTGGTGGGTAAATTGTTGGAAGGTATTTTGAGAGACAGGATCTCAAGGCATTTAGAGACGCAAGGACTGATTCGGGACAGTCAGCATGGCTTCATAAGTGGAAAATCATGTCTCACAAATTTGATTGCATTTTTTGAAGGGGTAACCAAGAAGGTAGATGAGGGCAGTGCAGTTGATGTTGTCTACATGGACTTTACCAAGGCCTTTGACAAGGTACCGCATGGTAGGTTGTTGCATAAGGTTAAATCTCACGGGATACAAGGGTAAGGTATCTAAATGGACACAAAATTAGCTTCTTGACAGAAGCCAGAGGGTGGTTGTAGAGGGTTGTTTTTCAAACTGGAGGCCTGTGACCAATGGTGTGTCTCAGGGATCAGTGCTGGGTCCACTGTTATTTGTCATTTATATTAATGATTTGGATGAGAATATAGGAGGCATGGTTAGTAAGTTTGCAGATGACACCAAGATTGGTGGCATAGTAGACAGTGAAAAAAGTTATCTCCAATTGCAACGGGAGCTTAATCAATTGGGCTAGTGGGCTGACGAATGGCAGATGGAGTTTAATTTAGACAAATGCGAGGTGATACATTTTGGTAGATTGAACCAGGGCAGGACTTACTCAGTTAATGGTAGGGCGTTGGGGAGAGTTACAGAACAAAGAGATCAGGGGGTACATGTTCATAGCTCCTTGAAAGTGGAGTCACAGGTAGACAGAGTGGTGAAGAAGGCATTCGGCGTGCTTGTTTTCATTGATCAGAATATTGAATACAGAAGTTGGGATGTCTTGTAGAAGTTGTACAAGACATTGGTAAGGCCACACTTGGAATACTGTGTGCAGTTCTGGTCACCCTATTATAGAAAGGATATTATTAAATTAGAAAGAGTGCAGAAAAGATTTGCTAGGATGCTACCGGGGCTTGATGGATTGAGTTATAATGAGAGGCTGGATAGACTGGGACTTTTTTCTCTGGAGTGTAGAAGGCTGAGGGGTGATCTTATAGAGGTCTATAAAATAATGAGGGGCATAGATCAGCTAGATAGTCAATATCTTTTTCCCAAAGGTAGGGGAGTCTAAAACTAGAGGGCATAGGTTTAAGGTGAGAGGGGAGAGATTCAAAAGTGTCCAGAGGGGCAATTTATTCACACAGAGGGTGGTGAGTGTCTGGAACAAGCTGCCAGAGGTAGTAGTAGAGGCAGTATAATTTTCTCTTTTAGAAAGCATTTAGACAGTTACATGGGTAAGATGGGTATAGAGGGATATGGGCCAAATGCGGGCAATTGGGATTAGTTTAGGGGTTTTAAAAAAAAAGGTTTCATGGTCATCAGTAGATCCTTAATTCCAAATTTTTTTTATTGCATTCAAATTGGGTGGCACAGTGCTTAGCACTGCTATCTCACAGATCCAGGAACCTGGGTTCGATTCCTGACTTAAGTCACTGTCTGTGTGGAGTTTGCACGTTCTCCCCGTGCCTGCATGGGTTTCCTCCAGGTGCTCCGGTTTCCTCCCACAATCCAAAGATGTGTGGGTTAGGTGCATTGGCCATGCTAAATTGCCCCTTAGTGTCCCGGGATGCGTAGATTAGTGGGGTAAATATGTGGGGTTACAGGGAAAGGGCCTGGGTGGGATTGTTGTCAGTGCAGATCTGATTGCGGTTCGCAAAAGCACCTGGGATCTTGGGTTTCATAAATAGAGACATTGAGAACAAAAGCAGGGAGTTTACGCTGAACTTGTATGAAGCTCTGGTAAGACCATAAAACCATAAGACATGGAGCAGAATTAGGCCACTCGGCCCATCGCGTCTGCTCCGCCATTCAATCATGGCTGATATTTTTCTCATCCCCATCTCCTGCCTTTTCCCCATAACCCCGATCCCCTTATTAATCAAGAACCTATCTATCTCTGTCCTAAAGACATTCTATGACCTGGCCTCCACAGCCTTCTGCGGCAAAGAGTTCCACAGATTCACCACTCCCTGGCTGAAGAAATTCCTCCTCATCTCTGTTTTAAAGGATCGTCCCGTTAGCCTGAGGTTGTGCCCTCTGGTTCCAGCTTTTTCTACTAGTGGAAACATCCTCTCCACGTCCACTCTATCCAGGCCTCGCAGTATCCTGTAAGCCTCAATAAGATTCTCCCCTCATCCTTCTAAGCTCCAACGAGTACAGAGCCAGAGTCCTCAACCGTTCCTCATACAACATGCTCTTCATTCCAGGGATCATTCTTGTGAACCTCCTCTGGACCCTTTCCAAGGCCAGCACATCCTTCCTTAAATATGGGGCCTAAACTGCCCACAATACCCCAAATGGGGTCTGACCAGAGCCTTATAAAGCCTCAGAAGTACATCCTTTCTCTTGTATTCTAGCCCTCTCGACATGAATGCTAACATTGCATTTGCCTTCCTAACTGCCGAGTGAACCTGCATGTTAACCATAAGAGAATCTTGAACAAGGACTCCCAAATCCCTTTGTATTTCTGATTTCCTAAGCATTTTCCCATTTAGAAAATAGTCTATGCCTCCATTCCTCCTTCTAAAGTGCATAACCTCACACTTTTCCACATTGTATTCTATCAGCCATTTCTTTGCCCACTCTCCTAGCCTGTCCAAGTCCTTCTGCAGCCCCCCTGCTTCCCCAATACCACCTGTCCCTCTTTTCACATCTTTGTATCATCTGCAAACTTAGTAATGCATTCAGTTCCTTCTTCCAAATCGTTAATGTATATTGTGGAAAGTTGTGGTCTCAGCACCAACACCTGAGGCACACCACTAGTCAGTCACCAGCTGCCATCCTGAAAAAGACCCCTTTATCCCCGCCCTCTGCCTTCTGCCAGTTGGCCAATCCTCTATCCATGCCAAGATCTTACCCTTACACCATGGGCACTTAACGTATTTAACAGTCTCCTATGCGGCACCTTGCCAAAGGCCTTTTGGAAATCTAAATAAATCACATCCACTGGTTCTCCTTTATCTAACTTCCTTGTTACCTCCTCAAAGAACTCTAACAGATTTGTCAGACCTGACCTCCCCTTGATGAAGCCATGCTGACTCAGTCCTATTTTATCATGCACTTCCAAGTACTCTGCGATCTCATCTTTAACAATGGACTCTAAAATCTTGCCAATGACCGAAGTCACGCTAACCGGCGTATAATTTCCCATCTGCTGCCTCCCTCCCTTCTTAAACAGCGG
The DNA here is from genome assembly GCF_964213995.1 of Mustelus asterias. Classification (NCBI taxonomy): domain Eukaryota; kingdom Metazoa; phylum Chordata; class Chondrichthyes; order Carcharhiniformes; family Triakidae; genus Mustelus; species Mustelus asterias. The sequence continues at coordinate 7,294,807 of NC_135803.1, forward strand.
TGTTACATTAGCTACATTCCAGTCCTCTGGTACCCTCTCTTCCTCCAGTGATTCCTGAAATATCACCACCAATGCCTCCACAATTTCCTCAGCTATCTATTTTCGAACCCTGGGGTGCAGTCCATCCGGCCCAGGTGATTTAGCCACTTTTAGACCTTTCAGTTGCCCCAGAACCTTCTCTTTAGTGATGGCCACTGCACTCACCTGTGCCCGCTGATTCTCCTGGAGCTCTGGCATCCCACTGGTGTCTTCCACCATGAAGACAGTATAAATGCAAGTCCTTCTTTTGCGACAAAAGTTGTTCGAATATTGAGTTTGGAATGGAAGGAATGAAGGAAAAGCTTGTATTTATATAGCACCTTTCATGAGTTCTGGACATCTTGAAGTACTTTAGAGCCAATGAAGTACATTTGAATTATCATTTAAAGGAACACGACAGCCAAATTGTGGACAGCAAGATCCAAAAGCAGGAATGTGGTCATGACAAGACAACCTGTTTCAGTAATATTGGTTCAGGGATAACTATTGGTTAGGATACTGGGGCAAACTCTCCTGATCTTCTTCAGTGGAGTGCCATCGGAACACAAGAGGAACTCAGTTTAAAGACTCACCTGAAAGAACACACTTGCAACAATGCAGCACTCCTTCAATACTGCACAGGGTTGTCAGTCTGGCTTCCAGTTGGACACTTAAACACACAATAGCCTGACTGACGTACAGGATTGTTACCCACTGAATCATGATTGACACCGTTAATAAAGGCATAAATTACAAAAGTGAAGGAGTAGACGGGCGAATATTGACCCCACTCCTTGGACTGCCCTGTAAATAATTGACATTGTTTTCAGATGTACTGTAAATGAGTCTTGGGAATGTTGTATCAACTCGCTGCTGAAAACAGGGGAGCGGTGATGCAGTGGAATTGCCACTGGACTAATAATCCAAGGGAAATGCTATGGAGACTTGCGTTCGAATCCCATCGTAGCAGATAGTAAAATTTTAATTCAATAAATATTTGGAATTATGAAGTCGAATGATGACCATGAAAGTGCTTGCCGATTGTTGTAAAGACTCATCTGTTCCATTAATTAATTAATTTATTATTAGTGTCACAAGTAGGTTTACATTAACACTGCAATGAAGTTACTGTGAAAATCCCCTAGTTGCACACTCCGGTGCTTGTTTGGGTACACTGATGGAGAATTTAGATTGGCCAATGCACCTAACCAGCACGTCTTTCGGACTGTGGAAGAAAATTAGAGGAAACCCATGCAGACACGGGGAGAATGTGTAATCTCCATACAGACAGTGATCCGAGAGAGGAATTGAACCCGGGTCCCTGGCGTTGTGAGGCGGCAGTGCTAGCCACTCTGCCACCATGATGTCCTTTAGGGAAGGAAACCTGCCATCCTTATCCAGTCTGTGACTCCAGCCCCATAGCTTCTCACTGAAACGGCCAGCATGCTACTCAGTTCAGAGGCAGTCGGAAATGGGCGATAAATCTAGGTCCACGTCACATCAATGATATTTTTTTTTAATTAACACAATGCTGAGGAGCTCCTCTGTGCAAATACTGACGCAGTGATAACGATGCTCTACAAATTATTAATGTACTCTCACAGACCCTTCGCAAATACTGGCTTTGCACTCCTGGAGAAGCAACATCCAAAACATTAATCACCCAAACAGCAGAGAATGTTTTCCTTTTTATTTACACAAATACAGGGAGAAAAAAGATAATGTATGTTTCTGATGACAGCATGCCCATGGGATGTGGCATCTCTGTCTTCCCCCCCCCCCCAGACTGGCAAAAGTCTGAGCATTCACTCAACCCTGGAAGAATGGGACACACCACTCAGAGAGCTTATCATGTAGCTCAGAGTGTTGACTCTGAAAGCCCCAAGGATTGCAGAATTAATCCTTTAACCTCAATTTGTTTAATTTCATGAAACACTGGAATTAAATTTCAGTAATAGATGGAGCATTGATTGCTGATCAATGCAAATTAGTTTTGCTAAGTTGGGTTTATGTTCGGGGGAAGGTTATGTGAGTGAAGACTTGCGCCAACTGTCGATAATTCAGTTTACCTTCAGAAATTTAATCCTGTTAAACTGGTGTAAATCACTGGAATGAATTTATGTCCTTGACTCAACCACTGAACCAGCAGAGTGTTTCAGCTCACACTGTATCTCCTGACGACACCTTGCCCGGAAGGATGTTTCACTTGACTCAACATCTCTTTTCAAAGCGCTTCTACCATTGTTCCTATCATTGGGACAGTCACTAATGTACAATACAATATTCTTATGTGTGTAATGTGCAGGATTGGTTTAATCTGACACAAATACCGTCTTTGTTTTCTTTTCACTTATAAATAGTTCGTAAACTACCGCTGTAGCTTGAAAAAGTAAAATAGGAATGAAGGGTTTGTCGTATGAGAAGCAGTTGAGGAGTCTGGGTCTATACTCGATGGAGTTTAGAAGGATGAGGGGAGGATCTAATTGAAACTTGCAGAATACTGAGAGGCCTGGCTAGAGTGGCATGAAGACAATGTTTCCACTAGTGGGAGAGACTAGAATTCAAGCGCACAGCCTCAGAGTGAAGGGATGCTCTTTTAAAACAGAGATGAGGAATTTCTTCAGCCAGAGGATGGTTAATCTGTGGAACTCATTGCCACAGAAGGCTGTGGAGGCCGGGTCATTGAGTGTCTTTAAGACAGAGGTAGATAAGTTCTTGATCAATAAGGGGTTCAGGGGTTACGGGAGAAGGCAGGAGAATGGGGATGAGAATCATATCAGCCATGATTGAATGGTGGAGCAGACTCGATGGGCCGAATGGCCTAATTCTGCTCCTATATCTTATGGCTTTATGGTCTAATGGTCATTCCCAGAATTGTTTAGGGTATGGATTTGATTTTGATTTTATTTATTATTGTCACGTATTGGGATGCAGTGAAAAGTATTTCCTCCTTGCGCGCTACACAGACAAAGCATACCGTACATAGAGTACATAGGGGAGAAGGAAACACGAGAGTGCAGATTGTACTTTTACAGTTATAGCTGGGGTGTAGAGAAAGATCAGCTTAATATAAGATAGGTCCATTCAAAAGTCTGAAGGCAGCAGGGAAGAAGCTATTCGTGAGCTGGTTGGTACGTGACCTCAGACTTTTGTATCTTTTTCATGATGACAAAGCAAGATAAAGCTTTGTCCACAAGTAGAGGTTAGTTGTGACTAAAGAATATTTATTAAGGCATCACCATCTCCCAGATAAGGGGGTACAAACAGGAGGACAATGATCAACAGATCACTTTGTTGTGAGATTCGGGTGCAGGTTTTGAACCACCTAAAGATCCGAAACTTTCTGTTACAATTCATAGAGACAAGAATGAACAAAAAGTTGACAAAAGTTGCACTCCGAGCAGACGCCAAGGTAACATTGTTTATTTCTCTGTATGGTTTGGGAAGATGATGGCGTTACAGTAATGTCATTGGGCTAGTAATCCAGAGCCCCAGACTAATACTGTGGGGACTTGGGTTCAAATCACATCACAGTGGCTGATAGAATTTGAAATACATTCCTAAATCTGGAATAGAAAGCTGGTCTCAGTGAGTGTGACACTATCATCAATTGGTGTAAAACCACATCTGGTTCACTAATGCACTTTAGGGAAGGAAATCTGCCACCTTTACCTGGTCTGGCCTACATGTGACTCCAGACCCAACAGCAATGTGCTTGATTCTTAACTATCCTCTGAAATGGCCCAGCAAACCATTCAGTTCAAGGGCAACTAGGGGTAGGCAACAAATGCTGGCCATGCCAGTAATACCCACATCCCATGAAAGAATATTGTTTAAGATAATGGATGAGACTTTCTGGTCAGTCCCACTGTCAGCAACCCCTCCCCCCCACCCCGCCGTGGGTTCCTCTGTGGCAGTGGGTGCCAACGATGGGAAATCCGGCTGACAGAACCTGTCGCGGCCAATGGCAGACCATCTCCACCATCGCAAAATACATCGCAGGAGTCAGAAAATCCCAGCCAATGAGTGGAGTGCAACTTGAGAAGATTCAATAAAGGTTATTTGCAACCAAAAGTTGATGTCAAGGAAAGTAACATCACACTGAGGAATACACATTGACCAGGGACACTGGGGAGAAATACCTTCCTTCAGAAATCCACTGTGCCCAACTGAGAAAGCAGAAAGAGTGTGAGTTTAACACAACTTCCAAATTGCGATATCTTCTGCAGAACGGTACTCGCTCTGTTCCGCACAGAGATTGTCAGCCTGGAATTTATTGATTCCCTTGGTACCGCACTGTGGATTCTGTGTTCACCCTCTAAGGTGTTCTCCCATGTAAGCAGAGTATTCATGAGACGCCATCATCTCACACCAAAGCAAAGTGCCCTCACTGTCACTCTGCGGTGAATTGAAATGCAGCCATTGGTGTGAATTAACTCGCTGAGATATTACACCCACCCAATTCCTCTCCAAATATTTCTCAGCCTTTAACTCCAATCAAATACGATTCAGATGTTTTGTTGTCAGGTGAAAGGGAAGCCTCCAGCCTAATAAGTTAAGAGTTTGCAATCCCAGTACGTAGAGATATCTAGAGCAAAAATTCCCTCCATACATTCACAGTAATTGGCACAAAATATCACTGAAGTGTAGGAACTTGAAGAGGACAGATGGAAGTGGAAGACAACTGGGTATTAGTAAATTAATAGGACTTGGACAAGTAAGATGCTATTTGTCGCATTGGCATCCAATATTCCTCTGTTATTGTGACCTTTGCTTTTTATTCTCTTTTCCAATTAAAGCACTCACACTCGCTGGGACAATGTGTGATTGCTTCTAATTGTCACGGTGAGTGTTGTGATTGAAGTTTCCCCACTCTGCCTTTGAGAGCTATTGAATATTCCGCTGAAGGTAGCTGGAATTCAGATGGGATTATAATAGGAGTTCTAATTATCAAGGAACAGAGACTGACTCAAGCATGGATGCTGGGTGAATGGACTTAAGCTCCCAGCATTATATCCCATACTCTCTGCTCCTCAAGTAGTCCACCTGTTTACAAATGATCCGTCCCTCCATGTCCTCTTGCAAGTGTAGGGATCCAGTCTTAGCCACAATAATTCCAGAGATCTAATTTGATTCACGACTGAAGTTTCATATCATGTACTTAACATGGATTTTGTTTATGTTGCAGTGGTGATGGTTTATTGGTGATATTGGGGCTTGTGTGTTAAAATATGAACACTTTTATTGGTAGGCTGTATCTATGTACAGTTTAAAATATGGTCTCGCATGGAGCTGTTCCACGCAAGCTTCCTGCTTGCCGAGTTCAGTTTTAGACTGTTCTTTGACCATGTGACGACATACATCACTCTGTGGGCAGTGCCACTCTCCAGTCCCACGTTGACTCTTGCTCTGCCGAACACCTTACATTATAATGCATGCAGCCACATATCATTACAATACAACAAAGTCTTGACAGTTGCTTCACAATCTTGGTCTGTCACGTGTGAAGGAATGGTGGTGATTGTCTGTTTCTGGGACTTGGATCATGTGATTATTTTCATTTTATTTCCAGCATTTCAATTCAGCAATTCTTTCATCGACCATTTTACCATCTTGCTTCTTGTGCTTTTCCATTCGCGTCGCCATTTTAGCAATCCTGTTCTAACAAGTACTCAGTTTCTTTCTCCATCTGAATTGCTGATTCTGTTGTCAAATTCAATGTTTTACCTCTTCAGTTAATTTCTCATTGTCAAGCTTCCTTCTTCAACCTCTTATTCTCCCGATTCAATTCTTTACTTGTCTTGTTCTTATTTTCTAGTTGCTTTCTCATGGAATTCAGCTCATTCTACATTGTCACATGAAATTCTCCTTCTTAACTTCCTTTTGTAAAATTTTGCAACTTTTTTCCAAGTTAATTCTCAATCCTTTCATCTTGTTGTTTTAACATATTCTTTTGAACTTTGATTCTTTTTCCTGATTACTCTTTATGTTCAATAGTTCCTAATATTGTTTGAAGTTTTTAATTTCTGCATTTCTTCCGAGGGAAATCCATCATGTTCTTACTGGACATGTACATTTCACAAATGGATGGAATCTTCCTTTCGACTTGTCTTAACTTCAGCTAAACCCTAGGGTGGCACGGTAGCACAGTGGTTAGCACTGCTGCTTCACAGCTCCAGGGACCTGGGTTCGATTCCCGGCTCGGATCACTGTCTGTATGGAGTTTGCACATTCTCCTCGTGTCTGCGTGAGTTTCCTCCGGGTGCTCCGGTTTCCTCCCACAGTCCAAAAATATGCGGGTTAAGTTGATTGGCCATGATAAAATTGCCCCTTAGTTTCCTGAGATGCGTAGGTTAGAGGGATTAGTGGATAAAATATGTAGGGATATGGGGGTAGGGCCTGGGTGGGATTGTGGTTGGTGCAGACTCGATGGGCCAAATGGCCTCTTTCTGCACTGTAGGGTTCTAAGCTTCACTGTGGGTTGGGTCTGTCTCTGACAAAGTGTGAACTTGTTTCCATTCCGCAGTTTTCTGATTCCTCTTCTTCTGGAGTTTTTCAGTTCCATGCTCCTGGGGTCTTTAATTGTCCTCCTCCTGGGGTCTTTATTGCCTCTTTCATGAGCTCTTTGTTGCCTCTTCTTTAAGGTCTTCATTGCCTCCTCTGAGGTCTTTCATTATCTCTTCCTTGAGATCTTTATTGCCTCCTTTGAGGTGTTTGTTGCTTATGGATTTTGTTTTTTAGAGTTGCCTTTATAGGGCAATTTTCCTGTCCATACCTGTTTATTCCTCCTTGTGGTTGCCACTTTAGGTGCATTGCTGCTTTAAGGGTATCACCTCTTTAAGACTGTCATCCTTTTTTTCACTCAGCTGTCAGCAGCTGTCAGGTTTAGAATGGTAGAAGTTATAGAGCATAGAAGGGGGCCATTTGGCCCATCTTGACAATGCTGACCCACAATGCCTTTTCTAATCCCGTCTTCCTGCAGCCAACCCATAGTTCTGTAGTTTACAGCACTTAAAGTGCTGATCCAGGTACCTCTTAAATGAGTTTAGGGTCTCTGCCTCCAACACCAACTCAGGCAGAGAATTCCAGACACCCAACATCCTCTGTAAAAAAACATTCTCTCCGTGTTTTTCACGTGCTTTTGGCGTTTTGGCGTGAACCTGGCTGCTTTTTTTGTAAACTTTTCCTTTGACTAAAGGAAAGCTTCTCAGCGATCTGTGGAGTGCCCTTGCAGAGTACCCCCGGAGACTCCGATCCAATCTTACACATCGGGAGCTTGTCAGGTCCAGCTTTTAAAGTTTAAAGTTTATTTATTAATGTCACAAGTAGGCTTACATTAACACTGCAATGAAGTTATTGTGAAAATCCCATAGTCGCCACATTCTGGCGCCTGTTCGGGTACACTGAGGGAGAATTTAGCATGGCCAATGCACCTTAACCAGCACATGGTTCTAGTTGCCACAGTCCGGCGCCTGTTCCGGACTGTTTTTGATTTTCTTTGTGATTTACCCACGTTTCAGGAGACCTCACTGGAGTTCAGTTGGGGAATTTTTAAAATTTAAAGTATTGCTTTCGGTGAGCTCTTTCTAAAAGAAAACTTTGCAGCAACTCTTGCTGTTCTTTAATATAAATTCAAATTTCTAAACCTTAAAACCACAGCTCGTTCTTCGCCAAGGTTATTTTCTCCTTTTTTCTCCATATGTTTCTTTCTAAACTTTTGACTCTGCCGGCCAATTCAGCATCTGACCCTCAGTCGCTCCAATCCACTGAGCCTCCTGGGCTGCCTCCGAGTCAGAGGAGATACATTTCTGCATTTTACTCACCCTTCTTGTGCTTTGTGCCCCAGGGATCTTGCTGTGTTCTCCCCGTTGCTCACCCATTTTGTAACTGCCCATCTTTTCTGATTCAACATTCCTTAAGGTCTGGTCATATCTCCAATGGGTCTATTCACCCAGAAACAGGTGCATTCTGGTGAGCATTTCACTGGACGTCTATTCAAACAGGATACTCACAGGTATGGAGCAGAGGAGTGTCAGCTAATTTATCATCATTGCCAGATATAAAGATGCACTTTCACAGACTACATTTGTAAACCATAAAAGATATTTACTCATGAAAATAGTTCAGCAACTGCCCGGGGGAAGGGGAGTTTTCCCTCTCTCTTTCTCTCTCCTCTCTCTCTCTCTCTCCTTCCCCCCCTCTCTCTCTCTCTCTCTCCCAGTCTCTCTCTTCCTCCTCTCTCTTTCCCTCTCTCTTTCTCCATCTATTAGTTATGATTATCACATGTCAGCCATGGTTTGGTGTATGTACCTGTCCTGGGAGTGTTTGATGGGGGCAGTGTAGAGGGAGCTTTACTCTGTATCTAACCCCGTGCTGTACCTGTCCTGGGAGTGTTTGATGGGGACAGTGCAGAGGGAGCTTTACTCTGTATCTAACCCCGTGCTGTACCTGTCCTGGGAGTGTTTGATGGGGACAGTGTAGAGGGAGCTTTACTCTGTATCTAACCCCGTGCTGTACCTGTCCTGGGAGTGTTTGATGGGGACAGTGTAGAGGGAGCTTTACTCTGTATCTAACCCCGTGCTGTACCTGTCCTGGGAGTGTTTGATGGGGACAGTGTAGAGGGAGCTTTACTCTGTATCTAACCCCGTGCTGTACCTGTCCTGGGAGTGTTTGATGGTGACAGTGTAGAGGGAGTTTGCTCAACCGCTCTTACTGTAGCATTGCACCAGTCTGCTCCAGAATCTAAGAGAGCGTTAAAGTATTGTTTTCTGTTTCATAACCCAAACATGTTTCACTAAAAAAGCTTTATCCCTTTTTAAATGATCAGTATTACTGGCGAGAGTTACCCTATCACACTGAACAATGCATTGCTCCCGGTGACAGCTCATTCTGTCGTGTGTAAGTTAATCCTCTGAACGTTGCTGACTTCACCCTTTCAGTTTTTTCATATCTCACTTGCTCCTTTCTCCCTTTGTCCCGATGATGTGGATTAATTTACCATGGCCGGCTTGGAATTAATTCTCCCCTTTCAATTCCGATGTAATCTATCCAATGCGTGGTGACTGCCAGTACTTGGCCTGGTGCGATCACTCACTGTACAGCACAATTATACCATGGCGTAGCACCATCCTGTTCTCCCAGTCACGTCCAGTTCATGAGAAACAGAGTGATCTGGCCACACAAAGAGGAAGAGGACTCTTCTCATGTTAGTCACAGTTCAGTAGGTTGCTGTCTCACCTCAGTGTCAGATACATGAGGTCATGAAAATGTCCAGTGCTCCCAGTTCATTCCTGAGAGGACATTGGTGAGACCATATCTGGAATACCATGCACTGTTTTGCCCTGTTCACTTCAGAGATATAATTGCATTCAAAGCAGCTTAGACAAATTCACTGATTCCTGGTAAGAGAGGGTGACCTTATCAGAAGAGGTTAGACAGCTTGGGCCTGTATCTACCGGAGTTAAAGAGGTGATCTGATTGGAACATGTCAGCTCCTGAAGGGATTTAACTGGGTGGATACGGAAAGGATATTTCCCCTTTTGGGAGCGACAATGGGTGAGATCTTTGGGCTGATCACGCCGGGGGGATCCTATGGCCCCGCCCACCGATGACACGCCCCCACCCCCGGTTTCCCGGCAAAGCCAGGTGAATTCAATGGGAAACCCCATTGACAGCGGTGGGAACAGGCAATCCCATTGCCGGTTAATGGCCGCTGCCCCCCGCCACCGAGAAACACATTGCGGGGAAGCCAGAGAGTCCTGCCCAGGAGCCAGCGGATGCAGGTTCAAAATAAAGGCTCTCCCATTTCGGGGAAGGTGATGACCTGGTGGTATTATCATGAGACTATTAATCCAGAAACTCAATTAATGCTCCGGGGACCCAGGTTCGAATCCCGCCACGGCAGATGGTGGAATTTGAATTCAATAAAAAATATCTGGAATTAAGAATCTACTGATGACCAGGAAACCATTGTCAAATGTCAGCAAAACCCATCTAGTTCACTAATGTCCTTTAGGGAAGGAAATCTGCCGTCTTTACTCAGTCGGGCCTACATGTGACTCCAGAGCCACAGCAATGTGGTTGATTCTCAACTGCCCTCAGGCAACTAGGGATGGACAATAAATGCTGGCCAGCCAGCGACGCCCAGGTCCCAGGAATGAATAAAAAAAAGACGGACATGAGGAGAGATTTTTTCCCCCACCGAGAGTTGTTGGTCGGTGGAAATCTCTTTCCCAGAGAGGTTGGATGTTTGAGTGACAGGAGTCAGTCGGTATAGGGAGTCGTCAGAAAGATAGAATTGAAGCCACGATCAGATCAAACATGATGGTATCAAACGGTGGAGCAGATTTGAAGGGCTAAATGGCCCACTCCTGCTCCTTTGTATGTTTGGGTGTGAACATGAGACAGCGCTGGGCATTCTGTATCTTAATGAACAATTAAATGGAGGCCTCAGCCTGAATTAGAGGTTCATGTCTCTGCAGTGTGACCTGCTGCCTCTAAAGGGCCAGAGTGCTGCCCACTGCAGCACGATGAACACTAAAATCCAACCCAACTCATGGACGCTAATGCGATCGGACCGGTCATTTAAAATGGAGGTGCATAGAAATTTCTTCTCGCAGGCGTTGGTGTATCTCTGGAATTCTCTGCCCCAAAGGGTGGTGGAAGCTGGAGCATGAGAAGTATTTAAAGTGGAGGTGGATAAATATTTGATAGATTGTGGAATACAGGGCCATCGGGAAATGGCAGAGAAAAGGAGCTGAGGCCAGCATAGGTCAGCCATGATCACATTGAATGGTGGGACAGGCTGGAAGGGCCTGGTGGCCACTCCTACTTCTATTTCTTGGGTCCTTTTACTTGCTATTGACTTCAGTTTCTTATTCATAGAATGACACAATCCATACAGTGCAGATGGAAGCCATTCGGCCCATCAAGCCTGCACCGACAACAATCCCACCAGGCTCTATCCCCATAATCCCACGTATTTACCCTGCTAATCCCCCTGACACTAAGGGGCAATTTAGCACTGCCAATCCACCTAACTAGCACATCTTTGGAGTGTGGGAGGAAACCGGAGCACCCGGAGGAAACCCACGCAGACACGGGGAGAACTTGCAAACTCCACACAGACCGTGACCCGAGGCCAGAGTTGAACCCGGGTCCCTGGCGCTGTGAGGTCACTCCAACTGGGTGGGTTGGTTTAGAATGGTCAGTCTGCTTTGTCACTGCAGCTACAGAACAAGGTGTGGCTGTTGACCCTATCGTTCCCCTTATGGCTGTCAGCACATTACAAACAGGACAACATAGCCATGCTCAGTGTGAGGTAGCACAGTGGTTAGCACTGCTGTTTCACAGTGCCAAGGGACCCGGGTTCGATTCCCAGCCTGGGTCACTGTCTGTGTGGAGTTTGCATGTTCTCCCCGTGTCTGCATGGGTTTCCTCCGGGTGCTCCAGTTCCCTCCCACATTCTGAAAGACGCGCTGGTTAGGGTGCCTTGACTCGAACGGGCACCGGACTGTGGTGACTAGGGGAAATTCACAGTAACTTCATTGCAGTGTTAATGTAAGCCTTACTTGTGACTAATAAATAAACTTTACTTTTACTTTACTTTAGGCGTGTCAGTATTGGGTGTGCTTTTACCATTGCTACTTGCAGCCAGTGCCACACTGCTCCCTGATGTCTGAGTGGACACTGATTGATTGCTGTTTTATTGCAGCTTTCAATAAAGGAGCTAACTTGTCATTTTCAATAGCATAGTCCGTTACACACAATTTCAGAGCCTGCAGCGTGTCAGCAGGTTGATGTGTGAGAGACTGATGTGAAAGATGGTGGCATTCTTTCCGTAGCCTGCACTTTACATGTGACAGCTCATGTATCAAAATGCTTGTCCAAATCAACCTTTTCACATTAAAGAGAGGCGTTCACTGTTCCCCCCTCCCCACCTGAAGGTACTGATTGCTCCATCAGCCTCTCTACCTCGTACAAGTGTCTTTCCCTCACCACTGCGAATCTTCACAGTGAAGACTGGCCCTTCATCAAGGATCTGTGGGGTGTATGACAGCCCAGCCTGAACCTCCAAGTAGCTGCCATCTACAGGCAGATGAGATGTTCAAGGCCACTGTTACACCACAAAGAACAAAAGAACAAAGAAAATTACAGCACAGGAACAGGCCCTTCGGCCCTCCAAGCCTGCACCGACCATGCTGCCCGACTGAACTAAAACCCTCTACCTTTCCGGGGACCATATCCCTCCATTCCCATCCTATTCATGTATTTGTCAAGACGCCCCTTAAAAGTCACTACCATATCCACTTCCACTACCTCCCACGGCAAAGAGTTCCAGGCACCCACCACCCTCTTGCCTCATACGTCTCCTTTAAACCTTGCCCCTCGCACCTTAAACCTATGGCCCTTAGTAATTGACTCTTCCACCCTGGGAAAAAGCTTCTGACTATCCAAAAGTTAATTTAAATAGTAGGAATCCCAGCCTCATTCCGCTATTCGCTGCAGTGGTGTTGAGACCAAGCTGCAAACTGAGGAATCAGAAAGTTAGTGTCCAAGTATAACAAGCAACCAGGAAGGCAAGGTGAAAGGTTCTATAGAGGGAGTGCAGCGATGGTTAACAGGCTGATTCCTGGGATGTCATATGAGGAGAGACTAAGTCGGTTAGGATTATATTCACTGGAGTTTAGAAGAGTGAGAGGGGATCTCATAGAAACTTATAAAATTCTAACAGGATTAGACAGGGTAGATGCAGAAAGATGTGTTTCCAATGGTGGGGGAGTCCAGAACTAGGGGTCATAGTTTGAGGACTGAGGTGAGGAGAAATTTCTTCACTCGGAGAGTGGTGAATCTGTGTAATTCACTACCACAGAATGTAGTTGAGGCCAAAACATTGTGTGCTGGGTGGCACGGTGACATAGCACTTAGCACTGCTGCCTCACAGCACCAGAAACCCGGGTTCCATTCCCGGCTTGGGTCACTATTTGTGTGGAGTTTGCACGTTCTCCCCATGGGTTTCCTCCGGGTGCTCCGGTTTCCTCCCACAGTGCGAAATATGTGCGGGTTGGGTGCATTGGCCATGCTAAATTCTCCCTCAGTGTACCCGAACAAGCGCAAGGTGTGGTGACTCGGGGATTTACACAGTAACGTCATTGCAGTGTTAATGTGAGCCTACTTGTGACACTAATAAATAAACTTAAATAGTAAATAAAAATAAAAATTAAAACTTCAAGAAGAAATTAGATTTAACTCTTGGGCTAAAAGGATCAAGGGATATGGGGGGAAGGCTGGATCAGGATATTGAATTTAATGATCAGCCATGATCAAAATGAATGGTGGAGCAGGCTCGAAGGGCTGAATGGCCTCCTCCTGTTTCTCGTTTCTATGTTTCCATGTGTTAGTGTTTATCGCCGAGTCCTGGAGTATAAGGATATGCAAACCTTGCTACAGGACTTTGGAGAGACCATGTCTGGAGTATGGTCTTCATAACAAAGAAAGGATAGACTTGCCTTGGAGGGATTGCAGCAAAGGTTCACGAGATTGATTGCTGGGCCATCCATGAGGAGTGAAAGAGTAGAATGGACCCATGCTCGCTCTCGTTTAGAAGAACAAAAGGTAATCCCACTAAAACATATACGGGTACAATTTCCAGTCGCCATGGGATTCGTCACGGGCGGGACGGAAAATTTGGCACTCCATTTACAGGTCCATTGACCTCAGGCAGGAATTTCTGGTCTTGTCGTGGGCACAAGGGTAAAATCCCACCCATAACGTTCCTGGTTGGCTCAATGCTGAGAGGCAGTTTGCCCTAGCTGGAGAGTCTGGGACACAGGGTCATGTTCTCAGAATAGGGTGTTGGCCGCATAACATTGAGACAAGGAGAAATGTCTTTACTTAGAATCTTTGGAATTCTCTTCCCCAAAGAACTGTCGATTCTCAGTCTTTGAGGATATTTAAGACTGAAATTGATAAAGGAATAGAGGGATATGGAGAGAGGCTGGGAACATTGAGTTGTTGCAGAAGATGAACCATGATCTTGTTATTTGGTGGAGCAGGCTGTAGGGCCTATTATGCTCCTGTGTCCGTAAATCTGCAACCTGTAGCTCAGTACCATAGTTACTAATTGTATATCAATTGTGATGAATTATATCCAGGTGGGTATTCACTGGAGTTTCTCAGGAATGCATACAGAGAGACAATTTCTGACAGTGTGTGTGGTAGAATTGAGAGGTGTGTGCTTGTAAAGTTTCACTCTAAATAAAGGCAGGATTGGTGCAGTACTAACCTTCACCAACTGGAATGAGGCAGCACATACACCACATGGACTGACGTGGTTCAAGAGGGCTACCTTCTCGAGGGCAGTTAGAAATGGGCAATAAGTGCGGACTGGCCAGTGACAACCACATCCCATGAATGAATTTTAGAAAATAATTGTGTGCACCACATTCGTGGAAGTTTCTGTTTGGTTTTATTCGATCATAGTTCAGGTGAATGTGAAATTTGAAATGACTTTGCCACCACAATGCTGTCACCATTGCCCTTTCTCTTGTGGGGGAACAGGTAGGTACCTGATTTTGACTCTCTGCAAGTGAAGGGGTGAGTTGAATGCTGTCTGACACCAGCATCCAGCCCCCTGTACTGCCTTGTTGAGTAAGATTTTAGACCTTCCCTTTCAGGGGCAACACGGTTAGCACTGCTGCCTCACAGAGCCAGGGTCCCAGGTTCAATTCCAGCCTCGGGTCACTGTCTGTCTGGAGTTTGCACATTCTCCCTGTGTCTGTGCTGGTTTCCTCCCACTGCTCCGGTTTCCTCCCACACTCCAAAAATACGCAGGTTAGATGGATTGGCCATGCTAAACTGCCCCTTGGTGTCCCAAGATGTGTCGGTTACGGGGATTAGTAGGGTAAATACTTGGGGTTGCAGGGAACAGGTCTGAGTGATATTTCCCCTTGGTGTCAGGGGGATTACATGGGGATACGAGGATAGGGCCTGAGTGAAATTGTCAGTGCAGATTCGATGGGCCAAATGACCTCCTTTTGCACTGCAGGGATTCTATGAATAAGTGGGTGTAAAAGATCACATAGCCACTATTTTGAACACCAAGCAATTTCTCCCCAGTGTCCTGGTCAATATGTATCTCTCGACTCACCTCACTCAAAGCAAGTTATCTGACATTGAGCTTATTATTTGTGGGGCTTGCTGTGTGCAAATTGATTGCTTTATTTCTTACATTACCAAAACTCTCTGCACCTCCAAAAAAAAATCCTTGACATCCTTCTAGGGAGAATTTGCAGAGACTGTCCCTGGAATCTTGCTGTGTAATAGTTAAATTCAAAGTGCCTGTCAGGCCAAGGTTGCATTATTCATTCTTGCAGTTCCCAGCTGTTACCTCTGGTTTGTAGTTCAGAGAATCTATCATGATTCATTGTTGAATGACAGAATAAGCTTGAAATATTACAATCACAACATTGGGAATGACATCCCATCCCAGCTTTGTTATTCACAATTTACATCGGATTTATAGAACTCACAGCAGTCCTGCACGATGCTCATTCGCAACACCATTAGAATTCCTGTCACTAAGACTCCAAGTATCAAGAGCAGGAAATGAGAAAGCAGCTTAATACAACTCTTCTAATCTGTCGTTGGCAGTATCACCAAACAAAGGTGTCAGAAGTTGGAATTGAAATCTGCTGCTTTATCTGTGTTGATGCATACAGTAAGTCCAAACCATCAGAATTGCCACTTGCTCATGAAGGATTCTGCTGTAGTTTAATGTTCTTCTCTTTATCCACGTTCCCACCCCTCCCAAACTGTGACTGGCAAACTAAAGGAACTTGCCTTTTATTGCAAAAGAAAGAGATTTTCTTTTCAAGCATCCCAGAGTTCTTTACAGGTAAACGAAATACTTCAATGAAGAAACAACATGCAGGGGTATGGGGAAAAAGACAGGGGAGTCACGCTCAGTTGTTTGGAGAGCCCGTGCAGACACAATGGGCCAAATGGCCTCCTTCTGCACCATACCAGTTCTGTGATTCTATTATATCTCTAGTGTCCCATTACTTCTTGCCCTGTAGATCCCCAGGGCTCTCTCAGTGGTCTGTTTCTAACAGTGGATTAGCAATGGACAGCGTGGTGAGCAGCAGATGTCCTGAAAGTGGCATAACACCAGTTTCTGTTGAGAATTTCAGATTGCTGGCTGTTTCTGAGAAGGTTGAGAGAACCACAGTGGAGGGGCCAGAGGGGGGGGGGGGGGGGGGCTTCCTGTTCCGCCCCGTCTGCCATGGGAACTGGAGCGGGCGGAGGGGCAGACCATGCAAAAGGTTGGTTGACTTCGGGCAGGATTTTCCAGTTTTGGAGTGAGCGCAGTCGGCAAATCCCACCCCACCTCCCTGAACCCACATATGTCCCTTACTGTGGGATGCTTCCCAGCATAGAAATAGAGGGCATTTCACACTCTTCTAACTCTGGTAGAAAGAGGCAGAAATGGTCATAAAGATATCTGGTTGGAATGGCAGAAACGTTCAGTTTCATTCTTAACTACTCAGGTAGTCAAACAGTCCACACTCATATGCTGCAAAGCCTGGGTAGCACTCAGACCCGAGTAACAGCCAGACCCGAGTAACAGCCAGACCCGGGTAACACCCAGACCCGGGTAACACCCAGACCCGGGTACACCCAGACCCGGGTAACACCCAGACCCGGGTAACACTCAGACCCGGGTAACACCCAGACCCGGGTAACACCCAGACCCGGGTAACACCCAGACCCGGGTAACACCCAGACCCGGGTAACACCCAGACCCGGGTAACACTCAGACCCGGGTACACCCAGACCCGGGTAACACCCAGACCCGGGTAACACCCAGACCCGGGTACACCCAGACCCAGGTAACACTCAGACCCGGGTAACACCCGGACCCGGGTAACACTCAGACCCGGGTACACCCAGACCCAGGTAACACCCAGACCCGGGTAACACCCAGACCCGGGTAACACTCAGACCCGGGTAACACCCAGACCCGGGTGACACCCAGACCCGGGTGACACCCAGACCCGGGTAACACCCAGACCCGGGTAACACTCAGACCCGGGTAACACTCAGACCCGGGTAACACTCAGACCCGGGTAACACTCAGACCCGGGTAACACTCAGACCCGGGTACACCCAGACCCGGGTAACACTCAGAGCCGGGCAACACCCAGACCCGGGCAACACCCAGACCCGGGTAACACCCAGACCCGGGTAACACTCAGACCCGGGTAACACTCAGACCCGGGTAACACCCAGACCCGGGTAACACCCAGACCCGGGTAACACCCAGACCCGGGTAACACCCAGACCCGGGTAACACCCAGACCCGGGTAACACCCAGACCCGGGTAACACCCAGACCCGGGTAACACCCGGACCCAGCTAACACTCAGACCCGGGTAACACCCAGACCCGGGTAACACCCAGACCCGGGTAACACCCAGACCCGGGTAACACCCAGACCCGGGTGACACCCAGACCCGGGTGACACTCAGACCCGGGTAACACCCAGACCCGGGTAACACCCGGACCCAGCTAACACCCAGACCCGGGTAACGCCCAGACCCGGGTGACACTCAGACCCGGGTAACACCCGGACCCAGCTAACACTCAGACCCGGGTAACACCCAGACCCGGGTAACACCCAGACCCGGGTAACACCCAGACCCGGGTAACACCCAGACCCGGGTAACACCCAGACCCGGGTAACACCCAGACCCGGGTAACACCCAGACCCAGGTAACACCCGGACCAAGCTAACACCCAGACCCGGGTAACACCCAGACCCGGGTAACACCCGGACCCAGCTAACACTCAGACCCGGGTAACACTCAGACCCGGGTAACACTCAGACCCGGGTAACACTCAGACCCGGGTAACACCCAGACCCGGGTAACACTCAGACCCGGTAACACCCGGACCCAGCTAACACCCAGACCCGGGTAACACTCAGACCCGGGTAACACCCAGACCCGGGTAACACCCAGACCCGGTAACACCCGGACCCAGCTAACACCCAGACCCGGGTAACACTCAGACCCGGGTAACACCCAGACCCGGGTAACACCCAGACCCGGGTAACACCCAGACCCGGGTAACACCCGGACCCAGCTAACACCCAGACCCGGGTAACACCCAGACCCGGGTAACACCCAGACCCGGGTAACACTCAGACCCGGGTAACACTCAGACCCGGGTAACACTCAGACCCGGGTAACACTCAGACCCGGGTAACACTCAGACCCGGGTAACACCCAGACCCGGGTAACACCCAGACCCGGGTAACACTCAGACCCGGGTAACACTCAGACCCGGGTAACACTCAGACCCGGGTAACACTCAGACCCGGGTAACACCCAGACCCGGGTAACACCCAGACCCGGGTAACACTCAGACCCGGGTAACACCCAGACCCGGGTAACACCCAGACCCGGGTAACACCCAGACCCGGGTAACACCCAGACCCGGGTAACACCCAGACCCGGGTAACACCCGGACCCAGCTAACACCCAGACCCGGGTAACACCCAGACCCGGGTAACACCCAGACCCGGTAACACCCGGACCCAGCTAACACCCAGACCCGGGTAACACTCAGACCCGGGTAACACCCAGACCCGGGTAACACCCAGACCCGGTAACACCCGGACCCAGCTAACACCCAGACCCGGGTAACACTCAGACCCGGGTAACACCCAGACCCGGGTAACACCCAGACCCGGGTAACACCCAGACCCGGGTAACACCCGGACCCAGCTAACACCCAGACCCGGGTAACACCCAGACCCGGGTAACACCCAGACCCGGGTAACACTCAGACCCGGGTAACACCCAGACCCGGGTAACACCCAGACCCGGGTAACACTCAGACCCGGGTAACACCCAGACCCGGGTAACACCCAGACCCGGGTAACACCCAGACCTGGGTAACACCCAGACCCGGGTAACACCCAGACCCGGGTAACACCCAGACCCGGGTAACACCCAGACCCGGGTAACACCCAGACCCGGGTAACACCCAGACCCGGGTAACACCCAGACCCGGGTAACACCCAGACCCGGGTAACACCCAGACCCGGGTAACACCCAGACCCGGGTAACACCCAGACCCGGGTAACACCCAGACCCGGGTAACACCCAGACCCGGGTAACACTCAGACCCGGGTAACACCCGGACCCAGCTAACACTCAGACCCGGGTAATATTCAGGCTTGGGCTGATAAGCAGCAAATAACATTTGTGCCCCATGAGTGCCAAGCAATGAACATCTGCAATAAGAGAGAATCAAGACTCCTCCCAATGACATTCACCATCATTACCATCAGTGAATCCTCAACCATCAATACGTCTGGAGTCTCCAATGACCAGAAACTTAACTGGACCAGCACATAAGTCTGGCGTATAAGAGCCAATCAGAGGCTAGCAAGACAGCCATGAGTTACTCTCAAAGGTCTGTCCACACGATGCATGTCAGGAGTTTGATGGGATACTCTTCACTTGCCTGGATGTGTCCAACTTCAAAAATATTCAAGAAGCTCAACACCATCTCGGGCAAAGCAGCCACTTTATTGATGCTGTGTCATCATCTTCAACCGCATTCACCACTGGGCTTCTGTGGCTGAGATATTATTGGAAGGTATAACTGAAGTTTTACAGTATATATCCTGAGCAGGTTTTCCCCTGGATGAGGAACTAGGGCAGGGAGACTCAGGCTCAGAATAAGGGGTCAGCTGTTAAAAGGATTGGGATGAGGAGAAACTTATTCACTCGAAAGAATGATGAATCTTCGAAATTCACAACCCCGGAGAGCAGTGGAGGTTCCGTCAGTAACTCTATTCAAGACAAACGTCAATAGGTGTTTGGCTACTGAGGTAATTATGGGATGTGAGGAAAGGTGAAGTTTGAGATAGAAGATCAGACATGAATCCACAATGAATGATGGAGGAGGCTTGATGGATGGGTTGTGGGACCGGAGGAGGTTCCAGACGATGGATCTAAGACTATGAAGGGATTTGGTAAATTTCACGATGGGGTAGTTTGTACACAGAATACGTAATGTTCCAAACAATATGGATTACAAATAATTGTCGAGTACTGCTGGAAAAAGACATCTCGTCAAAACTTTTCAGCTTGCACTTATCAGGCCAATTGCGAAAATACCAGTGTCAGGGGAAACAGCAATTTCATTCTATATGAGAGGAGAGTGCTGATTGATTAACAAGTCTTTGTCAAGGGGAGATCATGTCTGACAAATCTGTTAGAGTTCTTTGAGGAGGGAACAAGGAAGTTAGGTAAAGGAGAACCAGTGGACGTGATTTATTTATATTTCCAGAAGGCCTTTGACAAGGTGCCACATAGGAGACCGTTAAATAAATTAAGAGCCTATGGAGGTAAGGGTAAGATCCTGGCATGGATAGAGGATTGGTTGACTGGCAGAAGGCAGAGAGTGGGGATAAAAGGGTCTTTCTATGGATGGCAGCCAGTGACTAGTGGTGTGCCTCAGGGGTCAGTGCTGGGACCACAACTTTTCACAATATACATTAACGATTTGGAGGAAGGAACTGAAGGCACTGTTGCTAAGTTTGCAGATGATACAAAGATGTGTAGAGGGACAGATAGTATTGAGGAAGCAGGGGGGCTGCAGAGGGACTTGGACAGGAGAGTGGGCAAAGAAGTGGCAGATGGAATACAATGTGGAAAAGTGTGAGGTTATGTACTTTGGAAGGAGGAATGGAGGCATAGACTATTTTCTAAATGGAAAATGCTTCGGAAATCAGAAACACAAAGGGACTTGGGAGTCATTGTTCAAGATTTTCTTAAGATTAGTGTGCAGGTTCACTCAGCAGTTAGGAAGGCAAATGCAATGTTAGCATTCATGTCGAGAGGGCTAGAATACAAGAGCAAGGATGTACTTCTGAGGCTGTACAAGGCTCGGGTCAGACCCCATTTGGAATATTGTGAGCAGTTTTGGGTCCCATGTCTAAGGAAGTATGTGCAGGCCTTGGAAAAGGTCCAGAGGAGGTTCACAAGAATGATCGCTGGAATGAAGAGCTTGTCGTATGAAGAATGGTTGAGGACTCTGGGTTTGTACTCATTGGAGTTTAGAAGGATGAGGGGGGATCTTATTGAAGCTTAAAGATCCTGCGAGGCCTGGATAGAGTGGACGTGGAGAGGATGTTTCCACTAGTAGGAAAAACTAGAACCAGAGGGCACAACCTCAGGCTAAAGGGATGATCCTTTAAAACAGAGATGAGGAGGAATTTCTTCAGCCAGAGAGTGGTGAATCTCTTTGTTGCAGAAAGCTCTGGAGGCCAGGTCATTGAGTGTCTTTAAGACAGAGATAGATAGTTTCTTGATTAATAAGGGGATCAGGGGGTATGGGGAAAAGGCAAGAGAATGGGGATGAGAAAAATATCAGCCATGAT
Organism: Mustelus asterias; assembly: GCF_964213995.1. NCBI lineage: Eukaryota > Metazoa > Chordata > Chondrichthyes > Carcharhiniformes > Triakidae > Mustelus > Mustelus asterias. The sequence goes on from NC_135803.1 coordinate 7,316,281, forward strand.
TGAATGGTGGAGCAGACTCGATGGGCCGAGTGGCCTAATTCTGCTCCTATGTCTTATGGTATCTTATGGTCTAAGTTATCTGTGATTGGTAGAGGCATTGCCAGAGAAAATGAACCGGTTAATGGTCGCCGACAGTTTATTGCAAGCAGTACTTGAAAATGTAAGCAAGGCAGCCTGACTCTGATTGGTCAAGGCATCGCCCTGAGGAATGGAAAAAGCCAATGGCTATCACTTACTTTGTTTAGCTGCAACAGGCGCAATGTGTGTACCTGTTCTTTCTGTCTAAGAATTAGACATGATCTATGGAAGAATCTGATGGATTGAATGGGTATATCTTTCCCTTGCGTTCTTGAATCCTGGGACGATCTTGAGCTCTGCGAGAAGAGAATTGCACTTGCAACAACAAACTTATGAAGGCGCTTATATTAATTCTGCCAGCCATATCGAGCCAGGCTTCTAGTAATGCAACATTACACGTACACGAGTCAGTTACCAGCAGGTCCACTGCAAGCAAGACTCAGCAGGTGCTTAGGAACACGTGCCAATTTTCATTTCTTTCAACTGAAATAATTAACACGACTGTTCAAGTGTGAATTTAGCTCACCTGCACGTTAATCTTCATAATTAGTGCAATTTCTTTTCATAACAGCCCCAGCTATTTGTTACGGTATGCAGGTTGCTACTCCATTTTCTGCTGCTCTACCAATGCTGAGGATGTTGACTGTTGACTTTGACTCTACGTAGATCCTTCTGGTCGTTCAGCCTAGTCTCCATCCCTCTTTTGTGATCCAGAATGGTAAATGCCGGTAGGAGACTTGACTACGGACAGTCATCAAAGCTAAACCCAATTACCATGTTTCCTAACATCCAGAGCAGTGGCTATCCCAGCAGAGAGATGTTGGATTGGGAATCAAGGAACCTTGAGTGATTTTCTCACCCAACAACATCTTGCATTTAAATAGCAATATTAACCTAGCAAAACGCCGCAAGGTACATCTTCAGAGTGATTATCAAACAGTGGTTTGATAGCGAGCCACATAAGGTGATGCTCGGACAGGTGACCAAAAGCTTGCTTGAAGGAATAGGTTTCAAGGAGCATCTTAAAGGAGGAGGGAGAGAGGCAGGAGGCAGGGGGAGGGAGTTACAGAGTCCAGGCAGCTGAAGGCACGAGTGACCAATGGAGGGCCAGATGTTTTAAAGTTTAAAGTTTATTTATCAGTGTTACAAGTAGGCTGACATTAACACTGCAATGGAGTTACTGTGAAAATCCCCTAGTCGCCACACTCCAGCACCTGTTCGGGTACACTGAGTGAGAATTTAGCACGGCCAATGCACCTAACCAGCACGTCTTTCAGACTGTGGGAGGAAACTGGAGCACTCGGGGGAAACCCATGCAGACACGGGGAGAATGTGCAAACTCCGCACAGACAGTGACCCAAGCCAAGAGGTGAACCTGGGTCCCTGGCGCTATGAGGTGTGCTAACCACTGTGCCACCGTGCCGCCCTGCATTAGAAAGGTACAACAAGGCAGAATTGGAGGATCTGACTATCCCAGAGGGTTGTAGGGCTGCAGGTGCTTGGGAGAGATACCCTGGATCTAATGTGGGACCATCCTGGTCCTGTACAGCACCAGGCTGAATCCTTAACTGGCTGAGCGTCTGGAGAAGCACTTCTGATTTTTGAGATGATGACCGGGGTGAGGGTGGGTGAGGGAAAGGACAGAAGGGACTTGGTTATTATGTTTGGGAGTTCACAGAGCTGTGTAGTTTGGCAATCTCTTTACCATCTACTGTGATTTTAAAATATAATTTAATCACCTGAACACCCTCCCAAAAGGAGATTTTCTTTCTGAATAAATTGGAGGTAAAATAAATTCTTGTGCATTCAGAATTGAGACAGGAAGAAATCTTCTTTTGTTTGACCTGTTACCACTTTCTGTGCAGTTTCTGACTCCCAAGGTTGTATTTTGATCTGGAATGGGTATTTATAGACTCGAGTGTCAGAATCTTTTATTAATTTGCATAAGTAATTTCAAAACCTTCTCTTAACGATCAGTATCTGACGATCTACCAATTAAGCAGCTGGTTAAATTCAGACAGCAGAAGCCATTAGTTTGAAAGATGGAGGTTGTAAGCTAACTGGAGATGTTGTTTCAACTTTAATAATCCTCACTGCTGTACGGTTCCTGTTCAAGGTTGCATCTCATTGAACCCCGAAAATGAGTCCATCACAAGAACTTTAGAGAGGTGCTTAACATCTGTTGTTTGAGTAAAACACTTGAGAGGGTCGCATGCGGAGGACATCATGTAGTGTGTAAAAGGAAGGACATATTGTGCGGCTGAGTGACTCTGTGGGTTAGATAGTGTAATACTGTCCCTAGAATCAGGTTTGGAATTTATCCCAGTAATGTGGTGAAAATCTATTCTGCTCATGGCTATACGCGATTGTTGTGAAATAAGCAATGCCTGCAGCAAACCTGTTCCCAGTGGACCAGAGTCCACAGCCAAATATCATCCTTAATTTGGCTTCGCTTTTAACATTTAACCCGTGCTGTATATCAATGTGTGTTCATATAATGGCTTTAACATAATAATGTTGCTTCATAAGTGCATAGTCAGGCAAGGTTGTGACTCACTGTGAGTCAGAGGGTTGTGCTTTCAAGTCCCACTGAATTGAGCAGGAAAATTGAGACTGATGCTCCAGTGCGGTACTGAGGGAGTGCTGCACCATCAGACCTCGAACCGAGGTCCTGACTGCTCTCTCGGGTGGAGATAAAAGATCCGATGGAACGATGGGAAGAAAACTGGGTATTATCCCGGCCAATTCTATCTCTCAACCCACATGACTGGGATGCGAATGGGACTTGATGGTTTGAGTTATAAGAAGAGGCTGTATAAGACTATGACTTTTTTCTCTGGAGCGTAGGAGGCTGCGGGGTGATCTTATAGAGATCTATAAAATAATGAGTGGCATAGATCAGCTACGTAGTCAATATCTTTTCCCAAAGGTAGGGGAGTCTAAAACTACAGGGCATAGGTTTAAGGTGAGGGGGGGAGATACAAAAGGGTCCAAAGGAGTAATTTTATCACACACAGGGTGGTGAGTGTCTGGAATAAGCTGCCAGAGGTAGTAGGAGAGGCGGGTACAAGTTTGTTTTTAAAAAGCATTTAGACAGTTACATGGGTAAGATGGGCCAAATGAGGGCAATTGGGACTAGCTTAGTGGCAAAAAAAAGAGCAGCATGGACAAGTTGGGCCGAAGGGCCTGTTTCCATGCTATAAACCTCTATGACTCTATGACGAAAACAGATTATCTAGCCGTCTATCTCACAGCTGTTTGTGGGAGTTTGTGAATTGGTTGCTGCATTACCTACGTGAAAAGTAACTACACTTTGGGAAGTTCCATGGATGTTCAAGGCAGAATATGAATGTACGTCTTTCTTTTCAGGTTTGGTACTGAGCCAAATGTATTAAAAAAAACAATGCAGGTAACCAAAATTGTGGTCAAAGTAGGAGGTTTTTGAGAAGTGTCTTCAAGAGAAATGGGTGGTGAAGAGGTTTACGGAGGGAGTTCTGGTGAGTTGAAGGCAAGGCCATCAATAATGGAGCAATGAAGATGAGGTTGCTCAATGGGCCAGAATTGGAGGAGGCTCCAAGGGTTCAGCATGTTGTTGGCAGGACGATGATGTGCAGAGAAGGACAATTGAAGCCAAGGCTTGGAAAATAAGGATAGGAATTTTAAAATTGAGGTGTTGGGGAACTAGGAGCTCAGGTAGATCAGTGTTGGGGAGGAGGGGTGGATGGAGTGAGTTAGCAAATGGGCAGCAGAGTTTGGATCAGCTGGACTATGAAGGGAGAATGTTGAAAGTAGAGATGTATGTGACAGTCTGATGTTCATTCTGCAGGAGCATTGTTGCACTGTGATCTTACAGGGCAGCAAGTAAAACACTCGACAGATTCCTGTGGACCAAAGGAAAAGCACAGTGGTTAGCACTGCTGTCTCACAGCACCAGGGCCTGGGTTCAATTCCAGCCTTAGGTGACTGTCTGTGCGGAGTTTGCACATTCTCCCTGTGTCTGCATGGGTTTCCTTCTGGTGCTCCAGTTTTCTCCCACAGTCCAAAGATGTGCAGGTTAGGTGGATTGACCATAAATTGCCCCTTTGGCAGGGTAAATAAGTGCGGTTATGGGAATAGGGCCTGGATGGGATTATGGTCGGTGCAGACTTTATGGACCGAATGGCTTCCTTCTGCACTGCAGGGATTCTATGATTCTATGTGTGACCTTTTTGAAAGCCTTCGAAAGTCTAAATAAACCACATCCACTGGTTCTCCTCGGTCAACTTTACTAGTTATATCCTCAAGGAATTCCAATAGATTCATCAAGCATGATTTCCCTTTTGTAAATCCATGCTGACTTTGCCTAATAATACCTCTGCCTTCCAAATGCTGAGTTATGAAATCCTTGATAATGGAGCAACTTCCCCAGTACTGATGTTAGGCTCACCGGTCTATAGTTCCCTGTTTTCTCTCTACCTCCCTTTTTGGATAGAGAGCTTGAATTTAGCTATCCTCCAATCTGTAGAAACCATTCCAGAATCCAGGTTGATCCTGTTGGGAAAGGGCCTCTCCTGACCTTGCTGGGGAACACCGATCCGTGTTAATTTTAGCAGCTTTGATATGTACAAATCAGTGGGAATGTGAATAAAATCAAAATGTACTCCTGCAAGGCTCTGTGGTATACAACCACAAAACCATGAAAGACAGAACATGCATTGCAGCTGTGCCCTGGGGGAGGGTCGTAATCGCAGCTTTAAAATCGCTGTGCTGCCAAACTCATTTTTCAACCTGTATGTTAAGGGAACCCCAGGGTGATGGACGAATTGACAACATAAATGCACAAAGCAAACAGGATGTTCTATTATTTTGATGTAACAAGTTGTTAGCGGTTTAGAACACACTGTGAAAGGATGGTAGAGGAAAATACAGATGGAACTTTCTAAAGGAAATTGGATGCATGCTTGACAAGCTTACTGGGCTGATAGGAAAGAGCAGAATGGATTGGTACTTATTGGATATCCCTTTCAGAGACACCATGGACTTCCTGTGATTCAAAGACTTATGTCAGAACTTTCAGCAGTGAATTGGATTTTCTGGCTCGTTGACCCATGCAGTTGTTTATGCTCCACCCGAGCCTCCTTACCACATCTCATCCATCTTCCCTCGTCCACTTAGCTAGATTCCCCTTCAATGCATCTTATGCTATTTCCTTTAACTTCTCCCTGTGGTGACAAGTTTGCCATTCTAACCACTCTCCAAGTGGCTCATAAAGTAAAATAGATTTTGAGCTCCGTGGCCATCTACAGCCGTGCGGTGGTTGTTTTGCCGAGTTAATAATCCAGAGAATGTGAGTTCAAATCCCACCATGGCAGTTTGAGAAATTGAATTCACATTGGAAACAAACACTGATTTCAGCAAATGTAAACGTAAAACTGTCAGACTGCCGTGGCAATGCAACTTGTTCACTCATGTGCCGAGAGGGAAGGAAACTTGTCATCCCTGACCTTACTTGGGCCTATATCTTACTCTTGGTGCACACCAATGTGATAGCCTTTTAAAATACCCACTGAAGTGATGTGGTTTGTGGAATAAATATTGACCCTGAATGTCATCACAAACTCCCCGCTCACATCGCCACATCATCTCTGAATAATGCCATGGGATCTTTTACACCCACCTGTGAATGTACAAGAAGGTGCCTTTGACACTCCTTCCCAGGAAAGCTATATTCTTGGGATTGCCTCGAGAAATCTGAGATCCGGAATTGTTCCGTTCACAAGGTACCTGCGTGCTGCCAGCGCACTGTGACACCAAGGCCCTGCCATCAGGCCAGGCTGGAAGGGAAAGCACATGCAGCCCTGGTGAAACTGTGCCACTCTGTGAAAGAGCAGAGATGGTCTAAAGCGGCCCCAGGCTCTGCCACTTCCCATCACTCTGATTAATGTGTGCATTTTGCAGATTGTGGTCATGTGCCACTCTGATGGAGCACAGATTGAGGTCCTAACCTGTTCGCTTGGAGACAAATTGTCTTCAGTGTTCTTTCTGCTGGCTGTAGGTGAAAAAGACAGAAATAGAGAAACTACACGAATCCAGACAATTTATTTTGGAGCGTTGTTAACTTGTTAAAGGGACAGTGTTACACTTGTTAAAGGGACAGTGTTACACTTGTTAAAGGGACAGTGTTACACTTGTTAAAGGGACAGTGTTACACTGTAAGAGCGTGAACAATTGTTTCAGCAATGATATTTATCACTCATTTGTCAGGCTTCTGCAAAGTAAAAAAAACATAAAAATTAATTAAGGATTACCTGTATTGAGGGGCTTACTCACATATAAATCACCAGCAGTGTGTCTGACACTCTGGATCTTAAACTAAAGATTAACCTGTCCATGACTGAATTCTTCTTCTGTGGTGATCACTCGCTAACCAGTATGATTGTCCACCTAAAGAACCCGTGTTATTGGTCAAGGGTTCTGTGGATCCTTACGCGGTTGATGAACCCGATTCTGGAGCCATATCTCTGGCCGGACACTTGGCAGGTGTTTCCAGGAGCTGGGTTCGGTCCTTGGACTGTAGACAACTGGTATTCCTTTCTCATGTTGGTATTAATGGGAGTGGCAACCACACTGTCCTTAGGGAGATGAAACCCTGGCTGTGGACACCCTCATTGTGTTGTGTGGCATTGCCACTGTGATAAATGGAATACATTTCAAACAGACCTAGCAAAGCAAAACTGGGGGCGGAATTTTCCTGTCCCGCCCGCCATGGGAATCGTCGTGGGGGGGGGGGGGCGGATCATGCAAAAGTCCATTGACTTCGAGTGGGAATTTCCGGCTTTGGGGCTGGAAAATCACGCCTTAGGTACTCATGAGGCCATCGGCAGCAACAGAAATGTATTCAGGCACAATCTGTAACCTCATGGCCCGGCATGGCCCGAGCCAGGGAACCAATCCTGGTTAAATAAGGAGTGTGGGAAGCAAACTAGGGGTGGGGGGTGAGGTGCAGCAATCAGGCCAGCAAAGTCCGTGGTGGGGGTTGATGCCATTGATCTCAATGCTGGGAAGACTTGTTAAGTGATGTCCCAGAGATGTGCGCATGCTCGGGGGCCGCTCAGCGCACTGATTTCGGCCTCTTCAGCGGGTATGGGCCCTGGCCCCGGATTTTCCACGTGATTCACTCTACTGCCCTCTGCGGTGCACAGAGTGTGGGAGATTCATTTTAAAACCCCGCTGAAAAAAAACCAGCACGATTTACTCCAGTTTTCACGCGAATCCGACACTTAGAATTTTTTTGGGAGAATTCCAGCCTGCATCTTTGAAGTTGGATAAAGATTTGAGGAAGATACAGAACTATGGGGGAAGAGAGAAGGGGAGCAAATGGATTGTTTTGCGTAACCTTTGCAAGCAGCCAGCATCTGTGGTTTCTGGTTGTAAGAAATGCCTTGTCATCTCTCAAGTTGACTAATCCATTGCTCCTGCAGACAGCCTCCCAGCATGCACCCCTGCACAAACCTGATCTCATCTCAAGTCTCTGCTTCCCCTAAACCCGCTCACCTCTGACCTACATTGGCTCTTGATTAAGCATTGACCCGATTTAAAATTCTTATCCTTTTCAAAGAAGTGGCCTTGCCCCCTCCTTAATGCTCTCGTTTTCCCTGAGGTCCCTGCCTGGCTCCAATTCAGTTTGTTGTGTGGCCATGGGGTTAGGTGATGGGGTATGTGGACTGATGATGGGATAGCGTTGGAGTAAGAACTGGCAACAGTTAATTCATGACTGCCAGTGCCTCGGAAAGTGACTTGTGCAAATGTTACCTTTGAAGATTTAATATTGTGTAGGTTTAGTTCGAGTTTAGTCAGGGACCTGTCATTCTTGAAGGAAGGATGTGATAATTAATTTAAGCTTTGCTGTTCAGCATTTTTAAAAGCTGCAGGGACCATTGTAAAATGTTTCTGTGAGTTAGGCAGATGTTTACCTCGGAAACACACACAACAGCATAGTCAGATGTTGTTTACTCAGTGCCTCTCCCTTCTTAACTCAAAGACAATGACTCCAACTAAGATACACTTCCTCTGGTACTGACCCTCAGCCTGACTCAGTCATCCCTCAATGCTTGCTGCAGTGGCCATTCTGCCTGTATAAGTAAAAGAAAGCCATTTAACTGTGTTGGTTATTAACTATTCGGCACACACTTTCCAGCAAGAATGATCACTGCGTGGCAGTGGGCAGCAGGAATTCTTTTCCAGATCAGTAATAGATGGCACCCTTGATAGCTGTCTTTGTCATTGCAGATAAGAGATTGGAGTTGGCTCTTTGCCAGTTCAGCACACCCACCCACTGATTTATTGGAGGAGCTACTGGTTTTCTTAGAATCATGAAATAGAATCATAGAATAGAATCTTTCCGAGGCATTCAGACCTTACAGCTTTTTTTAAAAATTCATTCATGTAACATGGGCTGGCCAGCATTTATTGCCCATCCCTAGTTGCCCTTGAGAAGGTGGTGATGAGCTGCCTTCTTGAATCGCTGCAGTCCATGTTCTGTGGATTTACCCACAATGCCGTTAGGGAGGGAATTCCAGGATTTTGACCCAGCGACTGTGAAGGAACAGCGATATATTTCCAAGTCAGGATGGTGAGTGGCTTGGAGGAGAACTTGAAGGTGGTGGTGTTCCCAGGTATCTGCTGCTCTTGTCCTTCTAGATGGTCGTGGATTTGGAAGGTGCTGTCTCAGGATCTTTGGTGAATTGCTGCAGTGCATCTTGTAGATAGTACACACTGCTGCTACTGAGCGTCGGTGGTGGAGGGAGTGGATGTTTGTAGATGTGGTGCCAATCAAGCGGGGTTGCTTTGTCCTGGATGGTGTCAAGCTTCTTGAGTGTTGTTGGAGCTGCACCCATCCAGGCAAGTGGGGAGTATTCCATCACACTCCTGACTTGTGCCTTGTAGATGATGGATAAGCTTTGTGGAGTCAGGAGGTGAGTTACTTGTCGCAGTATTCCTAGCCTCTGACCTGCTCTTGTGCCCTTCTCTATCTCTACAAACATCTCCAACCCTATAATCCTCAGGTCTTGCATTCCTCTAGCTCTGGCCTGTTGAGCATCTCCAATTCTCATCTCCCACCAATGGCAACCATACCTTCAGCTGCCTCATTCCCAACCTCTGGAATTCCCTCCTTTCACCTCCCCCCTTCTGTTTCTCCCTTGAAGTCATTCGTTAAAACCTCTCGCTTTGACCACATTTTTGGTCACCATTCTAATGAAACTCAGTGTCAAGTTTGATTGAATTGTCGCTCCATTGAAGTCCTTTATGAAGCTGCATTATTCATGTGCAGCGTGCTGTTTCAATGCTGCTGTAGGGATGGGGTGTATTGGCTTGAATCCTTGGTGGTTTTGTGGTGGAGGTTTAGCTGAGAGTTTGAGTTTGCACACAGCGGCCTGGGTAACTGTCCTATGCCTCACCGAGACTCAGCTTGTTAACGGGAGGAGTTGGGAGTGGAAGAGCCAGGTTAGAACTGGCTGTGCTCTGGTGAGTAGATGACTAACCTCTTGACTGCTCCTCCCTCTAGCGAGTTCGGGTGTCAGCGCAGACAAAAGCAAAGAACTTGCATTTCTGTAGTGACTTTGATGACCTTGGGACATCCCAAACCACTTTACCGCCAATGAAGAATTCGTTGAAATGTAGTCACTGCTGTCACACAGGGAACGCGGAAGCAGCTTCCACACAGCGAGCTCTCACAAACAGCGACAGGATGATGACCCAGATAATTAGCTTCAGCGTTGATAGTTGAAAGGTACACGTTTCCCAGGACACCAGCGAAATCTCATTTATTTATTAGTCGCAAGTAAGGCTTACATTAACACTGCAATGAAGTTACTGTGAAAATCCCCTAGTCACCACACTCCTGCGTCTGTTCAGATACACCGAGGGAGAATTTAGCACAGCCAATGCACCATAAGACATAGGAGCAGAATTAGGCCACTCGGCCCATCACGTCTGCTCCGCCATTCAATCATGGCTGATATTTCTCTCATCCCCATTCTCCTGCCTTTTCTCCATAACCCCTGATCCCCTTATAAATCAAGAACCTATCTATCTCTGTCTTAAAGATACTCAATGACCTGGCCTCCACAGCCTTCTGCGGCAAGGAGTTCCACAGATTCACCACTCTCTGGCTGAAGAAATTCCTCATCATCTCTGTTTTAAAGGATCGTCCCTTTAGCCTGAGGTTGTGCCCTCTAGTTCTAGTTTTTCCTACTCGTGGAAATATCCTCTCCACGTCCACGCTATACAGGCCTCCCAATATCCTGTAAGTTTCAATAAGATTCCCCCCTCATCCTTCTAAACTCCAACCAGTACAGACCCAGAGTACTCAACCTTTCCTCATACGACAAGCTCTTCATTCCAGGGATCATTCTTGTGAGCCTCTTCTGGACTCTTTCCAAGGCCAGCACATCCTTCCTTAGATATGGGGCCCAAAACTGCTCACAATATTCCAAATGGGGTCTGACCAGAGCTTTATACAGCCTTGGAAGTACATCCTTGCTCTTGTATTCTAGCCCTCTCGACATGAATGCTAACATTGCATTTGCCTTCCTAACTGGCGACTGAACCTGCACCTAACCCGCACCTCTTTCGGACTGTGGGAGGAAACCGGAGCACCTGGAGGAAACCTACGCAGACACCGGGAGAACATACAGACTCCACACAGACAGTGACCCAAGCCGTGAATTGAACCCAGGCCCCTAATGCTATGAGGCAGCAGTGCTGACTACTCTGCCACCATGCTGTTCCTCATCTGCTCTTCCTGGCACAGTTAATCGTTTACAGTCAAGAGGGCAGATTGGACTGCAGTTTACTGTCTTAGCCAGCTCTTCCAACAGTGCCACACTCACTACTGCACTGGATATTGTGTTTAAGTCCCTGGAGTTGTCATGAACCATTGACCTTCTGACTCAAGAGAACAGAGTGTAATACACTGAGCCAAAGCTACCGTGGGGCCGCACGGTAGCACAGTGGTTAGCACTGCTGCCTCACAGCGCCAGGGACCCGGGTTCGATTCCCATCTTGGGACCCGGGTTCGATTCCCATCTTGGGTCACTGTCCATGTGGAGTTTGCACGTTCTCCCTGTGTCTGCGTGGGTTTCCTCCGGGTGCTCCGGTTTCCTCCCACAGTCTGAAAGACGTGCTGGTTAGGTGCATTGACCTGAACAGGCGCCGGACTGTGGCAACTAGGGGAATTTCACAGTAACTTCATTGCAGTGTTAATGTAAGCCTTACTTGTGACACTAATAAATAAACTTTACTTTTACATTATGAGCTTTACTTCCCATTGAAACATCTACTGAGAATATACAATCAGGAAGTGAGAGTTCCATTTAAGCAGAAATGATAAAAATCCCACAGTGGTTGTGTGAACACTGCCTGGGCTTTCATCACCCTTTCAAATACTTATCAAAATTAACACCTTGAGCACTCAATCTCTCTTCTTCTTAAACACTTCCTTGGGGTCAAGGCTGACTTTCCTTCACTCTGGAGCTGTGCGTCCTGAGGCAACAGGAAAGTCCAATGCTGAATGCATGCACCATGCCACAGGTGGGGCAGGTTGTGTTTGATGGGGGTGAGGGGTTGGAAAGTCCGGATTTTGGTACGCACCATCCAATGTTTGCGCTTGCCCTTCACCTTATCGGAGACTTTCCAAACGGTTGGCACCTTTGCGGACGGCATTTCTCCAGTTCGGGCAGTCTCGAGCAAGAGATTCCCACAAATCGATGGGGATGTTGCATTCTTTCAAGGAAGCTTTAAGGACATCCCTAAGAGGTTTCCTCTGTCTTCCTGGTAACCGCTGGCCGTGACAAAGCTCAGAGCAGAGAGGATGTTTTGGGAGTCTGTTGTCAGGTACGCAGACAATGTGGCTGCTGCTTAACCCTAATCAACGCTTCAATCCTGGGGATGTTGGCCCCTGAGAGAGAATCTGATATTGGAGCACCTGTCCTGCTGTTGAATTTGCAAGATTTTGCGGAGACATCACATGTGATATTTCTCCAGGTATATAAGGTGTCTGCTATACATTTTTCACATCTCTGCTACATACAGGGGAGCAGATACCTCGGCTGCCCTGTAGACCATGAAACAAAAACAGAAAAATGCTGGAAAATCTCAGCAGGTCTGACAGCATCTGTGGGGAGAGAATAGAGCCAACGTTTCGAGTCTGGATGACCCTTCGTCAGAGCTAAGAGCAAAGGGAGTCAGCAGAGATTTATACTATAGAGGGTAGGGAGGGGTGGTGGAATTGGACAAAGGGAATGTAAATGAGCATGCAGAATGCTGAGACAAACGGAAATTCTGTCATTGGCTCCATTCTCTCTCCACAGATGCTGTCAGACCTGCTGAGATCTTCCAACATTTTTCTGTTTTTGTCTCAGATTCCAGCATCTGCAGTATTTTGCTTTTAGCTGTAGACCATGAGCTTGGTGCTGAGTTTGAGGACTTTGTCATCAGACACTCTTTCCCTCAGACTGCTGAAGGATGCGCTGTGCACTGGAGTTCCATTGTCGCTGTCTGCCCTTTTTGAGAGGAGTCTCCCACAGTTATTTTTTAACTTACATTTTTAAAAGTTAAAGTTAAAAGCAGCGCAATCCCCCTAACCTACACATTTTGGGACACTAAGGGGCAATTTAGCATGGCCAATCCACCTAATCTGCACACCTTTGGATATCTTTGAAAAAAGTTTGTTTATCAGTGCCACAAGTAGGCTTACATTAACACTGCAATGAAGTTACTGTGAAAATCCCCTCGTCGCCACACTCCGGCGCCTGCTCGGGTACACTGAGAGAGAATTTAACATAGCCAATGCACCTAACCAGCACGTCTTTCAGACTGTGGGAGGAAACCGGAGCACCCAAAGGAAACCCACGCAGACACGGGGGAGAACGTGTAGACTCTAGCACATTCTTATTATTTATTTATTAGTCATTAGTAAGCTTACATTAACACTGCAATGAAGTTACTGTGAAAACCCCCTAGTCACCACGCTCCAGCACCTGTTTGGACACACTGAGGGAGAATTCAGCATGGCCAATGCACCTAACCAGCGCGTCATTCAGACTGCGGGAGGAAACCAGAGCACCCGGAGGAAACCCATGCAGACACAGGGAGAACATGCAGTCTCTGCATAGACAGTGACCCGAGCCGGGAATCAAACCCGGGTCCCTGGCACTGTGAGGCAGCAGTGCTAACCCACTGTGCCACAGTGAGAGGAATGATCAACGTTCTGCAATGGGAGCAGTGTTATATCCCGGGTGCAGGCTAGTAGAAGGAGGGGAGGCGATGGTATTACCGCTCGACTATTAATCCAGAAACTCAGCTAATGTTCTGGTGACCCGGGTTCAAATCCTCCCACGGCCGGTGGTGGAATTTGAATTCGATAAAAAATATCTGGAATTAAGAATTTACTGATGACCATGTAACCATTGTCGATTGTTGGAAAAACCCATCTGGTTCACTAATGTCCTTTAGGGAAGGAAATCTGCCATCCTTACATGGTCTGGCAGCACGGTGGCACAGTAGTTAGCACTGGTGCCTCACAGTGCCAGGGATCCGGGTTCAATTCCAGCCTCGGGTCACTGTCTGTATGGAGTTTGCACATTCTCCCCGTTTCTGCGTGGGTTTCCTCCGGGTGCTCCGGTTTCCTCTCTCACTCCAAAGATGTGCGGGTTAGGTTGATTGGCCATGCTAAATTGCCCCTTAGTGTCAGGGGGAATGAACAGGGTAAATACATGGGGTTACAGGGATAGGGCCTGGTTGGGATTGTTGTTGGTGCAGGCTCGGTGGGCCGAATGGCCTCCTTCTGCACTGTAGGATTCTATGTGACTCCAGACCCACAGCAATGTTGTTGACTCTCAACTGTCCTTGGGCAGCTGGGGATTCGCAATAAATGCTGGCCAGTCAGAGACGCCCATGCCCCACAAATGAATAAAAAAAGGAAGACTTTTGTCTTTGAGATGTTTAGCCTGAGGCTCAATCTTTCACATACTTCCATGAATGCGTTGACAATAGTTTGGAACTTGGCCTCTGAGTGTGTTCACCCGCAGTGCAGTCCTGCAGTTTGATAATGGAGGTTGAGGTTAAATTGGTTCTGGAATGAAGACTCCAATTCCAATTCGAAGGAAAAGGTTAATCTTTATATTATAATAATGTTTCATAAAGCCTTTAGCTTTTGTTAAGTAGGAAGTTTGATCCTTATCTTGTAATATCTTAAGATGTTTAGAAGTCTTATAATCAGGACAGGTAAAAAATCTCCCTGGAAGGGAGACCTTGAGGATAAAGAGCTTTCTGAGAACTCCCAGCATCTTAATTTGGGAAGTTAGGGAGGGTTGTGAAAACAAAGGCACTTTCTTGAGTTCAAGAACAGACAGAATCAGATCAGTGTTGACTGAGAAATATGAAATATCCCTGTTGCGACTTGGAACAAGTGTGGAAAGGGATTAAAAAGTGGGTGTTGGAACAGATACTTCAGAATTTGATTAATGTGCATTAACTGAGCTCAGAACTGTAATGTATTTGAGTTTCCTTATAAAACCCATCAGGCTTTATCATAACACTGGCTGCTAAGTGCATGTTTAATTATTGTATGCTTAATAAATCTGTGACATCTGACATCCAGTGTTACGAACCCGACTGATTTAAGGAGTAGATTCTAAACACAAAGGCACATTTATCTTTCAGCCAATAAAACGCATTGGCTGAAGACAAAGGGTAGCAGTGGAAGGGTGTGTTTCTGAATGGAGGGCTGTGACAAGTGGTGTTCACAGTAAGAAGTTTAACAACACCAGGTTAAAGTCCAACAGGTTTATTTGGTAGCAAAAGCCACACAAGCTTTCGGAGCTCCAAGCCCCTTCTTCAGGTCTTCACTCACCTGAAGAAGGGGCGTGGAGCTCCGAAAGCTTGTGTGGCTTTTGCTACCAAATAAACCTGTTGGACTTTAACCTGGTGTTGTTAAACTTCTTACTGTGTTTACCCCAGTCCAACGCCGGCATCTCCACATCACAAGTGGTATTCCTCAGGTATCAGTGCTGGGACCTTTGCTGTTTGTAATATATGTGAATGATTTGGAGGAAAATGTAACTGGATTGATTAGTAAGTTTGCGGACAACACAAAGGTTGGTGGATTTGCGGATAACGATGGGGACCATCAGAGGGTACAGCAGGATATAGATCAGTTGGAGACTTGGGCGGAGAGATGGCAGATGGAGTTTAATCCAGACAAATATGAGGTAATGCATTTTTGGAAGGTCTAATACAGATAGGACATATATAGTAAATGGCAGAACCCTTAGGAGTATTGATAGGCAAAGGGATCTGGGTGTACAGGTACACAGGTCACTGAAAGTGGCAATGCAGGTGGAGAAGGTAGTCAAGAAGGCATACGGCATGCTTGCCTTCATTGGCCGGGTTATTGAGTTTAAAAATTGGCAAGTCATGTTGACGCTTTATAGAACCTTAGTGAGGCCGCACTTGGAATATAGTGTTCAATTCTGGTCGCCACACGACCAGAAGAATGTGGAGGCTTTGCAGAGGTACAGAAAAGATTTACCAGGATGTTCCCTGGTATGGAGGGCATTAGCTATGAGGAGAGGTTGGAGAAACTTGGTTTGTTCTCACTGGAGCGACGGAGGTTGAGAGGAGACCTGATAGAAGTCTACAAGATTATGAGAGGCATGGACAGAGTGGATAGTCAGAAGCTTTTTCCCAGGGTGGAAGAGTCAATTACTAGGGGGCACAGGTTTAAGGTGCGAGGGACAAGGTTTAAAAGGGATGTATGAGGCAGATTTTTTACACAGAGAGTGGTGGGTGCCTGGAACTCGTTGCGGGGGGAGGTAGTGGAAGCGGATATGGTAGTGACTTTTAAGGGGCGTCTTGACAAGTACATGAATGAGATGGGAATAGAGGGATATGATCCCCGGAAGCATAGGGGGTTTTAGTTAAGCCAGGCAGCATGGCCGGTGCAGGCTTGGAGGGCCGAAGGGCCTGTTCCTGTGCTGTAATTTTCTTTGTTCTTTGTTCATTCTGATCGCTTACCATTCACAACAAGTTTCTTACATAACAGAACAAGATGATCTTGCTTCAAAACACAAATCTGGCCAAACTAACAAATCTGGGCTTTCTGTAACTAATGAATGACTTCTACCCCCTTGTATTCTAGTCCTCCAGATTCCAATATTACATATTAGCCTCTTCGATTATTTTCACGGTCACAAAAGATAAGAGCAATGGATTTAGGAGCAAGAGAAGGCCATTTGGCCCATCGAGCCTGCTACGCCGTTCAGTAAGACCATGGCTGATTTGGTTGGGGTCTCAATTCCACTTTCCTGTCTGACCCCAGTACATCTCGACCCCCTTGTCTATGAAGAATCGTATCTCATTTTGCCTTCAACAAATCCAATGATCCAACATCCACTGCTTTCTGCAGAAGCAAATTCCACAATCTAGGAACCCTCTGAGCGGAAAGAAATTCTCACCATCTTCTTCCTAAAGGAGAGACCTCTTTGTCTTAAACTGTCCCTTAGTGCTAGTCTCCCCTGCAAGACGGAGCATCATCCCAGTATTCACCCTGTCAAGATCCGCTCAGGATCTTAGATTTTACTTTCAGATTACCTCTCATTCTTATAAACTCTAATGAGTAAAGGGCTAACTTGCTTAACCTTTCCTCATAAGACAATGCCTTTATCCCAGATGGAGCAAAGAAATGGAGAATTTGAGAGGAGTTGGTGTTTGAGGAAGCACAGAGCTTTCAGAGGTCGAATGGCTGAAGGCGAGATGGGGAATGGTGAGGCCACGGGCAGATTTTACCAGGAGGAGGAGAATTTTAAAGTGGAGGCCACAAAAACAGGAAATGGTGGGAAAACTCAGCAGGTTAGACAGCATCGTATAGAATCCTCCAGTGCAGAAGGAAGCCATTCGGCCCATTGAATCTGCACCAACCACAATCCCGCCCAGGCTGTATCCCCATAACCCCAGATATTGACCTTATTAATCCCTCTGACACTAGGGTCAATTTAGCATGGCCAATCCACCTAACCTGCACATCTTTGGAGTGTGGGAGGAAACCGGAACACCCGGAGGAAACCCACGCAGATACGGGGAGAAATTGTTAACTCCACACAGACAGTGATCCGAGGCAGGAATTGAACCCAGGTCCGTGGCGCTATGAGGCAGCAGTGCTAACCATTGAGCCACTATGCCACCAATCTGCATAGTGAGAAATAGAGTTAGAGGTTTAGGTCGATCACCTTCCAGCAGAACTGATCTGATGAAACACAGCTTTTATAGTACCTTTAATGTAATAGAGCACTCCAAGGCACATCACAGAGACATTGTCAAACAAAATACAACACCAAAGACACATGAAGAGATCTCAGAGCAGTTGATCAAAAAACTTGGTCAAAGACTAGCATCTTAAAGGGTAAGAGTGAGGTAGATAGGTGAAGAGGTTTAGGGAGGAGATTTCAGAGCCTAGGGCCAGGCCAGCTGCATGTAAAGCCATCAAAGGTAGAGCAATGATAATTGGGACTTCACAAGAAGCCAGAATGAGAGGAGTGCCTAAATCTCAGAGTTGTGGGGCTGGAGGAAATTACAGATAGAGAGAGGCTGAGTCAGGGTGGGATTGGGAAGCATGAGAATTTTAGAATCGAGGTGTTGCTAATATAGGTCAGCGAGGCGTGGGGGCACAGTGGGCAGCCCCCTGTCTCTGAGCCAGAAGTTCCGGGTTCAGATGTTCCAGGCTGGGCAGCACGGTGGCGCAGTGGTTAGCGCTGCTGCCTCACAGCGTCAGGGACCCGGGCTCAATTCTGAGTGGTGACTGTGTGGAGTTTGCACATTCTCCACGTGTCTGCGTGGGTTTCCTCCGGGTGCTCCGGTTTCCTCCCACACTCCAAAGATGTGCGGGTTAGGTGGATTGGCCGTGCTGAAATTGCCCCACAGTGTCCCAAGATGTGCAGGAAAAATGGATTAGCAGCATAAATGTGTGGGGTTACGGGGATAGGGTCGAGGAGAGGGCCTGGGTGAGACACTCTGTCAGAGGGTCGGTGCAGACTCGATGGGCTGAATGGCCTCCTTCTGCACTGTAGAGATTCTATGAATCCCACCCATGGCAGAGGCTGCACCGCTGGCAAGACGAGAGAGTCCCACTAGCGTGGGACCAGAATTCTGGCCATAACCGCACAGTACAGTTAGGATAATAAGCAGTGAATGCAAGTTAATCTGCCCAATGCTTCACCTGCTCGGTACTTTCACCAGAAAAACTGTACTGTTTCAATGAAATGTTACTGTGGGCATCGCTCACAAGGTTAACATTTATGGCTGATCCAATTAGCAGGCGTTGGAGAGGGCAATGAAGAGTCAATCACTTGGTGTGGGTCAGGAAACATTGCATAATGATAAGGATGGCAGGTTTCATTCTCATTAGTGGTGCAGTTGGGTTTTAACAACAACTGACAGCCTCCTGATCACTCTTACTGATATCAATTTTAATTTCCAGATTTCTTTTTGAGCTTCTCAAACTGCCACACGGTGAGATTTGCATTCATGTTCTGCTGGAATAGATCACAACAAAAAGGATATTATTAAACTAGAAAGAGTGCAGAAAAGATTTACTGGGATGCTAATGGCAGTTGATGGTTTGAGTTATAAGGAGAGGCTGGATAGACTGGGACTTTTTTCTCTGGAGCGTAGGAGGCTTAGGGGTGATCTTATAGAGGTCTATAAAATAATAAGGTCACAGATCAGCTAGATAGTCAATATCTTTTCCCAAAGGTAGGGGAGTCTAAAACTAGAGGGCATAGGTTTAAGGTGAGAGAGGACAGATACAAAAGTGTCCAGAGGGGCAATTTTTTTCACACAGAGGGTGGTGAGTGTCTGGAACAAGCTGCCAGAGGTAGTCATAGCAGCGGGTACAATTTTGTAATTTAAAAGGCATGTTGACAGTTACATGGGTAAGATGGGTATAGAGGGATTTGGGCCAAATGCGGGCAATTGGGACTGGCTTAGTGGTAAAAACTGGACGGCATGGACAAGCTGGGCTAAAGGGCCTGTTTCCATGCTGTAAACCTCTGACTCTAAATGGAAGCACTGGTTCCAGCACTCTTCACAGGTTCTGGCTGGCTGGACAACTTTGTTTCCAAATCATTTTTTAACCTCCAGAAAGGGAGTATCAGAATCTGAAATACGGAGTGACAGTATAAACTGAACACATTGTTTTATTAACATCTCCTTTAAAAGTCAGTGAGTTGCTCAGATGCTAATTATGCCTTCGAATTGGTCAGTTTGACGTCTTGTGAGTTGTATTTCTGAATGTACTGGAACAGTTTGTAACGGCAGGGATTGCAACCACAAGGGAGACCAATTTAAAATTTCAGGCTTTTCCAAGAAGGAAGGTTTCCTGTTGAATTTTAAAGAGCCTCATCAGGGTTACAATCCCTGACACTAAAATATTTATAGGATCAGGAGAAACCAGAGTGCCAGCAGGACAAGTTTCAATGTTGCTGAGAGAAAGATTTGCATTTTTATATCACCTTTTATGCTCTCAGGGAGTCCCAAAATGCTGCAGCTAATGAAGCACTTTTGAAATGTAGCCAATGCAGAGAAAAGCAACCGCCAACGTTGTGCACAGCAAGATCCCAGAAATAGCATTGAATACTCAACCTGTTTTAGTGTTGATTCAGGGCTAAATATTGGACAGCTTGTATAGGGGAGGTGGATTAGCCATGGGAAATGCGTGGTATTACCGGTAAAGGGAGGGGGAGAGGGTTACTCTGACAGTTACTCTGTCAGAGAGTCGGTGCAGACCCGATGGGCCGAATGGCCTCTTCTGCACTGTAAGGATTCTATGATTGAGCCACACTCAGAGATTGGAAAGAAAGGATTATGGGTACGAGAATGCATAAACTAACTTTGACGTCAATGCACTGAGCCGGTATAGCAGATTGGCTCCATGATTA